>NC_138038.1:53235216-53561343 GCF_964106645.2 Podarcis pityusensis | reverse complement strand
ATATAATTTTTTGTGTGTCCTGTTGGGATATTCCTCCCCCCCCCCTTTCTTTGTTCCTTTTGCACCGAAACCTCGGGACGGGGTTGCGAACTGAAATAATCCTAAGACTTCTCTGTTCCTTCGTGCATTTCTTTTTATCAAGGTACGGGCAAAGTTTACAAAAAAAAAAGAGCGGGCTTTGTGGCAGCGGGAGACTCCCCAACCCTGACCTGTAATCCAGGGGGAGTCCTTTGTTGTTGTTGGGGGGGGGGGTCTCAAGAGTAGAATGGCAGAGACGCAGCCCCTTCCTCTCTTGACTGGAGGAAACGCCCGCCCAGCTCTTTAGAATAATATTATTATTTTCCCCCAGTCTGTGAGAAGAGTGCGAGAGACTGTGAGTGAAACGGGATGCGTTCCCCGTCCGCGAAAGCGATTGGCGGATTTGCCGCCCCCACCTCGCCCACCCACCTCTTAAGCATCTTCAATTGCATAAATGCTTGATTTTTCCTACATGTTTTGTGCACGCGCATTTGTGCGCAAACTTTTGCCTTATCAGTTTATAGGGGGGTGCGCGCGAAAATGACCTTCAACCACCTATTGGTCTTGGGGTGTGTGTGTGTGTTTGTGTGTGGTGTTCTCCCAGTATTATCAATGGGTGTTTTTTCTTTAAAAAAAATATTAAAAACCCCGAGCAATAAGGAGATTAAAAAAAAAAGAATTGTAGCACATGAAGAAGCTGGGAAAAGGTTTTAATTCCAGCTGTTAATTGGGACGGTGGGGGGGGGCTATTCGTGCTTAGGAGGGGGCCCCCAAACCCCTTCTTCCCCCCACCCCAAATTTACGTGGGGTTTTTGTTGCTGTGTTTTGAGAGGAAATCCACCAAATGTGAAGATGGTAGAAAGGGGTTGTGCGTTGGGGCGGGGGGGGGGCGCAACCCCACAGCCGCCACTACAGTGGGACTCCTCTTCCTCCGCCTTTGCCCCCCTCCCCGGAGGAAAGAGTCCGATTTCTGATGCCAGTTTCTCTCTACATAAGACAATGTTTTGGGTTTTTTTGCGTGTTTGTGAGACACAAGTACTTCCCTCCTTCCTTAGTCGTTGTAGCAGCAGCATCAATGCCTTTCTTTAACTGATATATATATATATATATTTGTGTGTATTTTGGTCTTGGGGGGGCAACCATTTGGAATGTGACTATGAATGTAAAAAGTGCTGGGTTCAAGCTCTCCTGGCTGCCAGTGTGGGAGGGTTACGTGTTGGGGTTTTTTCCTTTTATTGGTATGTGTGTTTGCTTTGGGGGAACTTGGTTTTAATTTTTTCTGCTTTACCGGGTGCCAGAAGGGACGGCAGAGTCCTGCGCGTTGGGGGGAAAAGGGAATGGATCGCTTTGCGACGGCCGCTGGGACGGGGGAGACAGAAAGAGACTGAGGGATGCTCTGCGTCTCGGTTTGCCGATTTGGCCGTTTTTGGGGAAGATCTCAGAAAAGGGCGTCTCTCCCCATTCCCTCTCCCGCGGCATCCCAAAATCCCGCCGCTTCCCAAAATTAGCGAAAAGCTTTGCGGGGTGGTTGTTTTCCGTTGTTGCGTTTTCCCCGATGCCTTAAATTGTACAAATTGACTTGCTTCTGGGGAGGGGCGAGATTTCTGGCGGCGACCTCTTTTTGTCCTGGTGGGTGGGTGTGCTTGGATCGGGGAGTGTGTGTGTGTGTGTGTGTGTGTGTGTGTGTGTGTATGTATGTGTGCGGGCATTGTTAATTTTTGTCTCAAAGCCTCTTGAGCCAACCAAAGGGGTGTTAGAACTTGTGCCAGCTCTGAGCGGCGCGAGGGTTTGGGGAGGGGGTGCTGCGAAGCCGGAAAAGAGCCGTCGCCCGGACGCCTGGGTCCCCCGCACGCGGTTTCCGCTTGGCACAGGGGCCGGCGGGAGACGAGCGAGGGGACTCGCCTGCTTCTACGTTGGCAGAAGGCGGACGGTCGGGTGGCAGTGGATCTGTGCAACCTTCCCACCCTCCTCTGGACTCTTGGGTGCGGATCCTGCTCGACTCCTTTTGTTTTTCATGCTTCTAGCCCTCATCAGCCAAGGGTTGGCTAGAGGCCCATCTACCTCCCCCCTGCTGCTGCTGCTGCTGCTGCTGCCGTCGGCGCGGAGAAGAGACCCCCCTTCTCCCCTCAAGTATTACACGAAACTGTGATGGGGCGTTCTTGGCCTCCCAGCTCCTACTGAGAGTGGAAACATGTTTACAGAGCTTTTTTCCGATTTGTTTTGTTGTGTGTGTGCGTGTATTTCCCCCCGCCTCCGGTGCGAAATCGGCACGGACTTAAACTCCGAGAGATGGGGGGAACCCCCCCCCGAACTTTGTGGTTCGCTGAATGTTAAGGGCGGTCGCCGCCCGAGGACTTAACTTCTTCACTGGAGGGGCAAGCTTCTCTCTCGGCCAGCTGCCCGCAGGACTCCTGGGTTCCTCTGCCGCCTCTGCAAAGAGAGCGTCCCCCCCCCCCCGTGGGGCGTCGGATGGAGCCACGGCAGCCGAGGAAGACGATTACTAAAGGAGTTAAAAGACTCTTTCCCCCCCCCCCACAACAAAAACGGACTTCTTTTTGTAGCTTCTGACCCCCCAGGTGCAAAACGTGGCAGGGGGGTGAACGCTTCCACCCCTCTTGTTTCGGGTGGGGGGGGTGGAGGCAGGACTGTTAAGCTTCTATTCCTGCGCCTTAAGTTTGGGGGGTTCTCTTTGCTGTACATAATTGCCAGGCCCCCCCCCCCATTTTTGTTATGCTCCTCTCTCCTCTGGAAAAAGACGTAGGAACTGTCTGGCTTTTCAATTAGGGGTTATATGTATAAATATTCATGGGTGTTAAAAGATGCCAAATCCCCTTCGCCCCGCCCCTTTCTGTACAATATCCCCCCCCCCCCCCCAAAATGCATCTTTTGTAAATAACAAAGTTTTTCTCTTTCACCCTGCAAAGTTTGCAAGGAAATAAAAGCTTAGATGGTTGTGGAACCGGCTGCTGACTTCCTAGATTCGGACGGCGCTCCTTCCAGGTTGGCCCAGCGATCCGAAGCCCTCGTCCCTTTCGTTTTCGCCTTTCGTTTCGTCATTTTTACCCATCTCACACCGTTCGATTGTTAAAAAGCCTCGGGAGGTGTTTGCAAGAAACAAAACCGTCCCTGAAAAGATTACCAACCACGGTTCAAAACGTGCAATTCGTTGAAATGCTTAAAGCAGGTAAAAATCAACACCAGCCCTCCTAAAGGATCAGAGCAGGCTTCTCTAAATCTTTTGTGTTTTTAGCAGGCACCCCAAAAGCTTACAGCGAAGGCGCCTGCTTGATATCAAGAGGCAGGGAGTTCCAAAGTGCGCAGGCCACACAAAACCATAATGGAGTTTCTGTATACGTTGCCCCACTTCCCATCGCCCCAGTGTCTTGTAAGCCAGGGCTGATGGGATTTGTAATCCGAAGCACACCCCGAGGGCACCGGGCTGGCGAGGGCTTTTGGGCCCTGCAATGAGGCAGGATGAGGCGAGTGCTGAAGGGCAGGGCAGGTGGTGGGCCGCTTGTTAGGGGTAATAATAAGAATTATTATTATTTATACCCCGCCCATCTGGCTGGGTTTCCCCAGCCACTCTGGGCAGCTTCCAACAGAATATTAAAATACAATAATCTGTTAAACATTAAAAGCTTCCCTAAACAGGGCTGCCTTCAGATGTCTTCTAAAAGTCTGGTAGTTCTTGTTCTCTTTGACATCTGGTGGGAGGGTGTTCCACAGGGCAGGCGCCACCACCGAGAAGGCCCTGTGCCTGGTTCCCTGCAACCTCACTTCTCGCAGGGAGGGAACCGCCAGAAGGCCCTCGGATCTGGACCTCGGTGTCCGGGCTGAACGAGGGGGATGGAGACGCTCCTTCAGGGATACTGGACCGAGGCCATTTAGGGCTTTCAAGATCAGCACCAACACTTTGAATTGTGCTCGGAAACGTCCTGGGAGCCAACGTAGGTCTTTCAAGACCAGTGTTATGTGGTCTTGGCGGCCGCTCCCAGTCACCAGTCTGGCTGCCGCATTCTGGATTAATTGCAGTTTCCGGGTCGCCTTCAAAGGTAGCCGCACATGGAGCGCATTGCAGTAGTCCAAGCAGGAGATAACCGGAGCATGCGCCACTCTGGCCAGACAGTCTGCTGGCAGACGGTTAGGGGAGCATGTGGTACCCCACCAAGCAGACCCTTGGCCTTGGGCACAGTGGAGCCCCTGCCCCATGGCAAAGAGCGAGCCATCTGCCAGCCTGGTTGCTTTGCACGTGAAATGGTGGAAGGCTCATAGAATTGCAGAGTTGGAAGGGACCTTGAGAGTCAATCTAGTCCAGCCCCAACTGTGCAGGAACCCTGCCCACAGCCCTGCCCCCTTCTGCTTAACAGCCAGATACACACAGTGTGTCTGTTGTGTTTTTTAAAGACTTAATAGTGCAAATTACCTGCTTTGGCAAGCGAACGTGAACCGGAAATGTGCTGCCAGTAATTTCACTCACAGGCCTTCTTATAAGGAAGAAACCTGTTTTATTTTGGGGTGAACATTAGGAACAAAACAAGGCTGTTCTTACTACGGTGCCCTTTATCAGCTCTGCTAAATCGGCTGCGCTGGAACTGGGAAGTGCGTTGGCACCGGCAAACCTGGTGCTTTGGGGGTCTTCTCAGGCTAAGAATGAAGGGGGGGCTTTTAGAGACTGTGGAAATGCAATACCCTATCTCATCTTTTCCTTTTCTTCAGGCAGCAAAATGTCTTGGGCTCGGCCCTTCTCTTTCCACCAAATGAACGTGAGGTGGGTGGACTCTAGTCACGCCGCACGTATACATTGCCAGGATTTGCCCATCACCCCTCCCCCTCTTAAATTTTCTATTTATGTTTACAAATTTTTGATATTCTGGTTCAAGGGAGTCCTGTGACCACATCCATTCCAAGTGCAATTGCAATAATAGATTTGCTCAAAAGTGTTGTAGCATTCAAATTTCCCTTTCCCCTTTTCCTAACGATCCCTAACCTGGAATTTGCTGTTTGCACATTGTTGTCAGTCACTGCCAGCTGCACATCTTCTCAAACAAAACACATCACTTTATCCAACGGCTTCCTTGCTTTAATTCCCATCCATCTTTTCGGGGGGGGGGGTTAAATGTTCCTAACCCATTTTATAATGTACAGTATATAAAACAGAACAACTGTAACAGATCAAAAGCAGCTGTTCTTGCTAATCAGTTGAGTATCCTTCCATCATTGGCCCGTCAAGATTTAAGTGGAGTTGGTAGACAAATATCACATCCATTTTGCAGGGGATTGGTGCTGAGGGTTAAAGCACAGAGCCTAGGACTTGCCGATCAGAAGGTCGGCGGTTCGAATCCCGCGACAGGGTGAGCTCCCGTTGCTCAGTCCCTGCTCCTGCCAACCCAGCAGTTCGAAAGCACCTCAAAGTGCAAGTAGATAAATAGGTACCACTCCGGCGGGAAGGTAAACGGCGTTTCCGTGCGCTGCTCTGGTTCACCAGAAGCAGCTTAGTCATTCTGGCCACATGACCCAGAAGCTGTACGCCGGCTCCCTCGGCCAGTAAAGCGAGATGAGCGCCGCAACCCCAGAGTCGTCCACGACTGGACCTAACGGTCAGGGGTCCCTTTACTTAAATATTATACAGGATAGCTAGCAGCTTGGCAAACCTTTTAAATTAGATGTGTTGAAAGCTTTTGATACTCCAAACTGGTCTTTCTTTAAACTGCAGTACCAGAATGGTTTCTCTTTAGACGTAGGATGTTCTTAAAAACTATTTGCCAGCATTGGACTAAAATGCCTTTGAAAATGGCACTCTTAAAATTACGTTGCAAGGCTGCCCTGTCATTGCTGCCTTTTGCTCTTGTGATGGAGGATTCAGACATTAAGGGTTATGATATTGCTGGAGCACAACATAAAATCGGTTTGCTTGCAGATGTTCGCTCCCTTGATTTCAGAACCAATTTCATCCGCTGCCGAGATGAAACATATAATAATAATTTATCATTTATACCCTGGTGTTTTATTAATTCAGACATCTATCGGGATTCTCAAATGACTACTCTAAACCCATTTATAAATTTAGCACCTAAAACCTGCTTGCAAAAACTGTGCTCTTCTTTTTCCACCTTTGAAAGAAAATTGAGAGGTGTCAGCAAACTTTGCCACCTCAATAATAATAATAATAATAATAATAATAATAATTATTATTATTATTATTATAATTTATTATTTGTACCCCGCCCATCTGGCTGGGTTTCCCCAGCCACTCTAGGCGGCTTCCACAGAAACAAAAAATACACTAATATATCACACATTAAAAACTTCCCTGAACAGAGCTGCCTCCTGAATGTCAAGTAGTTGTTAATCGCTTTGGCCTCTGATGGGAGGGCGTTCCACAGGGCAGGCACCACCACCAAGAAGGCCCTCTGCCTGGTTCCCTGTAGCTTTGCTTCTCACAATGAGGGAACTGCCAGAAGGCCCTCGGCGCTGGACCTCAGCGTCCGTGCAGAACGGTGGGGGTGGAGACGCTTCTTCAGGTATACTGGGCCAAGGCCGTTTGGGGCTTTAAAGGTCAACACCAGCACTTTGAATTGTGCTCGGAAACATCATGGGAGCCAATGTAAGTCTTTCAGGACTGGTGTTATGTGTTCTCCCAGTCACCAGTCTGGCTGCCGCATTCTGGATTAGTTGTAGTTTCCGGGTCCCCTTCAAAGGTAGCCCCACGTAGAGCGCATGGCAGTAGTCCAAGCGGGAGATAACCAGAGCATGCACCACTCTGGCAAGACAGTCTGCGGGCAGGGGGTCTCATCCTGTGCACCAGATGGAGCTGGCAGACAGCTGCCCTGGATACAGAATTGACCTGCGCCTCCATGGACAGCTGTGAGTCCAAAATGACTCCCAGGTTGCGCACCTGGTCCTTCAGGGGTACAGTTGCCCCATTCAGGACCAGGGAGTCCCCCACACCTGCCCGCCCCGTCCCCCAAAACAGTACTTCTGTCTTGTCAGGATTCAACCTCAATCCATCACCCGCCATCCATCCTCTAGATTATTAACTAGTCCCAAAAGCAACTCTTAGTCTGGTGGGGACGCCCCCCCCCTTAATATCCCTCTGTTGTGAGATCTATCCATTTATTCCTCCTCTCTGTTCCTTAACCAGTTATTTAAGGGGCCCTCTCTTATCCGGGAGAGGCAGTGTGGTGCAGTGGTTGCTGTCAGGCTGAGACCAGGGAGAGTCGCTGTCTCCTCTTAGCCTAGCCCTCCTCTCAGGGCTGTTGTGTAGATTAATCGAGACCCCCCTGGAGGTCCTCTTATGGGACACAAATGCAATAAATAAATAACCTTACCCTGCGAGCCATTAATTTGCTCCAGAGTCTCTGGCCAGGAACATTTATCAAAAGCCTTTTTTGGGCCACTGTTCAGCAAGTCACTTACTTTTGAATAGAACTCTCTTTTAACAATTAATTGGACGTGGTTTGCACCTGCCATCAAAGTCATCTTCAGCAAGGCTTGCTCTGTATCCTTGAACGTTGTTTAATTTACCTAGAAGAGGCAAGCAGTCCAGCCTTGTAGTTCTCAACACTTATTTATTAAACGCAAGCGTTAGCATTGGTAATTTCTCAGTCGTAGAGTCATGGTGCTAGATGGGACCCCCCCCCCAAAAAAAGGTCTAGTGCAACCACGTGCAATGCCAGAATCGCACCCAAAGCACCTTTGACAGATGGCCATCCAATGTCTACTTAAAAGCCTCCAAAGAAGGAGAGTCCATCACCTCTTGATGTTTCCGAGCACAATTCAAAGTGTTGGTGCTGACCTTTAAAGTCCTAAACGGCCTCGGTCCTGTAGACCTGAAGGAGCGTCTCCACCCCCATCGTTCTGCCCGGACACTGAGGTCCAGCGCCAAGGGCCTTCTGGCGGTTCCCTCCCTGTGAGAAGCCAAGTTACAGGGAAGCAGGCAGAGGGCCTTCTTGGTGGTGGCGCCCGCCCTGTGGAACTCCTTCCCACCAGATGTCAAAGAGAACAACCACCAGACTTTTAGAAGACATCTGAAGGCAGCCCTGTTTAGGGAAGCTTTCAATGTTTAATAGGTTATTGTATTTTAGTGTTCTGTTGGAAGCCGCCCAGAGTGGCTGGGAAGACCCAGCCAGATGGGTGGGGTATAAATAATAAATTATTATTGTTGTTATTGTTAATTATTATTATTATTATTATTACAGCGGTGCCTCTGGATGCGAATGGGATCCGTTCTGGAGCCCCGTTTGCCTCCTGAAGCGAACGCAACTGGCGTCTGCATGGGTCGCACTTTGCCGCTTCTGCGCATGACGTCATTTTGAGTGTCTGCACATGCGGCGAAACCCAGAAGTAACGCATTCCGTTACTTCCGGGTCACAGCGGAGCGCAACCCGAAAACGCTCAACCTTAAACATATTTAACGAGAGGTATGACTGTATTGTGGGAGTCTCTTCCACTGTCAAATAGCTCTTACCGCCAAGAAGTTCTTCCTGTTCAATCGGAACCTCTTGTCACCGGAAGCCATGGGTTCGAGTCCTACCCTCCGGATCAGGAGAAAACAAGCTTGCTCCATCTTCCTTTTAGATATTTGAAGGTGTCTCTCGTGTATCTCCTCTGTTCCGGGCTAAACACTCCCGTGATGGTCAAATGTCCAGGCAGAGTTTAAGAGCAGCAATCTCCCCTCCTGCAGTTTCCAGCAAGCAAAATTCAGAAGCATCGCTGCCTCCCCAGCTGCGGAAGCGGAGCTTAATCATCATGGCCAATAGCCATCGATAAGACAGATTTATGGAGGAAAGCCTCTCTTCAAGCCATTCAAGTGGGAGGGAGTTCCATGGTTTAACACAGAGCTGTGCAAAGGAATTTTTATTTGTCCTGAACCTCCCAACATCCAGCTTCATTCCATGTCTGGTGCTATGAAGGGTGAAAACCTTTTCCTCTTATAGAATCTTACAAGTTGGGAGGGACCCCATGGTTCATCTAGTCCAACCCCCCCTTCAATGCAGGAATCTCAGCTAAAGCGTCCATGACTGATGGCCATCCAACCTCTGTTTAAAAACCTCCAAGGAAGGAGAGTCCACCACCTCTCGTGGGAGTCTGTTCCACTGCTGAACAGTTCTTACTGTCAGAAAGTTTTTCCGAATGTTCAATCCAGGCATAGGCAAACTCAGCCCTCCAGATGTTTTGGGACCACAACTCCCATCATCCCTAGCTAGCAGGGCCAGTGGTCAGGGATGATGGGCGTTCTAGTCCCAAAACATCTGGAAGGCCGACTTTGCCTATGCCTGGTTTAGTCAGAATCTCCTTTCTTGCAACTGGAAGCCATGGGTTCGAGTCCTACCCTCCAGAGCAGGAGAAAACAAGCCGGCACCCTATTCCATGTGGCAGCCCTTAAGATATCTGAATATGGCTTTTCATATCTCCTCTTTCCAGGCTAAACATCCCCAGTTCCCTCAACCGTTCCTCACAAGGCTTGGTTTTCAGACCCTTGGTTTCCAGATCTCTGCACACCTTCCAGCTTGTCAACATCCTTCTTAAACTGGGGTGCCCAGAACTGGACACAGGACTTCAAGTGTCGCTCGAATAAGGCAAAATAGAATAGTACTACGACTTCCCTTGATCTGGACCCTAGACTTCTGTTGATGCAGCCTAGAATAGGTAAAGGGACCCCTGACCATTAGGTCCAGTCGTGACCGATTCTGGGGTTGCAGCGCTCATCTCGCTTTACTGGCCGAGGGAACCAGCGTTCAGCTTCCGGGTCATGTGTCCAGCATGACTAAGCCGCTTCTGGCAAACCAGAGCAGCGCACGGAAACGCCGTTTACCTTCCCGCTGGAGCGGTACCTATTTATCTACTTGCACTTTGACGTGCTTTCAAACTGCTAGGTTAGCAGGAGCAGGGACCGAGCCAACGGGAGCTCACCCCGTTGTGGGGATTCGAACCGCCGACCTTCTGATCGGCAAGTCCTAGGCTCTCTGGTTTAACCCACAGCGCCACCCGCGTCCCGCAGCCTAGAATAGCATTAGCTTTTTTTGCTGCTGCATCACACTATTGACCTGCGTTAAGCTTCCAGTTTACTTAGACCCCTGGATCCTTTCCCCATTTACAGTTAGCAAGCCGAATGTCCCACATCTTATATTTGTGCAACTGGCTATTCCTGCCAAAGAGCAGAACCTGACATTTCTCCCTATTGCAATTCATTTTGTTAGATTTGGCTCAGGTCTCCAATCTGGTTAAATTCATTGTGAATCCCAAATCTATCTTCAGTGGCATTGGCTACCCCTCCCCATTTATCGTCATCTGCAAATTTGATTAGCATCCCCTCAATTCCTTCATCCAAATCATTTATAAAGACGTTAAACGACAACATGCCCAGGACAGAACCCTACTTGTCACTTTTTCCCAGGACGACGAGGAAACATTCATGAGTCTTCCTTGGGTTTGGTCAGTCAACCAGCTACAAACCCCCCTAACAGTTACCTTGTTGCAACCACATTTTACCAGCTTCCTCGCGAGGATATTATGGGGGACTTTGTCGAAAGCCTTACTGAAATCAAGATAAACTACCGTATTTTTCACTCCATAAGACACACCTGACCACAAGATGCACCCAGTTTTTTAGAGGAGGAAAACAAGAAAAACCTATTGTGAATGAAACAGTAGGTGTTAAGATTTTTGTGGCTCGTGCTGTGGCCACAGACATGTCATCTGATGGTGAATTTGGGGTGACCCAATGCAAAAATCCTGAGGATCCATGGGCTTTTACCTCCCCCCTCCTAGGCAGCCTCCTTTATCTCTAGCCTCCCTTATCTCTCTTCCGATCCCACCGATCAGCTGCTTCCTTTCAACACTCCCTTCCCTCTTGTTTGCCTTAGTGTCTTTTCCTTTTTTGCTCCTCCTTTTCTTCTAATTTCTCTCCTCATTGCTTTGGCCTTCCTGTTTCCCCCCTTTGCAAGTTTGCTGTCTTTACCTCCCCCCTCCCAGGCAGCCTCCTTTATCTCTAGCGTCCCTTCTCTCTCTCCCCGATCGGCAAATGATCAGCGGCTTTATTTCAACACCTACTTCCCTCTTTCAAAAAAAGAAGCATGATCTGCTTTTTGCCCTTGGGCAATTTGGCTCCAGGGACCACGCATTCGCTCCATAAGACGCACCGACATTTCCCCTTACTTTTTAGGAAGAAAAAGGTGCATCTTATGGAGCGAAAAATACAGTACGTCCACAGCATCCCCCTGATCCACCAAGCTTGTAATTCCAGCAAATTATTTCTCCTTGCCGTGCAGAATTCTGCAAGCGTCTTATCAGAGCGCCTCTTGTCTTTCCATCCCTTGACCTTTCCAGTTTCCCATCCCCAAAATCTCCAATATACTTTTTACGGCCAGTCAACCAGTGCACTGTGCACAGTTACCCTATAGATGTGGGTTTCGCCCCTGCTAAAATTCCACAAAGGTCTTTTCTGTGGCATGCCTGCACGACCCGTCTTGGAAGAAAGGGCAAGTGTGAAATCAAAGCACCTCCCCTCCACCCACCCCCCAAAAAAACCTTCCAAGCTGGCCGACTTGCTCAACTCCCCCCCCCCGACTCCAAATACCACCCCCAAAAAATTAATAAACAATGACAAATGACAAAACGCCAGACACGTCATGGTTGGTTTTCTGTTGTTTACAGGTTTACACACGGACCCCCCACCACCATGGCCGGGGCAGGGCGGGGGTCCCCCAGCGCCGCCACGCTCCTCTTTTTTATTTTTTTACAAAAACCAGCCACGGATCGGGAGGAAACAAGGCCACGGCTGCGGCTGCCACGAATTCCTTGAAAGCACCACCGGGAAGGAGGAGGTTGAAAGACGGGGGGGTGGGGGGTGGAAGTGAGGGAAACAGAGGACACGAAAGGTTGCCACACTGCAGATTTGGGCCTGCCTCGGATCGGGGCCTCCCCTGCTTGCGAATAAAGGGGAGTAAGCATCTCTTGGGCATGAGAGAGAGAGAGAGGAAGAATTAGGAGTCTCTCTGCCTCCCTCCCCCAAAAAATTTCCTTCCCCTGCAAAAAAGGCAAGCTCAGCCCCTGGTCCCTGGATGAAGGATGCTGCTGCCATGTTTGGAAACCGTTATGGGATGGCCTTGGCTCTCTTTCTCCCTCCCCCCCCCCCAAATTTTGCTTCTTGAGAGGAGGAGTGAATGCTTGGACCCCTTCAACCCTAAGGATAAGCCCCCAACCCTTTCTTTAAACCGAACCGAAGTTCCCTATACTCTATAGGAGAGACGCGGCCAAGACAGGGCCCCCCTCCCCCCCAAAAAAGTGTGTTACCGCTAGAGAAATCAGCCTCTTCCTCCTCCGTGCCGGAAATCTGGCTCGGTCGGGACATGATTTTAAAAACGAGAGCAGGGAAAAATAAAAAGGACGACAAAAAGTTGGGGAGGGGGAAGTGTTTGTGGGGTTCAAGGCCACAGGGCCCCCTTCAAGGCGGCAGGAGAGGAGGGGGAAGAGGCTGGATTATTGGGGGGGGAAAGGGGGGACGTCAAGGGCTTTCCCTCCTGCTTTTCTCCCTCCCCACACTGTACCCCCCCCCAAGCCAGAGCAATGGGGCTCAGTTCCACACTTTCAAGAAGCTGTCCCAGGAGCCGGTGGCGATGGCCATCCCGTCGTCCGTCACGCCCAGGCAGCTGACGCGGTTGTCGTGGCCGGCGAGGACCCCTGAGGAAGGAAAGGGAGGAAGGAGGAATTGGTCAGGGCACCCAAAGGTCATCCAGCCCAGCCCCCCTGCAGGAACCGGCGGCTGAAGAATCCGTGGTGAGGGGCCACCTATGTTTAAAAATGTTCCAATGGAGGAGAATGTCTGCACCGTGCAAGGGGGGGGAATAGCAGAGTTGGAAGGGACCTCGGAGGGTCATCTATCCCAACCCCCCGAGCAATGCAGCCTCAAAAGAAGAGGGAGGTGCGCACGCATGTTTCCTAGCATATGCACCTTCGGGTGAGAAACTCGCGGGAACAGCCATTACGGCTCAAATTCCACATGCGGGAAACTCTGAAAATATTTTTCGTTGGTGCTGTGATGGAAGGTTGCTTAGCAAAATAATAATAATTATTATTATTTATTATTTATACCCTGCACATCTGGCAGGGCTTCCCCAGCCACTCTGGGCGGCTTCCAACAAAATATTATAATACAGTAATGCATCAAACATTAAAAGCTTTCCTAAACAGGACTGCCTTCAGATGTCTTCCAAAAGTCTGGTAGTTCTTGTTCTCTTTGACATCTGGTGGGAGGGTGTTCCACAGGGCGGGAGCCACCACCTAGAAGGCCCTCTGCCTGGTTCCCTGTAGCTTCTCGCAGGGAGGGAACCGCCAGAAGGCCCTCGGAGCTGGATCTCAGTGTCCGGGTTGAACGATGGGGGTGGAGATGCTCCTTCAGGTCTACTGGGCCCTTGAGGCCGTTTAGGGCTTTCAAGGTCAGCACCAACACTTTGAATTGTGCTCCGAAACGTCCTGGGAGCCAATGGAGGTCTCTCAGGACTGGTGTTATGTGGTCTCCCAGTCCCCAGTCTGGCTACCGCATTCTGTATTAATTGTAGTTTCCGGGTCACCTTCAAAGGCAGCCCCACATAGAGCGTGTTGCAGTAGGCCAGGCGGGAGATAACCAGAGCATGCACCACTCTGGCCAGACAGTCTGTGGGCAGGGAGGGTCTCATCCTGTGTACCAGATGGAGCTGGTAGACAGCTGCCCTGGACACAGAACTGACCTGCGCCTCCATGGACAGCTGTGAGTCCAGAATGACTCCCAGGCTGCACACCTGGTCCTTCGGGGGCACAGTTGCCCCATTCAGGACCGGGGAGTCCTCCACACCCGCCCGCCTCCTGTCCCCCAGAAACAGTACTTCTGTCTTGTCAGGATTCAACCTCAATCGCCTCCCCTGCTTTCCAGGGATGAAGAGTCGGGGTACAGCAGCCTCTGGCCATCTGCCCACCCCACATTTCAGTGGCTTGGACTACCACCAGCCCCTTCTGGACCTCCAAAAAGGTGGGCCAGTCTAAGTGAGGCTCACTGAGCCCAGAAAACCGCAAGCAGGATTCGAATGCAAGACCAGCATTCTCCCCTCTTGCCGTTTCCGGCAACTGTGGTCCAGAAGCATCGCTGCCTCTGACCGTGGAGGCAGATCGCAGCTGTTCTGGCCAGTTACCCATCGATCGCTCTCGCTTCCTCCATGAATTTGCCCCGTCCTCTTTTAAAGCCATCCGATTTGGTGGCCATCGCTGTGGCAGGGAGTTCCACAGCTCAACTGCGCAACGCATGAAGAAGTCCCTTCCGTTGCACGTCCCGAATTTTTACAACGCAGGTACTTCAAAGCAGCCAGTAGGGGGCAGTAGTAATAAGAATAAGAATGATTTTATTATTTATATCCTGCCCATCTAACTAGGTTGCCCCAGCCACTCTGGGTAAAGCTGGAACGAGGCTCTCTTTAAAAACTGCCAGGATCAGGCCAGCGGCCCGCCTGGTCCCGCATCCTGTTCTCAGATGCCCGTTACGGGAAATCCGCGAGCAGGATCCGAGCGCAAGATCAGCTCTCCTCTCCTGTGGTTTCCAGAAACGGAGATTTGGGAGCGTTTACCAGCTCTGAACGTTCCAGCTTGTCGATATCCGTCTTAAATTGGGGTGCCCAGAACCGGACACAGTATTCCAGGCGTGGAAACTACTGTTGACTTGCCTAGAATAGCATGAGCCTTTTTTCCTGCTGCTGCATCACGCTTGCGACTTTGGGGGAGGGAAAGGAGTTTTCCCCACCAGCGATGGCAGCCAGCTTCTTCTCGAAAGGGACTTTGTGGCGCTACTCACCTGCCCGGTCGCCCTTCATGGAGTCCCAGATGTTGCAGTTGAAGTCGTCGTAGCCGGCCAGGAGGAGGCGCCCGCTCCGGGAAAAGGCCACGGAGGTGATGCCGCAGATGATGTTGTCGTGAGAGTACATCATGAGCTCCTGGTCGGCCCGCAGGTCAAAGAGGCGGCAGGTGGCGTCGTCCGAGCCAGTGGTGAAGGCATTCCCGTTGGGGAAGAACTGCAAGGGGGGGGAGAGAGAGGAAGGGGGCATCAGGAGGGGGGCAGGGATGGGAGAGGACCCCGGAGCCTCGCTTCCCATGGCCCCCACTGCCCGCTTCCCATGGCCCCCGGAGCCTCGCTTCCCCTGGCCCCCGGAACCTCGCCTCCCATGGCCCCCAAAGCCCGCTTCCCACGGCCCCCGCAGCCCCGCTTCCCACGGCCCCCGCAGCCTCGCTTCTCACGGCCCCCGGAGCCTCGCGTCCCATGGCCCCCATAGCCCACTTCCTGCGGCCCCCACAGCTCGCTTCCCATGGCCCCCGGAGCCTCGCTTCCCACGGCCCCTGGAGCCTCGCTTTCCATGGCCTCAGGTCCCTTGGGCGCCTCCTGCCACTGGACTGCACCAGCATTTGGTCATTAGAGGAACATTTTTAGAAGCCAGTGCCCAATACTTATTTCCTCATCCCTCCCTGTTCCCTTTTCCTCGTGTGTCTTATTATTATTATTATTATTATTATTATTATTATTATCCTGCAGGGGGCAGGAACCGCCTTCTTTTCTGGGAGCCTTTTTGGCTGGAGGGTGGGGCACAAACAACCACATTAACAGCCTTTCCCCACGTTTCTAAAGAACCTGACCGTGTAGCATAGCGGCACCTACACCTGTGGAACTCCCTGCCTATTGAGATCAGGCAGGCGCCTTCATTATGCGTGCGTAACATAATAATTAAAAATAAAATTAAATGCCCCCTTGTCCACAGACACTCATTTAAAAGGCCACAGGTTGTTTAAACAGGCTGGTTTAAGGGGAATGTTTTTGCCTGGCAACTACAGATATGTAAGGGAGTTGCCAGAGCAGCCCATGAATGGGGAGCCACCACCGAAAAGGCCCCGTCCTCATTCTGCCCCCCTCCATGGCCGCCCCGGCACTCACGCAGACGGCGTTGATGTCGGACTCGTGCCCCGTGAAGGTCTGCCGGCACATGCTGTCCCGGATGTCCCACAGCTTGATGGAGGCATCGCAGGCGCCCGAGACAAAGGTCCGCATGTCGGGGGCCAGAGACAGCGACATGACGTCCCCGCTGTGGCCCGTGAAGGCGGTGGTCTGCTGGCCCGTCTCAATGTCCCACAGGGCGCTTTTTGGGGGGGAAGAGGAGGAGATGCAGAAATCAGAGGGCTGCGGGGATTCGCAAGGGACCCCTAAAGGTCATCCATCCCAACCCCCCCGGGGCGCCAGTCAGGTGGGGCACCCTGGCACTCTACTCACCACGTTGTGTCTCCGGAGCTGGTGATGATCTGGTTGTCGTTAAGAAACCGGCAGCAGGAGAGGTAGCCTTGGGAAGGAAAGAACGCAGCAGTTGCGGAGAGGGAAGTCTCGAGGGCCGCACCCCTCTCTGGGCAACATTTGGAGGGCCGCACCCCAGGGCTGGGCAGAGCCAGAGGCGAATACGGGCCGAGCAACACCTGTTGTTTTCCTTCTCTAACCCCCTCAGCCCAACGCAATATTATTATTATTATTATATTATTATTATTATTGTTATTATTATTATTATTATTATTATTATTATTATTATCGTATTTTCCAGAGTATAAGACGACTTGGCATATAATAATAATAATAATAATAATAATAATAATAATAATAATTTATTATTTATACCCCGCCCATCTGGCTGAGTTTCCCCAGCCACTCTGGGCGGCTCCCAATCAAGTGTTAAAAACAATACAGCATTAAACATTAAAAGCTTCCCTGAACAGGGCTGCCTTCAGATGTCTTTTAAAAAGAAGATAGCTGTTTATTTCCTTGACATCTGGTGGGAGGGCGTTCCACAGGGCGGGGGCCACCACCGAGAAGGCCCTCTGCCTGGTTCCCTGTAACCTCACTTCTCGCAGGGAGGGAACTGCCAGAAGGCCCTCGGAGCTGGACCTCAGTGTCCAGGCTGGACGATGGGGGTGGAGACGCTCCTTCAGGTCTACTGGGCCTTTGAGGCCGTTTAGGGCTTTCAAGGTCAGCACCAACACTTTGAATTGTGCTCGGAAACATCCTCGGAGCCAATGGAGGTCATTCACGACCAGTGTTATGTGGTCTTGGCGGCCGCTCCCAGTCATCAGTCTGGCTGCCGCATTCTGGATTAATTGTAGTTTCTGGGTCACCTTCCAAGGCAGCCCCACGTAGAGCGCATTGCAGTAGTCCAAGCGGGAGATAACTAGAGCATGCACCACTCTGGCGAGACAGTCTGCGGGCAGGGAGGGCCTCATCCTGCTTACCAGATGGAGCTGGTAGACAGCTGCCCTGGACACAGAACTGACCTGCGCCTCCATGGACAGCGGTGAGTCCAAAATGACTCCCAGGCTGCTCACCTGGTCCTTTGGGGGCACAGTAGCCCCATTCAGGACCAGGGAGTCCCCCCACACCTGCCCGCCTCCTGTCCCCCCAAAACAGTACTTCTGCCTTGTCAGGATTCAACCTCAATCCGTTAACCGCCATCCATCCTCCAATCGCCTCCATACACTCACACAGGGCCTTCACCGCCTTTACTGGTTCCGATTTGAAAGAGAGATAGACGACCCCCCCCCCCAACTTTTCCAGTTAAAATACAGAGTTTGGGATATGCTCTCCGTATAAGACTAACCCTCTTCCAACACAAAACCAAATAAAAATTAAAAAAACCAGTCTCCAGTCCGGCTCAGAAATCCGCTCCACTTCCCAGTGGCGGGGGCTTCCGGGGCCAATTTTCAAGCGTATTTCTGCTTCATCTAGAGAGCTTGGTGTCCTCCGATTTAATTTGCTGTCGTTTTATCCTTTGGCGGGGAGTTGCTGCAGGAGCTGCCGCTGTAGCTGGCGTATAAGACGACCCCCAACTTTTGAGAAGATTTTCCTGGGTTAAAAAGTAGTCTTATATGCCAGTTTTTATTTACTTAACTATTATTTATTTTTATTATTATTATATTTACTTGTTGCATCTTTATATATCCTGCAGTTTTTTTTTCTCCCAACGCAGAGACAGTTCTCTCCCACTTGCTTATTTCGGGCAGGAGATATAGACGTCTAATCAGTCTAAAAAACAGTTTCTATCCATGGGCTGTTAGGCTGCTGAACGGAAAATAATATAGTGCAACTGACTATATTGGAGTTGGTGTGGTTGTGCGACAAGCACACAAGCGTGCAATGAGATTGAGTGTTTGTGTGGCAGGGTGGAGAGGCCCAGTTAATTTCATTGCACGAAGGTTGTCCATGTAGAAAGACTGGGCCGTTATAACGAGATTTAGTGGTTCTTAATTGATCGGCGATGTGGTAGTGTATTGTATTATTTCTGCAAATTGATTTCCTCTGGAGTGAAAGATCGGACTGGGACAAACCTTCTTATGCCGAGCTCGTATTTTGCACAATTTGTATGCGGTGTCTGTTTGATCATGTGTGGTTTGCTATGCCTAATAAAGGATTGATTGACTGATTGATTGGCAATAAAGATACTATTAATATTATTTGCCTTTTTTGCTGCTGCATCACACTGCAGACTCACATTAAGCTTCTGGTCTACTAAGACCCCTAGATCCTTTCAACTTGGAGCATAGGAAGGTGCCTAATTATGGACCAGGGGCCATAATTATTATTAATTATTATTATTAATCCAAATAACGTCCTTGCAAGGTAGGCTAGGCTGAGGCAGCGACCGGGCCCCTCAAGGTCGCACGCCCAGCGAGCTTTGCTCATGGCCAAGCGTGGGGCATTTGAACCCTTGGAAACCAGAGGCCGAGGGAACCCTCTGCAACAAGGAAGCGAGTTCGAAATGCCGTGAGGGGTGACTTAGCTGGGCTCCTGAGCCCCACAGGGAAAGAATGCAGCTGGTCAAGGGAGCCATGGACTCAAAATAATAATAAATTTTCATTTCTAAACCGCCCTTCCCGGTTCAGTAAACCGGGCTCAGGGCGACTAACGACAAACTTAAAACACTTAATTTGATGCAACAAAACCCCCCAGCATAAAATGCAGTATAAAAACGTGAATAACAATAAATTCAGAATTTAGATGGGAAATCCATCCAATAAACATTAGATGATCACCAGGGCTAGCTGGCTAAATCAGTCATATTGGAAAACCTTTGCTTTAAGGGCACTTTCAATCCCAATCCTGCCTTCTGAGGTGTTAGATACCCCTCCAAAATTGGGGTTGAAAGGTAGGGAGGAGGTACAGGGAAAGCAAAATTCCAACTCTGAAAACCCAGAAATAAGTGTTCCGGTTTTCGAATGTTTTTCGGAAGCCGAACGTCCAGTGTGGCTGCCAGCTATTTTTTCCGGGGCGCCTGCACCAATCAGAAGCTGCGCCTTGGTTTTCGAACGTTTCAGAAGCCAAACGGACTTCCAGAACGGATTAAGTTTGGCACTTTTGTTTTTGCTATTTGTTACGCGTTTTTGAGGCTTTTTTGGTTCATTTGTTTTTTTGACTGTGAGGAACCCAGTTCAGCTACAGATCGATTGTGTGACTGCGGAAACGGATAAAAGCCCCCCCATCCAAACATTGGCTATCATCAGTGCAAGGAAGAAAAATAACCATTTTAGTTTTTAGCATCTACAACACTGCCTTATTTATTTTATAGTACAGTACCTTGATTATCGTTCCATTTTATGGCTCAACGGTCTGGTTAGATGGCAAAATTCATGATAAATTGCTGCGGTAGTGGCCCCCGCCCTGTGGAACGCCCTCCCACCAGATGTCAAAGAGGAAAAACAACTACCAGACTTTTAGAAGACATCTGAAGGCAGCCCTGTTTAGGGAAGCTTTTAATGTTTAATAGACTATTGTATTTTAATATTCCGTTGGAAGCCGCCCAGAGTGGCTGGGGAAACCCAGCCAGAGGGGCGGGGTATTAATAAATTATTATTATTAAAAAATGCCCCCAGCTGCAATATCCGTGTATAAGACGAGCCCAGATTATGAACATTACTCTACAGTGAAAGAAACCATAGCCTTATACACAGAAAAGTACGGTAATCATTATTACCAGCAATTATCATTGTGAAATAATATATTCTCTTGGCTGGGCGGGGGTCAATGTTGTTTATTTACTTCACGAAATTTATGACGCTTTATATTTATTAATTATTATTATTATTATTATTATTACAGTGGTGCCTCGCAAGACGAAATTAATCCGTTCCGCGAGAGTCTTCGTCTAGCGGTTTTTTCGTCTTGCGAAGCAACCCTATTAGTGGCTTAACGGATTAGCGCTATTAGCGGTTTAGCGGCTATTAAAGGCTTATCGGCTTATCGGCTTAGCTGCTAAAAGGCTATTAAAGGCTTAGCGGCTTAGATAAAGGGGGGAAAAGCAAAAAAAAAATCTCAAGACTCGCAAGACATTTTCGTCTTGCGAAGCAAGCCCATAGGGAAATTTGTCCTGCGAAGCAACTCAAAAACGGAAAACCCTTTCGTCTAGCGGGTTTTCCGTCTTGCGAGGCATTCGTCTTGCGGGGCACCACTGTACTTTAGGGGTTGTTTTTAAAAGTCTGGAACGGATTAATCCGTTTTGCATTACTTTCTATGGGAAAGTGCGCCCTGGTTTTGGAACGCTTTGGTTTTGGAACGGACTTCCGGAACGGATCAAGTTTCAGAGCCAAGGTACCGGTGTAACCAGTTTGGTTTCGCGAAGGAGGCGAGAGGGGGGCAAGGGCGTGGGGTTTGGGAGAGCCCCTCACCTGTGTGCCCGGGGAGTTCCCGGCTGACCCGGACGTTCCCTTCCCGGGTCTTGAGGCTGTAGATGGAGCAGATGTTGTCCAGGCCGCCACAGGCCACGTAGTTCCCGGATGGGGCGTAGGCACAAGTCATCACCCACGACGACCGCAGAGGGATGGCGTGGACCTGCAGGAAGCAGGAAAACGGGGTGCGTGAGATACAAAAAACCAGGGACCCCAACAGACCAGCATCACCTCTTCCTCCCTACAGTGGTACCTCGGGTTAAGGGACGCGGGTGGCGCTGTGGGTTAAACCACAGAGCCTAGGACTTGCCGATCAGAAGGTTGGCGGTTCGAATCCCCGCAATGACGGGGTGAGCTCCCATTGCTCGGTCCCTGCTCCTGCCAACCTAGCAGTTCGAAAGCATGTCAAAGTGCAAGTAGATAAATAGGTACCACTCCGGCGGGAAGGTAAACGGCGTTTCCTTGCGCTGCTCTGGTTCGCCAGAAGCGGCTTAGTCCTGCTGGCCACATGACCCGGAAGCTGCACGCCGGCTCTCTCAGTCAATAAAGCGAAATGAGCGCCACAATCCCAGAGTCATCCGCGACTGGATATGGTCAGGGGTCCCTTTACCTTTACCTCGGGTTAAGAACTTAATTCGTTCTGGATGTCTGTTCTTAATCCGAAACTGTTCTTAACCTGAAGCACCACTTTAGCTAATGGGGCCTCCTGCTGCTGCCGTGCCGCCGGAACACGATTTCTGTTCTCATCCTGAAGCAAAGTTCTTAACCCGAGGTACTATTTCTGCGTTAGTGGAGTCTGTAACCTGAAGCGTCTGTAACCCGAGGTACCACTGTACCATATTTTTCCATGTATAAGACGCCCCCTATTTTTGGGGACTCCAATTAAAGACCTACACTGGCTCCCAGGACGCTTCCGATTCCAATTCAGAGAATAACTGGGTGCCCTCTTCCCACCTTGGATCAAATCAATGCTTCCAGGTGCCATAAGAAAGCTGCAGAGATAGCGCAGGATAGTGCGCACCCCGGAAATGATCTCTTTCAGTTTCTGAAACAGTTTCTACCCAAATGATATTCTTTATTTATTTCTTCTTTATTCTTTATAAATTATTGTATTTTTATATTCTGTTGAAAGCCACCCAGAGTGGCTGGGGAAACCCAGCCAGATGGGCGGGGTATAAATAATAAATTATTATAAAGAAACCCCTCCAGCTGCACTATCCATGTATAAGACGAGCCCAGATTTCAACCATTATTCTACAGTGAAAGAAACCATAGTCTTATACGTGGAAAAGTACGGTGATCGTTATTATCAGCAATTATCATTGTGAAATAATATATTCTCTTGGCTGCGGGGGGGGGGTGTCAATGTTGTTTATTTACTTCACAAAATTTATGAAGCTTTTTTAAAAAAACCGTGCTTCAAAGCAGTACGAAAAAGGATACAGCAAATAAAGTGATTGCTAAGGAAAAACGGCAGCGGCAACTTTAAAAGTCTGCAAAAAAATTAAACCAGCCACATAGCGGCTCAAAGTCGTGTTGGTTTTTCTAAATGTCTGGGGACAGGCCTGCCTAAACTCAAAATGCTTTTTCGTGACACTGGAATTTGCGGACATCCCAGGAAGTCAATTGTTGGAAGATTCGGGGAAGATAAAAGGACGTCCGCCTTAAGACTGTTAAACTGTGGAACTCCCTGCCACAGGAGGGACCACTAACCTGGATTCGATCAATTCAGAGGGCTACAGCCATGATGACCAGTTTCTGGGTGCCACATGATCCTGCTTGACAGTTTCCCATAATGGTTGTCCACTGGGAGAACAGGATGCTGGACTGGATTGGACCCACCCTCCACCCCGCTTTGGCTTGATCCGGCAGACTCTTCTCAAGGTCTTATTTGCGAAACGTTTCGGTTGCTTTTTTAAAATTTTACAAAGGCAACTCGAACGACTTACGCTATACGGTGGTACCTCTGGTTGCGGATGCGATCCGTTCCAGGGTGCCATTCGCACCCCGAAAAGTCCCTAACCAGAGCGGCACTTCTGAGCACTTGCAAAGCGCAACAGAGCACTTCTGCACATGCGCGAACTGCGCAGAACACTCCTGTGCGTGCGGCAAAACCCGGAAGTAAACACTTCTGGCTTTGCCGCGTTCCTAACCCAAAAACATGCAACATGAAGCGTTCGCAAGAAGAGGTACGACTGTATTAACAAATAAACCGATGCGTTTTTAAAAAATCGGAAGAGAAAGAGAAATTTATGTTCCGAAAAGGCAGGACTCGGACGCAAACACCCCACTCACACACAAAAATGGGCTCTGGATAAGTAGAGTCCTGGTGGAAAAAAAGCACCTAGAGATATGCAAAGCGAAGGTGCAAGGAGAGCCCTCCCTGGGGAGAGCTTGCTGCAAGCAGGGAGCCACCACCAAAAAGGCCCTGCTCTCATACTGCCACCCTCCAGGCACTGATAAGGGCCCCGGGTGACGCTCGAAGGGTCCCCCGGGGCCAAATAACAGGGCCCACTGACAGCCACACAGGCCTTACCTTGTTTGTGGTGTAGCTGTCCCAA
This sequence comes from Podarcis pityusensis, assembly GCF_964106645.2. Taxonomy (NCBI): domain Eukaryota; kingdom Metazoa; phylum Chordata; class Lepidosauria; order Squamata; family Lacertidae; genus Podarcis; species Podarcis pityusensis. The sequence continues at coordinate 53,538,058 of NC_138038.1, read as the reverse complement.
ATGATCAGTTTGCCGTCTTGGGAAGCACTAACCAGCAACCTGTAGAGGTGGAGAGAGGAAGAACGGAGGCGGCGTGAGATTGGGTGGAACTCAGAGTGAGATAGAGGGTTTCCGAGTCGCTCAGGGACAAGAGGAGACCCAAAGCCCTTTCCTCTTCTGCACGCCCGACACAGGGAGATGGGACCAAGCCCATTGGCGTCCATTGAGCTTAGTATTGTCCACACGGGCCGGCAGCTGCAGCTGCCCAGGCGAGTGGGGTCTCACCCAGCCCTGCCAATAGATGCTACAGGAGATCAAACCGGGCTCCTTTTGCATTGCAGGGGGTGGGACTCAGGGCGGATTTCATTTAAATCAAACTGATTTAAATCCCGATAAAAATCGCTAGTCAGTAAGACTTTTTTTTTTTTTTACAGAAAGACTCATTCCGGCTGGTATAATCTTAATATTTACAACCAGATGGAGGTTTCATTTCTGGAACAAAGAATTTTTAGAGTGGTTTTTACAGTTACATCAAAAATCGCTGATTTGGTTATACCATTAGAAATACACAGACAGATAATGATGGAATGATCGTGAGGTTTAATAAGTTAACTGTTTATAGTTGGGCAACCTTTCTGCTTTACTTCATTGGAAGGAGAAAAAATAATCATTTCCTTAGTAACCATTTAAACGATCTGTTTAACTAAAACAACAACACTATGGCATATGTATCCATGTTCGTTAACTGATGTTGTTAAACGATTAAAAAACCCCACTTAAGACTGATTTTAGCACACGTGAAAAACTTAAAACAAATCCTTATTTCCTGATGAACAGCCTTTGGACTATAATGCAAATGAAATAGAAAACAACATTTAGAAAGACTTTTCCTCCAAAGGCATTTTATTTTAAAAATCCAATTTAAATAAAAATAAATAAATCCGATTTAAATGTTAAAAATCCAATTTAAATGTTAAAAATCCAATTTAAATGTTAAAAATCCAATTTAAATGTTAAAAATCCAATTTAAATTTTAAAAAAACATTGTTTTTTGTCCACCCTGGTTGGACTAGATGGCCTTTGGGGGTCCCGTCCAATCCCACAATTCCAAGGGGCAGCCGCCACCGCCGCCCTTTGCTCTCACCTGGAGTCTGTCCCCCAGTGCATGGCGTAGATCTTCGCCAGGTGACCCCGTAATGTGCGCCTCGTCCGCATCTGGATCCGGCCCACCGGATCGAGGCCAGCTGTGATCTGGGGGTGGGGAGAAAAAGAGAAGGGGGGTGTCAAAAGACGAAAGGCCCCCCCAGAGAGGAGGAACACCTCTGCGCAACACACACAACCTCCAGAGACCCTTGCCTGCTTCTTCCAACAACATCTCAAAGTGGGGGAGGAATTAATAATAATAATAAATGTTTATTTATTTATTTAATAAATTTATATTATTTATTTATACCCCGCCCTTCCCGGTTCAGGGTGGCTAACAACAAATTTAGAACACTTAATCGATGCAGCGAAAAACAGCATAAAATACAGTATTAAAACGGGAATAACAATAAATTCAGAATTCAAAAATCAATTTAGGGGGGAAATCCATCCAATAAACATTAGATGATCCCCAGGGTTAGCTGGCTGAATTGGTCCTATTTGGGCCAGCGAGGAGACCAGGGGAGAATTAGCTGGAGGATCGCATAAAAATCTTCATAAAAAGGGAAGGAGGAAAAATAAAAGATCAGGAGGAATTCAAATTAAAGGCCAGGCAGAATAGCTCTGTCTTACAGGCCCGATGGAAGGAGGTTAAATCCTGCAGGGCCCTGGTCTCCTGGGACAGAGCATTCCACCAGGTCGGAGCCACCACTGAGAAGGCCCTGGCCCTGGTGGAGGATAGTCTGACTTCCTTAGGGACCTCTAAACTATGATTATTCATGGACCTGAAGGTCCTCTGCGGGGCAGACCAGGAAAGGCCATCCCATAGGTACAAGGGTCCTAGGCCGTGAAGGGCTTTAAAGGTCAAAACCAGCACCTTGAACCTGACTTGATACTCCACTGGGAGCCAGTGCAGCTTGAAAAGCACTGGGTGAATCTGCTCCCCTGGCAGAGACCCCGTGAGGAGCCTCGCTGCAGCATTCTGCACCCGCTGGAGTTTCTGGGACAGCTTCAAGGGCAGCCCCGCGTAGAGCGGATTACAGTAGTCAAGCCTGGAGGGGAAAATATATTCGAGGGGTTTCTTTCACCTCACCTGGGTCAGCGTGGAGTCCCCACATGCTTTCCTGGCGTCCTGCGGGAAGGGAAAAGGAGAAGAGAGCAGGGGTGAGTGCAAATAATAATAATAATAATAATAATTATTATTATTATTTATTATTTATACCCCACCCATCTGGCTGAGTTTCCCCAGCCACTCTGGGCGGCTCCCAATCAAGTATTAAAAACAAAGCGTTAAATGTTAAAAACTTCCCTGAACAGGGCTGCCTTCAGATGTCTTTTAAAGATAGGATAGCTGCTTATTTCCTTCACATCTGACGGGAGGGCGTTCCACAGGGCGGGCGCCACCACCAAGAAGGCCCTCTGCCTGGTTCCCTGTAACCTTACTTCTCGCAATGAGGGAACCGCCGGAAGGCCCTCGCCGCTGGATCTCAGTGTCTCAACCCCGCAAAGTCTCCATCCCCGGGAAAAAAGAGAAATGTTGAGCCCGGCACCTCAATGAGGGCTAGAAACTTGGCTGGCGCTGCCAACTGCAGCCACTCACCCTGATCTGGTTGCGCAGCTGTTCCGCCTCCTGCCTCAACTGCTCCAGTTCGCTCATGGTGGAGTTGGGCGCGGGGGGCGTGGCCAGCAGCCCCTCTCAGCCGGCCGCAATTCTGTTTAATGGGGGGCAAAGAGGTGGTTGCATTAATTTGTTTGTTGCGAAGCAAGCGCAGGGGGGTTGAGATAGATGAGCTCTGGGGTTCCCCTCCTGACTCTAATTCTTAAGTCCTGGGTCGCCTTCTCCGCCCAGGAGGCCGAAGCAAAGGGTCAAACCAGGTGTCTCGGCTCACCGGGGCAAAATTAAGAACACCCCCCCCCCGTCCCTGGGGGTAACTGCGACTCCCCCCCCCCAAGGTGACCATTGGGGTTACCAAAGCCTGACAGAGAACACTTTCTGCTTGCAAAACTGCTTCGTACGGTCTTCCCTGCGCGAGCAATAGCTGCGCCCATTTTACAGATGGAGGCAGGGGAAAGTAGAGGGTCAAAATCGTCAACACTTTGAAAATGAAAGAGTTTTGGGAACTGATCTATAATGAATTAAAAAAGATGCTTAAATATACTTTTCCAAAAAAGCCTGAAGAATTATTGCTAGGTTTGATGGGAGAGGATATTAAGAAGACAGACCAAAGATTATTATTTGTATGCGACGACAGCAGCTAAGAGTTTTGATAGCCCAAAAGTGGAAAACACAGGAGATACCGACTGTAAAGGAGTAGCAGACAAAGTTGGTCGAGTACGCAGAAATGGCAAAACCGACACACAGAATTCGCGGTCAGGAGGAGACGAAGTACCAAAAAGAATGGAGTAAATTTATGGTTTATCTAAGTGAGAACTGTAGAAATTTGAAGACGTTAGCAGGACAGAAATAAATCTTATGTCATGGTGTAATATTTACTTTTTCAGCAGGGGGCCGGTCCACTGTCCCTCAGCCCTTGTGGGGGGCCGGACTATATTTTGGGGGGAAATGAACGAATTCCTATGCCCCACAAATAACCCAGAGATGCATTTTGAATAAAAGCACACATTCTACTCATGTAAAAACACGCTGATTCCTGGACTGTCCGCAAGCCAGATTTAGAAGGCGATTGGACCGGATCCGGCCCCCGGGCCTTAGGTTGCCTACCCGTGCCCTATACAGCTTCAGGGGGTCAGCAAAGGTCTTCGAAAATATCGCCGTGATGCACCCAAGCGATCCTGCGCTTAGCGAGAGAGGGCCTGTCAGGAGCAGGTCCGTTCTGTACAATTTTTGGGAGCCCAGAAGGACCTAGCCTTTGGAACTGCCTGCCACTGCAGGGCTAGTAGCCAAGAGGTCTGGGGCTCTGCCTCTGTGGCTGGAGGCAGTAAAATGTTCCTGGGTTCCAGTTGGGGTTGGGCTAGATGACCATGAGGACCCTAATAATAATAATAATTTATTATTTATACCCCGCCCATGTGGCTGGGTTTCCCCAGCTATTGCAGGACTATGCAGAATTAGATAAACTGACAGGAAGGATTCGAAACCTGCGGGACCAGAGATTCTTAAGAGGACTGGAGTAAACATCTGAATTACCTGAAAAGCAATTGTAAAAAAAACCAGATTGCGCTAGCAGGACTGCAAGAAGTCCTGGAAGGAGGATTACGCGAAATATCGCAAGGAAGATCACGAAGAGAATATTAGTTAAGGATAATTAAAAGTAATAAGAGAAATGAAGAAATGCGGATTGAGTGATGAAAGAATGGAAAGTCTTCAGAGGTAGTTGAATATTGTATAAGATAAAAATGTACGTTAAATGACTTCTGGAAATGATATGTTCAAAAAATTAATAAAACTGTATATTAAAAAGAAGAAGAAGCCATTGCAAGGGGGCCTGATAACTCCCCCCCCCACCATTGCCCTCCGCCCAATATTTGCTATGGAGGATAGAGAGGCGCCCCCCCCCAAATAAATAATGCAAGGTGGGGGGCAAAACAGAGGTGGCTTTGCTCCTCCCGGAAAGCAGAAAACGCTCCCTCCTGAAAAAAACAAACCAAAAATGGTGCGCAGGGAGGGGGTCTCTCTCTCCCCCCCCCCCCCGGAAAGCCAAATAAAAGAGAGAGGGTCCCGTGTCGTCACCATGGCAACCGGACCCCCACCGCCACCTCTCCCGGCACAAAACACAAGAACAGCATCTTTAAACTCCAGCTGGCGGTTGCCGTGGCGATGGGATGTGGGGGAAAAAAGCCCAGAGACCAAGATGGATTTGCAGCAGCTGAGCTCCCCAATTCCCAATAAATAAATGGGGGGCCGGGAAAACGGGTGCGCTGGCTCAGAGGTGCCCCCACGGCGTGGCACAGAGAGATGTGGGGCGATGATGGTTTTCCACACCAGGCCAGAGATCCACGGCTTATACGCCTTAATCTCCAATCTCATTTGCTTCGTTAGAGAAAGTGCATTAGGCAAAACAAACAGGCGAGCCGAGCCAAATCTCCTGGCAAGTGTAAACGAGATTACAGAGGGATTACAGAGGAGGATGAGTTCAATGCAGCCTGGAAAACTACGTTTCCCCCTGCACAGGGTGGTACGTTAGTGGGCAGCGAGGCGGGGAAGCAAGGCGTTTCGTGGGTTAAAGGCAGAGGGGAAGCCGGACTCCTGGGTTCCTCGGATCAGGAGAAAGGGACTTGGGAACATCCCGGGCGCTGAGCCAAGCCACGGCACCCGGGAGGGCGCGATCAAAAGCCCTCTCTCGGCGCTTTGCAGCACAAAGCCAGGCGCCCGGTCGGGGTCCGGCGAGGACGCCTGGTTTTCGGACCCCCTGTTGAGGGTGGATCAGGAGAAGGCGGATGCGCAGAGCTCTGATCTCTCCGGCAGAAGCTTGTAAGGAGCGTTGCTCAGCAAGAACAACACATCGCTTCCAACCTGTTTGATTTTTCTATTAAAAAAACCGGGCGCCCCTCCAGACTACAACTCCCACCAGCCCTGACTGCATGAGGCCAATGGCGGCTGACCAGATACTCGCAATGGGAAATCCGCCCCCCCAGCATGATCCGAGTGCGAGAGCATCACTCTCCCCTCTCGCTGGGGAGTCGCAGGTAGACTGTGCCTGGGCATGGAGGTTTTGCTGTTGTAACAGACTCTCCAAAGGCCCACCTAGTCTGCCCGCATCCTGTTATCGGAGCGGCTAGGCAAACGCCCCAAAGGGAGGCCCGTAAACAGGACTCGAACACAAGACCGCAGTTTTCAGAAGCCTTACTGCCCCCAATCGCGAAGGCAGAGAACAGCCGTTCTGGCTAGCAGCTGCCAACAGCCCTCTCCTCAAACGTGAATTTGTCCAATCCTGCAGCAGGGAGTTCCACAGATTCGCCAGGTGATGACGACAACAACTTCTTGTCTTGCAAACCAAAACAACGCCTTATCCATGAGTTAAAGGTAAAGGGACCCCTGACCATTAGGTCCAGTTGTGGCTGACTCTGGGGTTGCGATGCTCATCTCGCTTTACTGGCCGAGGGAGCCAGCATACAGCTTCCGGGTCATGTGGCCAGCATGAGTAAGCCGCTTCTGGCAAACCAGAGCAGCGCACGGAAACGCCGTTTACCTTCCCGCTGGAGTGGTACCTATTTATCTACTTGCACTTTGACGTGCTTTCGAACTGCTAGGTTGGCAGGAGCAGGGACCCAGCAACGGGAGCTCACTCTGTCGTGGGGATTCGAACCTCCGACCTTCTGATCGGCAAGTCCTAGGCTCTGTGGTTTAACCCGCAGCGCCACCCGCATCCCCTTTATCCGTGAGTTAGGCATTCCCAATTGTGAGGCGGCGTTGCCCTTCCTTATCGTCCATTATGATTTATTTAATTCCCGCCCTCTTAAGGTCCCCAGGTCGGGTTACGGCGTTAAAGCGCAACATTGGAAACAGTTCGCCGGAAGTTGTGCAATGAGGCTCTCTGGGGAGGGAGTATCACAGCTCAGGGGCCACCACTGAGAAGGCCCTGTCCTCTCCCCCTAATTTCTGAAGGGGGGAAAAGGAACTACGAAGAGGACTCCCTCCGCTGATCTCAGCAGCCAAGAGGGTGTGTAGGGAAGGAGGTGGCCTCCGATAGGGCTTTGTTCGAACCCCTGGATCAGGCCCAGAAAGAAACTGGCAGCTGTTTTAGAACAGGGGGCGTTATATGAGATCTTAAAAGGGAATCCCGGCCAGGAATCCAGCTGCCGCATTTTGGATATTTCCGAGTCGTCTTCAAGGGTGGCCCCAGGCGGAGCGCTTTGCAGTAGTCCAGCCTGGAAGTTACCAGCGCATGCAATACACCGGCCAGCCAAAAGAGCATCGCCAAAGGGCATTGAATTCACATTCAGCGACCTTCAAAAGGTGTGTTTGCTTCACTCCGCACACACAATCAAGCCGATCTGGGATATACAGACACAGGGTTGGACTAGATGACCCCCGCGGGTCCCTTTACAGCTCTACGGTTCTACGAGTCTCAGCTTCGCTCACAAGCGTGCAACGGAAGAGGGCAAGCCGGCCAATTAAGTGGTCTCCACTAAGTGCCCTTTGTTATTTGAGATCGGCACTTAATTTGCACAAATTCTAGATGCCAGAAAAAGCAACAAGGACAGAGGAATGCCGGGAGCATCCTGCTGAAATATTTCAAGATCCGCAGAGGGGCGTAAATCTGCCCTCCTGGACCCCCTGCCGCCTTTAAAGGCTTTCCTCCGGGCCTTGAGGACTAGGAACCTGCTAAGTCTTGCAGCGGAAAATAAAAGGGGGGTCTCTTCTTGATCTTCCAAGAACTGCGACTTTCAGGACCAGTTTACATGGACCTTGCAGCCCCAAGCGCATCTCTTGGGGACATCAATATCGATATTGGTTATATATAGTTTTTCCGGCGCCCTTGGGTGTCCCACTCTGATACACCCACGTGAAGGGTGTCCGAGGGGAAAGGCGCCTGGAAAAAGCACCCCACTGTTTCCTCACCCCAAAAGGCACGTCAAAATCATCAGCTGAGCAAGCTAACTATTCCTGTGCGCATCATTAAAAGGCAGGACTCCTGGGTTCCACCCTCAACTTGGAGAGCGAGGGGTATTGGGAGATGTGAGGGGGCTCAGAAACAGGACGCCCGAGTTGCACGTAAAATGCAAAGCGTAATAATATCTGGGGGGAAAAGGAGAAGCAGCGCAGAATTGTAGGGTTGGGGACCCGCCAGCGGTCATCCATCCCAACCCACTGCTGCAATCACAGCTGAGGATTCCCTGGCAGCCCTCTGTTTCACAACCTCCAATGGAGGACAGTCCACCACCTTCCAAAGTTCAAAATTAAGAGGGGTGTGTGTCTTAATTTTCTACACTATGCAAAAGCCTCAAGTGGGGTTTTTTTTGGGGGGGGGGGTTATTCCCACCCCTCTCTCTTGCAACACCATCCCCGCAGCATCCTGCCGCCACCAAAACAGCAGTGCTACATCGGACTCTACTTTCCCTTCCTCAGATCTGTAAAATGGGAACAGCGAGAAACCACACGACGGTTTTTAAAGGAAAAGCTACACCACCGTGAGGGTTTTTTTTGTTTTGCTAGCGGGAGGTATTAAAATGTAAACAAAGCAAAATATAAATACTAGGGGGAGGGGGATAAAATGGGTGTTGGCTGTGCCAGATCAGACCTTAGCAAGCCCCCCAAAGCCCCCTCACCCTTAATTTTTACTTATTGTGTTGATATCCCACCTCTCCCTCAAGGTGGCATGTAGCCCCCTCCTCATTTAATCCCCACAACAACCTTGGAAGGTAGGTTAGGCTGAGAGAGGCAGCAACTGCCCCCCAAGGTCAGACAGGGAGCTAAGAAGCCGAGTGGAGACATTCGAACCCGGTTCTCCCCAGTCCTAGTCCTGACACTCTAACCACTATGCCCCACTGTTTCTGTGGGGAAGAGGTGAGGCTGCCCGCCAACTCCAGGACTCCAAACAGCCCCACTGTCAAGGGAAGAGGGCGGGCATTGCTGGGCCTATTTAGCGGTAATTAAAGGTCCCCAGACAAGTTCATTAAGCGGAGAGGGCCTTGGGGAAGCCGCCAGCTGTACCTTCCGGGAGACGAGAGGAGCTCTCAGGCGAGGGACCCAGGAGTCCGAGGAACCCAGGAGTCCTGCCTCCGCTTGGCAGCAAGCCTGCCCCATACCCAACAGGCACCCAGTTCCTCTTCCGAAGAACCCAGGCGTCCGGGGCCCCACCAAATATCCGGCTCAGATCCTTTGAACGCACACACAAGCACACCTGCTATATCCAAAGAACTCAGGTGTCCTGGCCCCCATCTCCCCACGGATTCTCTCTCTCTAGGCCCCACATCTGTCCAGAGAACCCAGGCGTCCTGCTCCCCCCCCCCCAATTTCCCCTCCGCTTTTCTCTCTGGGTAGGCCCCACATCCTTTGTGGAGAACCCAGGAGTCCGGCGGGGGACACATCTCTGCTAGCTACCCTATAGATTTTTTGGGGGGGGGGAGAAGAATAGAGAGAACAGAGCCCCCCCCCAAAGTGTGGTCTACACAGCAAGGTTGTGGGGTGGATCCTGTCTCTTGCATTAATCCTGGACTTCCTCCATTTGGAAGACCCTGTTGCAAAATTGGGGGGGGGGGAGGGAAGAGGCCTAAAAATGGGGCGATGTGGGGGGGGGCTGTTTGACTAGGAAGGCTCCTTGGGCGATGGGGAAGTCTTTTAAAGGGCAGATTTTTGGCAGGGGGGGAGGAAAGTTGGGGGGGAGGAAAAAACCCACCAAGTGGGGGGTGAGGGGGGGGGGCTACTGCTGCTGCAAAGGGGGGGGGGAGGTTGCTATGGGGCGTGGGGAAAAAGGGCAGGAGGTTGCCAGTATGGGATTCCTTGGGGGGGGGCGGTTGCTAAGGAAGGGGAGGAGAGAAAAAAAAAGGATCTTGGGGAGGGGGGAGAGACATGGGGGGGCAAAGAGCTTGCAATAAACCAAGGGGGGGGAGTGAAGGGCTTTGGGGCTGGGGGGGGGCTGCGCTTTGCAAAGGAGTGGGCGTTGCTATGGGGCAGCTGGGGGGGGGTTGGATGTGCAATGGAGGGGGGGCGTTGCTATGGGGCAAGGAGCCTTCAAGGGGGGGGGAGAGAGATTAAAAACCAACAGGCAGGAATTGTTAGGGGGGGAGAGGGAGGGAGGGAGGCTATGGGGCGGGAGAAAAAGGAAACCCCCCCATCTTCACCCGCCCCCCTTTCCACCCTGGCCCCACATACCTGCTGCTGCTGCTGCAGCCCCGCCGCCGCCTTGCTGGGGGGGGCAAGGGGGGAGGAGGAGGGGTGGGGGTAGGGACTCGTTTCCGCTGCTGCTGCTGCTGCTGCTGCTGCTCTTCCAGCGGCGGAAGGATCGCGCTCTGGCGGGGCCTGTTTTCGCCTCTTCCGAGGCAGGCGCAGCGGCGGCTTCAGCTTCAGCGGAGGAGGCGGCGGCCGGGACTCGTTCCCCGAGCGCGCGGAGCGATCCCGCCCCACCCAGCCCCGGTGATGCGGCCGCCGCGCCCAGAGCCGGACGCGAGCGAGGGAGATACCAAGTGGCGCCCACTCGCGGAGGGGTGGCGCGGGGAGGGGGAAAGGAAGCGGGGGAGCAGGGGTGACCCAACCGAAGTGGGGTTCAGAAGAATAAGACACAAAATAAGAAGGGGAGTGAATATGGACCTTCCCTTTCTATGAAAGTTTCTTTCTTAAAAAAGAGTGGGACGTACCAACTGGGGTCGCCTGGGAGAGGCCAGTGTTGGGAGAGGGGGGTATCCGGGAAAGACCAAGTGACCTTTTTCGGGGGGGGAGGCAAAAACTCCACCCTGGTTTTTTTGCTTTGTTTTTTAAGTAAAGGGGGATTTCTTGTTTAAGGACATTTTTTTTTCTGTTGGGGAAGGTATGTTCCCTCCCAGCCCAGGGGGGGATGAATGGGGATTGGGTTATACCAAGTTTTTGGAAGGTGCTCCCCCCCCTCCATGCCCTTAACAAAAATTATTATTAATTGCAGAGAGGAAATGCTAATTTCAGTCTTAGCCATCAACTTCGGTCAAAGGGGTGGGGAGGAGGGAGTTTGGTGGCGCGGGTGAGTCATTTCTTTAGGGAAGCAGCACCACCCAAAATGGGAGGCGGAGATGGTACAGTCCAAACCACACTCACACTCAGTAACCTTTGCACAATTGTGTTGCACAAGCGCCCCAGCTCCCCCCCCCCCGCTCCTTCCTCCTGCTCTAAATAACTCTGGTCACTGCCAGCGCCTTCCCCTTGCACAAAAAAGCAGACAAGCAGACATTTTTTCCTTTAACCTCCCTGCTCCCAAAAAAAGAACCCAGGAGTCCGAGAATCTGCGGGCTCTGAGCCTTTAAAAGCAGCAATCAACAGGTGCAGCTTGAATTCTGGCCCCATCTGTTGAATTTCTGCCTGCCAGGGCGGTGTTGAGGGGCTCAAAAGCCCTGCTAGACATTATTATTATTATTATTATTATTATTATTATCTTAGACTCAGAGGAGGCAGGAATCCTGACCAGCTGATAAGAGGCAGAAACCTGAATTTCTCCTCTGCCTGAGGAAGGAAAAACATCATCGAGGGGGTGAAAAAAGAGGAAATTCGTGTGGGTGGGAGAGAGAGAGGAAATCCCCTTCCATCTCTTAAAGCGGTGGTTTGGAAAGGCTGAAAAGCACTGTGGGAGGTGAAGAGAAACCAGACCTTTTGAGGGGCTGGTTTGGGGCCCCAAAGCACCTACAAGGCAGGCAGAAAATCAACAGGAAGGGGCTTCCAGTCCAGGATGCAGTCTCTGGGCTGAATCAATAGGAGTATAGCATCTAGATCAAGGGAAGTAATAGTGCCACTGTATTCTGCTCTGGTCAGACCTCACCTGGAGTACTGTGTCCAGTTCTGGGCACCACAGTTCAAGAAGGACACTGACAAACTGGAACGTGTCCAGAGGAGGGCAACCAAAATGGTCAAAGGCCTGGAAACGATGCCTTATGAGGAACGGCTAAGGGAGCTGGGCCTGTTTAGCCTGGAGAAGAGGAGGTTAAGGGGTGATATGATAGCCATGTTCCAATATATCAAAGGATGTCACATAGAGGAGGGAGAAAGGTTGTTTTCTGCTGCTCCAGAGAAGCGGACACGGAGCAATGGATCCAAACTACAAGAAAGAAGATTCCACCTAAACATTAGGAAGAACTTCCTGACAGTAAGAGCTGTTCGACAGTGGAATTTGCTGCCAAGGAGTGTGGTGGAGTCTCCTTCTTTGGAGGTCTTTAAGCAGAGGCTTGACAACCATATGTCAGGAGTGCTCTGATGGGGTTTCCTGCTTGGCAGGGGGTTGGACTCGATGGCCCTTGTGGTCTCTTCCAACTCTATGATTCTATGATTCAGGATAAAACGGACACCTGTTGGTTGATTGCTTGCCTGTTCTCCAGCTCTTAAAAGAGTCTCTTGTGCCCTCAAATGTCAAAATCCACAGCCGCCTTGGAAAGGATGTACCTGCCGGATTTCTCCCCGTTGTTCAGCTCCTGAAAACTCATAGAATCACTCCAGGACCCCTGTCAGGAAAATAATAGTATTTTTTTTAAAAAGGAGAAAAACAACAACGATTGAAGCCCTGGGGGAGGGAAAACTAAAGAGCAAAGTGGGACTTGCAGAAGACGACCCCTGAATTTTCAGACAAATTTGGGGTTAAAAAGTACCCTGCTTTTTATTTTGGGAGAGAGAGTGTTTCAAAAGTTAGGGTGCAATGAAAGAAGGGTTAGCTACCGCTTTTGATTCCCAATAAAAGCATTCAAATCATAGAGTTGGAAGGGGCCATCAAGTCATCCTCCCCCCCCCCACAATACAAGAATCTCAACACATGGCCCCCCACCCAATTTGAAACCACACCGGACACTGCTTAGATTTGCAAATGTGCTAGCAGTTTTATTGCTGACCCACTGGGAGCTGTTCGACAGGGGAGCGCAGTGGCATAGCGTCGTTTGCTGGTGCCCGGGGCGGTGAACAGCAGCCATGCAGTGGGAGCCTGGCCAGCCAACACAGCCCTCGGCAGGCACACCCCCCACCACGCTGCCCGGGTGGCAATTGGCCCAGGGGCCCAACATAGCTGTCAACCGTCCCTTATTTGGCAGGAAAGTCCCTTATCCCAGCGCCGTGTCCTGCTGCTGTCCCTTATTGATGATGTCCCTTAAATTTCCTGGGTTTCAAAGGAAGCAGCTCCTCTCCCTCCCTCCCTGCCGGCCAGGGAGGAGGGAGGCTCCAACTGTGTTGCTTGGCTGCGTTGCTCACCCAATAAGGAGTCTGAAAACGACTGGGGGGGTGGAGCTTGCATGCCTTGTGCCAGTCAAATCGGCCGCGTTGCCTGGGGACTCGCCTTTGCTCAGCGCTTCCCAGCGGAGAGGTGACGGTGGTTTTCCTTGCTGCATCCCCTTTGCCGGGTTGCTGCGCTGTGGGAACCACCGCTTGAGGCTTCGTTTGGCTGCTGGCTGGGCTTTCTGCCTTTGGCTCGGAGGGGCTCAGAAGTCGAACATACCTGTGCTGGAAAATCCCTTATTTTGGCTGCTGATCCCTTATTTTCAAGGCTGCTGGTCCCTTATTTTCAAATCTGTAAGTTGACAGCTGTGGGGCCCAAGGGCCCAGCGGCAAGGTCAGGCCAGGCTCTGGGGCCCAGAGATCCCCAGCAGCAGGCAGGGAAGGGACCCCTGTGTGCTTACACCCCCTCAAAATCATGCACCCAGGTCTACAGCCCCACTAGCCCTCCCCACGCTATTCCCGCCCCCCGCTCCCAACTCCCAATTCAAGAAAATATCTGAAAGAGATGTTGTATGGGTGATTTCAACCACCACCCCACAGACTATGCATTTTGGTCATAACAAAGGGGGACATAGATTGCCAGGAACTAATCTCAGCTGCAGAAAAAACATGTTCCCCTCTTTATTTTCGACTCTCTTGGGCGCAGGAATTTAACCTTACTTATGAATCCCAAGCCAGAATTAAGATTGCCGGAAGAAATATCAACAGCCTCAGATATGCAGATGACACAACCTTGATGGCAGAAAGTGAGGAGGAATTAAAGAACCTTTTAATGAAGGTGAAAGAGGAGAGCGCAAAATATGGCCTGAAGCTCAACATCAAAAAAACGAAGATCATGGCCACTGGGCCCATCACCTCCTGGCAAATAGAAGGGGAAGAAATGGAGGCAGTGAGAGATTTTACTTTCTTGGGCTCCATGATCACTGCAGATGGTGACAGCAGTCACGAAATTAAAAGACGCCTGCTTCTTGGGAGAAAAGCAATGACAAACCTAGACAGCATCTTAAAAAGCAGAGACATCACCTTGCCAACAAAGGTCCGTATAGTTAAAGCTCTGGTTTTCCCAGCTGTGATGTATGGAAGTGAGAGCTGGACCATCAAGAAGGCTGATCGCCAAAGAATTGATGCTTTTGAATTATGGTGCTGGAGGAGACTCTGGAGAGTCCCATGGACTGCAAGAAGATCAAACCTCTCCATTCTGAAGGAAATCAGCCCTGAGTGCTCACTGGAAGGACAGATCCTGAAGCTGAGGCTCCAGCACTTTGGCCACCTCATGAGAAGAGAAGACTCCCCGGAAAAGACCCTGATGTTGGGAAAGATGGAGGGCACAAGGAGAAGGGGACGACGGAGGACGAGATGGTGGGACAGTGTTCTTGAAGCTACCAGCATGAGTTTGACTAAACTGCGGGAGGCAGTGGAAGACAGGAGTGCCTGGTGTGCTCTGGTCCAGGGGGTCACGAAGAGGCGGACATGACTAAACGACTCAACAGCAACAATTTATAATTTTTGTTTAACCTGCAAGAAAGAAGGGCGTTTCCGCTGGCTAGGTTCAATTCTAATCCTTCTAACCTCTTCTGCCCAGATGCTGAGGCCCAGCGCCAAGGGCCTTCTGGCAGTTCCCTCACTGTGAGAAGCAAAGCTACAGGGAACCAGGCAGAGGGCCTTCTCGGTAGTGGCGCCTGCCTGTGGAACGCCCTCCCATCAGATGTCAAAGCGATAAAAAACTACCTGACATTCAGAGGACATCTTAAGGGAGCCCTGTTCAGGGAAGTTTTTAATGGGTGACATTTTAATTTTTGGTCTTTGTGGAAGCTGCCCCGAGTGGCTGGGGAAACCCAGCCAGATGGGCAGGGTACAAATAATAAATTATTATTATTATTATTTGGGATAGGTTTGTGGGTTTGGCAGAAGGAGACAGGATCTGCCCATGCGATGCCCACCTGGCGGAAACTCCAGCTCACATGGCCCTTAAATGTAAAATGTATGATGATCTCCGCCAACAATTTTTAGACCATCTATGTAGAATCATAGAATCATAGAGTTGGAAGAGACCACAAGGGCCATCGAGTCCAACCCCCTGCCAAGCAGGAAACCCCATCAGAGCACTCCTGACATATGGTTGTCAAGCCTCTGCTTAAAGACCTCCAAAGAAGGAGACTCCACCACACTCCTTGGCAGCAAATTCCACTGTCGAACAGCTCTTACTGTCAGGAAGTTCTTCCTAATGTTTAGGTGGAATCTTCTTTCTTGTAGTTTGGATCCATTGCTCCTTGTCCGCTTCTCTGGAGCAGCAGAAAACAACCTTTCTCCCTCCTCTATGTGACATCCTTTTATAGATTTGAACATGGCTATCATATCACCCCTTAACCTCCTCTTCTCCAGGCTAAACATGCCCAGCTCCCTTAGCCGTTCCTCATAAGGCATCGTTTCCAGGCCTTTGACCATTTTGGTTGCCCTCCTCTGGACACGTTCCAGTTTGTCAGTGTCCTTCTTGAACTGTGGTGCCCAGAACTGGACACAGTACTCCAGGTGAGGTCTGACCAGAGCAGAATACAGTGGCACTATTACTTCCCTTGATCTAGATGCTATACTCCTATTGATGCAGCCCAGAATTGCATTGGCTTTTTTAGCTGCCGCGTCACACTGTTGGCTCATGTCAAGTTTGTGGTCAACCAAGACTCCAGCGTTTTCCATGTATTCCAACATGGAAACCAGAGGCTGAGGTTATACGCTTCTTATTACAGGGGAGAGACCAGGAGCTCACCAAGACAGTAGCTAAGTTCCTCTATTTGGTTTTTTTGTCGCCGAAGTACGCTACAGGATCCTGCCCTTGCTGGAGACCCACAGAGATGAAATATATTGCTCGCCTCGTCTTCTTCCCTTTGGCAAATGACTGTACTGTTGAAATGGTGATGAGATCTTACTGGCCTATTTATTCTGAATGTTTGTATGTGATGTCAATAAAGGTTTGATGGTGATAAATGCCCTAAATAACTGTGCCCTAGAAGAGCTGTTTGTAGAACTGACCTGAGGGGCAGCAACCGTGGACTCCATTTTGAGTGGTGACCTTTCGCCCGGGTGCAACATGTCAGTGTTGTCGACTCCACTGGGAGCAGTGAACATCATGCTGTTAGATTGCACATCCGTGCAAATGTCCGATTTCTAAGAAAATCCAGCACGTCGCACTGGGTTTCAAAAGAAGAAACTTCCCCCGAATGAGGAGGTTGGTAAAAAGGAAGTTGAAAGTCAGACGGGTCAGATCACTCCAAAATGCTTGAGTCTTCTTTAAGGACACTATACAGTATTAGAAACTCAATCGGAGTTTGGGCTGCAGGTCTGGGAAGTGTGGTTAATGAGCAGAGTGAAAGAAGCTTTCAGAGGCCAGAAGGCTTCTTTCGAAAAAGCGGATGTCTTTAAAAATAAAAATAAAAATATTCATTTCCCTTTTTCATTCATTACATATACGATATACGATATCTTTATTGTCATTGTCCCATGCAGAACAATGAAACTGAAAAACTACATAAAACATTCAAAAACCCCTAAAAACTCTGAGACCCCATTTTAAAATACACTATACTATAGAGAAAAGGGACGCGGGTGGCACTGTGGGTTAAACCACAGAGCCTAGGGTTTGCCGATCGGAAGGTCGGCGGTTCGAATCCCCGTGACGGGGTGAGCTCCCGTTGCTCGGTCCCTGCTCCTGCCAACCTAGCGGTTTGAAAGCACGTCAAAGTGCAAGTAGATAAATAGGTACCGCTCCAGCAGGAAGGTAAACGGCGTTTCCGTGGGCTGCTCTGGTTCGCCAGAAGCGGCTTAGTCATGCTGGCCACATGACCCGGAAGCTGTACACCGGCTCCCTCGGCCAGTAAAGCGAGATGAGCGCCGCAACTCTAGAGTCGGTCATGACTGGACCTAATGGTCAGGGGTCCCTTTACCTTTACCTTTATACTATAGAGACCCCTTATGCTGCATTTAGAACCAGAATTGCATTTGCGTAGAAACTGTTTCTCAGGCGGCTAGTTCTGGCCTTTAGAACCCTGTACCTCCAGAAGGCAGAAGCTGAAAGAGATCATTTCCGGGGTGCGCACTATCCTGCGCTATCTCTGCAGCTTTCTTATGGCACCTGACAGCATAGATTTGATCCAAGGTGGGAAGAGTGCACCCAGTTATTCTCTCCGCAGTGTTTGCAACCCTGGACAGCATTGGTTTTTTCCCTGACTGTGCAGCTCCCAAACCACACACAGAGACCATAAGTTAATACACTCTCCACAGTGCAATGGTAAAATGCCATCAACAGGTCCTTTGAGAGATTATTTTTCCAGAGGATTCTCAGAAAATATAACCTCTGCTGTGCTCTCTTCATCAGGTCTTTACTGTTTTCTCCCCAGGTTAGGTCGTCTCTCAACTCCATTCCCAGAAATCGAGACCCCGAGACCTGTTCCACGCACTTCCCCTCAATAACGAGTGGCTGAATATTCAATTTACATTTCCTAAAGTCCACAGTGATCTCTTTTGTTTTCTTTAAGTTAAGGAGTAAGTTCCCCCAACTGCTCAACTTCCTTCCTAGAGGCCGCCTCCCCCTCTCCAGCCGTGATTAAACCAACCACCGTTGTATCATCTGCAAATGATATCTCATCTCATATTCATAACATTTACTATGCATTCCTCCCTCGCTCCCCTCCTGGGCTTCCCCCAACTTCCGCTTCTGATTTATTTCTCCTTTCACCTTCTTTGCTACCTCCTAAAAGAAAAAAACTACTAATAAAATATTTGTACAATAACATCAAACCTAAAAACATAAAAATAACAATGAATACACCATATTGTTTCCCTGTCTTCTACACATTTTCTAATACTAATAACGTGGACGTTTATTTAAACACTGCCATCAAGTCTATAGACTCCTTTTGTTTCTGCAAGTATAATATAAATGGTTCCCATCATTTTTCAAAGTCACTGTTGTCTTTTTCTCTTAGTCTGTCCGCCATTTTTGCCAGTTCTGCATAGTTCATCAACTTCTCCTGCCATTGTTCTTTAGTTGGTATTTCTCCAATCTTCCAATTTTGTGCAATCAACATTCTCGCTGCTGTAGTGGCATACATGAATAAAGATATACTAAAGAAAAGAGGAAAAAGCGGATGCCTTGCGGAAACGAAGAGATCCGAAAGGAACACAACTTCTGGCAAAAATAAACACGAGCAGACAGTAAGGGATGAGGGGAAAGAACTGGAGGAACGCATTGCTAGAAACATGAAGGCTACCAACAGGAAGTTATTTTAAAAATATTGTTGTTGTTGTTTAGTCATTTAGTCGTGTCCGACTCTTTGTGGCCCTCTGGACCAGAGCACGCCAGGCACTCCTGTCTTCCACTGCCTCCTGCAGTTTGGTCAAACTCATGCTGGTAGCTTCGAAAACACTGTCCAACCATCTCCTCCTCCGTCGTCCCCTTCTCCTTGAGCCCTCCATCTTTCCCAACATCAGGGTCTTTTCCAGGGAGTCTTCTCTTCTCATGAGGTGGCCAAAGGATTGGAGCCTCAGCTTCAGGATCTGTCCTTCCAGTGAGCACTCAGGGCTGATTTCCTTCAGAATGGAGAGGTCTGATCTTCTCGCAGTCCATGGGACTCTCAAGAGTCTCCTCCAGCACCAGAATTCAAAAGCATCAGTTCTTCGGCGATCAGCCTTCTTGATGGTCCAGCTCTCACTTCCATACATCACTACTGGGAAAACCATAGCTTTAACTATATGGACCTTTGTCAGCAAGGTGATGTCTCTGGAGGCAATTGGGCTTTTGGATGACAAGGGAGTCAAAGGAGTGTTAAAGGAGGATAAGGAGATTGCAAAGAAGCTGAATTAATTATTTGCGTCTGCCCTTCACGACGGAACATATAGGAAGGTCCCGGTGCCTAAACTAACTTTTGCAGTGTTAAGTTGTGGGTGAACATATCAGACAACACAGCGATTCTTCAGACAGCTCTTGTTTATTCACAGGCCAGAACAGAACTGAACTGAAGGGTTCAGCCAGCCTGCTTATATAGAGCTCCACTACAACGCAACAGTAACCACTTTCTGTAAGTATCCAATCACTGAACGTCACTTTCAATTCCTTATTTGCATATGCGGATCTGAGTGAAAACTATCTACAGTATCCCCCTGCTGGCCCAGGGTGAGAACTTCAGTACATAACATGCAGGAAAGGCGTCTGAGGAACTGAGGTGGATAGGAGTGACAAGAGATGGAAGTTCTGGGCCTAATAAACAAAATAAAAATTGAGAAATCGCCAGGTCCTCATGAGAGTTCTCAGAAAACAAAAATTGCTGATCTTCTAACAAAAATATGTAATGTGTCCCTCAGATCAGCCTTGAGTAGACAATGAAACACCAGTTTTTTTAAAAAAATTGTATTTCCCCCCCACTTATCTAGACGAGCAGCAGTCAACCTTTTTAAAACATTTTAAACAAATGTATATTTCCACAAGTTGCTATGTGTCATCAGAGGCCTATAATTATAATGTCAGTTGACATTGCATATATGTAAGAAAGCTATACCAGTTTGATTGAAACACAGTGATTTTCTTGTGCGTTTCACTCTCACAACACCATTTTTAAAAAAAAGGATCTGGGGGTGATCCTGGAATTTTCAGGCCACGTAGCTTAACATATGTCTCAGGAAAACTGGTGGAAAGTATCGTTAAAGATAAAATAACCAAGCACATAGAAGAACAAGCCTTGCACAGCCAGCATGGCTTTTCTAAGGAAAGCTCATGTCTCACAAACCTATTCGAGTTCTTTGAGAGTGTCACAAGGGTTTAGATTGAGGTGATCTGGTTGACACAGTGTGCTTGGACTTCCAAAAAGCTTTCGATAAGGTACCATCCCAAACACTCGTGAATAAGCTTAGCCATCATGGAATAAGAGGAGAGGTCCTTTTGTGGATCAGTAACTGGTTAAGTCTTTGTCCATGGAGTTTTCTTGGCAGGGATACTGGAGTGACTTGCTGGTTCCTGCTCCAGGTGGATCACGTTTGGTCAAAACTCTCCACTATGACCTGTCCATCTTGGGTGGCCCTGCACGGCATAGCAAATAGCTTCTCTGAGTTATTCAAGACCTAGGCAGCATCTTAAAAAGTAGAGACATCACCTTGCCAACAAAGGTCCGTATAGTTCAAGCTCTGGTTTTCCCAGTAGTGATGTATGGAAGTGAAAGCTGGACCATAAAGAAGGCTGATCGCCAAAGAATGGATGCTTTTGAATTCTGGTGCTGGAGGAGACTCTTGAGAGTCCCATGGACTGCAAGAAGATCAAACCTCTCCATTCTGAAGGAAATCAGCCCTGAGTGCTCACTGGAAGGACGGATCCTGAAGCTGAGGCTGTAAACAGATAAGGACATTGGCAGGATTATTGTAAAATGTATTTCATAAGCGTTTCATAACAGTAAATACTTAAAGTAGATGAATAAAAGATAAAGTTAGTTTAGAATATGCAGGAAACGATAAAAACCTTTTTTATTTTTTAACAGTTTATTCTTATGTTACATCTGTATACATTCTCATATTACATTGCATATCTTATTACAGCATAACTTCCAACATGTATATATACAAAATTTATATACCTAAAAAGAAAAACACAACACTATTCCCAGATCATATATGTACCAACACCACAGACTTCCTGTCAATCACGTTGTATAATCCTTTTTTTTACAAGTGAATGTACTCTTATTATTGTATATTTCTTTGCATTTTATCTAATACATTCGTATATCAAATTGTACCCTTAATCTTATTTCTCAATTCAATTTCTCTCCAACGTCAATCAAATGCCAGCATAGATAGTGAACCTTCACTGTATTTTTGAACATCTATCTTATATCTATCCCATTTTTCCACAAATTTAAGGAACCGCAGAAAGAGGAGGAAGGAAGTCAAGATTTGAAATGTTAAAATGACTGGCAAACTATTGAAATGTATATAACTGAAGATCAAATAAAATAAAATAAAATAAAATAAAATAAAATAAAATAAAATAAAATAAAATAAAATAAAATAAAATAAACAAAGTGGGCAGAGAAAAGTTTTTATCATTCTCTTCTAAGACTGCATCTCGTGGATATCCACTGAAGCTGAAAGCTGAAAGATTCAGAACAGATAAAAAGAAGCCCTTCTTCATGCAGCGAATAGTTAAACTGTGGAACTCCCTGCCACAGGAGACGGCAGTGGCCCACAACAGGAATGGCTTTGGAAGAGATTGGGCAGAGAAGGCCTTTGATAATATGTCATGGGATCTTATGAAAAAGAATTTGGAGTTAATGGATATGGGACAATCTTTTCTCAAGGGTATAGGAGCTACATTCGGAACAGAAAGCTAGATTAATAACGAATAATGTATTAACAGATAACTTTGAAATCACAAAAGGAACAAGACAGGGGTGTCCGTTGTCACCACTATTATTTATAACAGTCCTTGAAGTCGAGAAATATAAGAGTGAATGAAAATGTAAAAGGAATTAGAGTTGGATCCAAAGAATATAAATCAAAAAGCCTTTGCTGACGATTTAGTAATAACGGTAGAAGAACCCCTTTCCAGGGGACCTAAAGCACTGGACAGGATTGAGGAATTTGGACAAGTAGCTGGTTTTAGACTTACAGGTGAAACTCGGAAAATTAGAATATCGTGGGAAAGTTCATTTATTTCAGTAATTCAACTTAAAAGGTGAAACTAATATATGAGATAGACTCATGACATGCAAAGCGAGATATGTCAAGCCTTTATTTGTTATAATTGTGATGATCATGGCGTACAGCTGATGAAAACCCCAAATTAACAATCTCAGAAAATTGGAATATTAAATGAAATCAGCAAAACGAGGATTGCAAATAGAGCAATATTGGACCTCTGAGAAGTAGAAGCATGCATATGTACTCAGTACTTGGTCTGGGCCCCTTTTGCATCAGTTACTGCCTCAATGCGGCGTGGCATGGATGCTATCAGCCTGTGGCACTGCTGAGGTGTTATGGAAGACCAGGAAGCTTCAATAGCAGCCTTCAGCTCTTCTGCATTGCTCGGTCTCATGTCTCTCATCTTTCTCTTGGCAATGCCCCATAGATTCTCTATGGGGTTCAGGTCAGGTGAGTTTGCTGGCCAATCAAGCACAGTAATCCCATGGGCACTGAACCAGGTTTTGGTACTTTGGGCAGTGTGGGCAGGTGCCAAAGTCCTGCTGGAAAATGAAGTCAGCATCCCCATAAAGATCGTCTGTGGAAGGAAGCATGAAGTGCTCCAAAACCTGGTAGACGGCTGCGTTGACCCTGGACTTAAGGAAGCACAGTGGACCAACACCAACTGATGACATGGCTCCCCAAATCAACACAGACTGTGGAAATCTCACACTGGACTTCAAGCATCGGGCATTGTGTGCCTCCCTGTTCTTCCTCCAGACTCTGGGTCCCTGGTTTCCAAATGAGATGCAAAAGCTGCTCTCATCAGAAAAGAGATTTGCTCTATTTGCAGTCCTTATTTTGCTGATTTCATTTAATATTCTAATCATCACAATTATAACAAATTAAGGCTTGACATATCTCGCTTTGCATGTCATGAGTCTATCTCATATATTGTTGTTGTTTAGTCGTTTAGTCGTGTCCGCCTCTTTGTGACCCCCTGGACCAGAGCACGCCAGGCCCTCCTGTCTTCCACTGCCTCCCGCAATTGGGTCAAACTCATGTTGGTAGCTTCGAGAACACTGTCCCACCATCTTGTCCTCCGTCGTCCCCTTCTCCTTCTGCCCTCCATCTTTCCCAGCATCAGGGTCTTTTCCAGGGAGTCTTCTCTTCTCATGAGGTGGCCAAAGTCTTGGGGCCTCAGCTTCAGGATCTGTCCTTCCAGTGAGCACTCAGGGCTGATTTCCTTCAGAATGGAGAGGTTGGATCTTCTTGCAGTCCGTGGGACTCTCAAGAGTCTCCTCCAGCACCAGAATTCAAAAGCATCCATTCTTCGGCGATCAGCCTTCTTGAGGGTCCAGCTCTTACCTTTTGAGCTGAATTACTGAAAGAAATGAACTTTCCCACGATATTCTAATTTCCCGAGTTTCACCTGTAGTAAAACAAAAACGAAGATGTTAGTTAAAAAAACAAACAAAGTGGGACAACTCCATGGAGAAGGAGAGTGCAATAAGCATCTGCTAGCCATGATGGCTCCGCGCTGTCAGAGGCACTAATGCTTCTGAACACCAGTTCGAATCCTGCTGGGGGGACGACTTCCTATGGGGAGAAACTGGCTGGCCAATGTGCAAATGATGGTGGGTTCAAGACGCCAGCCGCCTGATCCAACAGGACTCTTCTTCTTCTTCCTGTGTGCCTTAAGGGTCTCCCTCTGCTTTTTTGCCCCCCTCCCAAGACTGTAAGGGGGTGGCAGCACCCCACCCTAGTCTCCCTGGATTTCAGCTGCCCCCACCGCCTTGGCTCCTTTAAGAATGCAGCTGTTCTCTCTTCTCATTGTCTCCAATGGCAGCCAATCAGGGATTCCGCTGGTCGAGGGGGGGTGCGCTGCTCTGATTGGCTATGACGCATCCCTTACTCCCCCCCACCCCCCTTCCACCTTGATCTCTCCCTCCCTCCCTCCCTCCCTCCGCAGCCCCCTCCCCTCCCCGGGTCGCTGTCCACTGGCCTGGGTGCTGAATTCTCCAAACCAGCCCTGCCCCGTCCGTGGCGAGACCCCCCCAGCCAGAGCCCGGGGGCTCTCAGACACCCACCCACCCACCTACCTATCCACCCACCCAATCCGGAGCATTGCAAAGGGGCGCTGGCGCTGCCTGGGAGCCGCGATGAGCGGAGGGGTCTACGGAGGAGGTAAAGGCTGGGTTGCCATCAGCGTCGCAGCTGCTTGGCTTGGGGAGGGGGGTCCCGGCAGCCCCCACCCCACCAGTTCTGGGCCCTGCATGCATTTGGTCGCGGGGCACGCCCGGGGAGACCCTTCGCCACCAGCATCTCGGTCCGCCTGCACCCCAGCAACAGCTGCATTCCTGCACTTGGCTAGGGCGGCTGGAGAGGGTGTTGCGCCCGCGCGCCCACCCTGCTCATCGCTCCGAGCTGGGGGCTCCCTCCCAGCCAGCCAGGAGGGCAGGGAAACTGCGGAACTCACCCCCACAGGAAGCAGCGGGGACCACCAAGCCGGAGGAGGGGGGAAATTCACGGAGGAGAAGCCTAGCGGCGGCTACCGGCTGCAAGGAGCGGAGAGATGCGCTCTTGCGCGCAAATCCTTGCTTGCTGGTTTGGCCAATGAGGCATCCGGTTGGCCACTGGGAGAAGAGGATGTTGGGCTAGGGGGGCCGCCGGCCTGGTCCAGCAGCCTCGAGGGTCCTTATGCATAGTCCAACTCAGGTGCCAACCTGGTCTTGAGTCAGATCCATCTCTTTTTTTATTGTCCCTGCTGAATGTGACTTGGCTCGCTTCTTTGAGCCGCCTGATTCCTTGGGTGTAAGTGCTGACCAGAGCCCGGGACCTCTAAACTGTGATTATTCATGGACCTTAAAGTCCTCTGCTGGGCAGACCAGGAGAGGCGGTCCCGTAAATACGAGGACCCTAAGCCATTAAGGCGCAGGCCCTGTTGTTCAATTTCTAAACTCCAAGGTCAATAATTATTCATTTTTTCTTGTTACAAAATTGTAAACACATAAATCATAAAACGTGACATGACTATTCATATGTGTCCCTAGGGGGGCAAAATAGTAAATATATTACTTAGTAAATAGTAAATATATATAGTAAATATATTACTTTATATCACGTAATAATGAGATGGTTACAGTAAACCAGTTAAATGAGCTCTTCAGTAAATCAACTTTGAAAATGCAGAATAATAGGAGCAAGATAAAGAGTATTGCATGCTTAACCACGCCATATTGCGGTATATATTGTGGGTCTTTTTCATCAGTGTGCTGTTTCATTTTCATATTTAATAAGCTCACACCATAAAATGTAAAATGTAACACGTTTTGCTCTCTCACCTTGCCACCCTAAATTATTGTGACAACATTTCCAGTATGGCTATTTGCTAGACAATATTATACCAGTGATCAATATTCACCAATTGCTATTCCTTTTCTAGCAGCTGTTAATCAATGTGTTACTAATTCCTTCTTAATCGGTCCATATCTGAAGTATATATATTAAATAAGGCTAATGTTAGGGTTATTGGGATTGTCTGAGCTGTAAGCAGAGATATCTCTTCAAAAAACAGGCTTCCAAAATTGTTCTATTTGCGGGCATTCCCACCACATATGTTCGTATGTACCTATAATTTTGCATCCTTTCCCAACATAACAAGACATCATCAGGCTTCATATATGATAGGCACCTCAGTGAACGTTCCCTAGTACAGTGGTACCTTGGTTTTCAAACGCTTTGGTTCTCAAACTCCGAAAACCCGGAAATGAGTGTTCCGGTTTTCAAAAGTTTTTTGGAAGCCGAACGTCCAATGCTGCTGTCGGCTATTGTTTCTGGAGCACCTGCACCAATCAGAAGCTGCGCCTTGGTTTTCGAACATTTCGGAAGTCAAACGGACTTAAGTTTGGCTCTTTTGTTTTTGCTATTTATTTTGCATGTTTGTTTTTGAGGCTTTTTTGGTTAATTTGTTTTTGCGACTCTGTAGAACCCAGTTCAGCTATTGATTGATTGATTGATTGATTGATGTGTGACTGCGGAAACGGATAAAAGCCCCCCATCCAAACAGTGACTATCATCGGTGTAGGGAAGAAAAAAAATTAAATTTTCATTTTTATCAACGACAATACTGTCTTATTTATTTTATAGTACAGTGCATTGACTATTACTTCCATTTTATAGATCAATGGTCTCGTTAGATAGTAAAATTAATGTTAAATGGCTGTTTTAGGGGTTGTTTTTAAAAGTCTGGAACAGATTAATTCGTTTTGCATTCCTTTCTATGGGAAAGCGTGCCTTGGTTTTGGAACGCGCTTTGGTTTCGGAACAGACTTCCGGAACGGATTAAGTTTGAGAGCCAAGGTACCACTGTAGTTGCTGGCAGAGATTTGTACAGTGCATAAATTGTTCCATTTATCCTATCCCCCCCCCCATGATAATTTTTATTAAGTTTTCCATTTTTAAAATATTCACATTTTGTTACATAATTCCATATCCTAATACATTGCTCTAACAGAGCATCGACCTCCTTCCCTCCCTCTTTCTGACATCCATACATCTTACTAAATTCTTAGCATTTCTTTGATCACTTTTTTACCTTCAATATTTCACCTTCTTATTGGTAAATCAGTTCCCTATTTATCCTTATCAGTGGATAATCCTCATTGGGCACAGAAAAGATAGCAAACTGGGCACTTTGCAAGTCTCCTTGGGGGGGGTGGCATGTCACAAATTCCTCCCCAAATTCCTGAATTTAACCTATATACCTTTGATTCCTCCGTAGATGAGGTTGGAGCTCTGGTCTTCGACATCGGCTCGTTCTCAGTCCGGGCTGGCTATGCTGGCGAAGACTGCCCTAAGGTACAATGCCTGGGGGCACCCCAAAATACCCCACCCCTTCAGCCTCCCCCTCCCTCCTTTAACCCTTTGCCTTCTTCTATTTCTCCCTGAGTCAGTTTCAGTTTAAGGGACGCGGGTGGCGCTGTGGGTTAAACCACAGAGCCTAGGGCTTGCCGATCCGAAGGTCAGTGGTTCGAATCCCCGCAACGGGGTGAGCTCCCGTGGCTCGGTCCCGGCTCCTGCCAACCTAGCAGTTTGAAAGCACACCAGTGCAAGTAGATAAATAGGTACCGCTCTGGCGGGAAGGTAAACGGCATTTCCGTGCGCTGCTCTGGTTCGCCAGAAGCGGCTTAGTCATGCTGGCCACAGGACCCGGAAGCTGTACGCCGGCTCCCTCGGCCAATAAAGTGAGATGAGCGCCGCAACCCCAGTCGTTGGCGACTGGATTTAACTGTCAGGGGTCCTTTACCTTTAATTATTATTATTATTATTATTATTATTATTATTATTATTATTATCCCCCTTCCTGAAATCAAGGCTGCCTTCTGATGTCTTCTAAAAGTCTGAAAGTTGTTTTTCTCTTTGACATCTGAAGGGAGGGCGTTCCACAGGGTGGGCGCCACCACCGAGAAGGCCCTCTGCCTGGTTCCCTGTAACTTGGCTTCTCGCAGCGAGGGAACCGCCAGAAGGCCCTAGGCGCTGGACCTCATAAAATCAAATTTTATGGAAAAAGGGAGGAACAGAGGGTGGCTGGAGGGGTGACGCTCCGCCCCCGCAAAACCCACCCCACCTCTCTCTTTGCAGGCAGATTTCCCCACCACTGTGGGGCTACTCTCTCACGACGAATCGGCGATGGAGCTGGATGGAGACAAGGAGAAAAAATCCGGGAAGGTCTATTATATCGACACCAACTCCTTGCACGTCCCCCGGGAGAACACGGAGGTCATCTCGCCCCTCAAGAACGGAATGAGTATGGGGCATGGCAGCTATGGGGAGGGCGAAGGGTTTGGGGAGGGGTCCTTGACGTGGCACACGAACTAGGCCATTGGAACAATTGGCCTGGATGCTCTACAATTCCCAGAGTTCAGGACGGAGTGAGGGAAGTCCCTCTTCCTGCAGGTTAATCTTTGGAACTCCCCGCCACTGGAGGCCACCAACCTGGCTGGCTTTGAAAGAGAAATTCGTGGCAGGGGAGAGGGCTATCAATAGAAGTAATGCTTCTGAGTACCAGTTGTTGGAAACCACAGGAAGGGTGTGTGTGGGTGTTAGTCTTGTGTTCGAATCCTGCTTGCTAGTTTCGCAGAATGGCAGCTGCCTCTTATTATGGTCTTATGTTTAATTGGGATAATTTATAGGAATGGGAAAAGGATTTCAATTCAGCTCATGTTTAAAGGCAAATCTATCCTCTCACTCTAAAAATAAATAAAATAAAACTAGCCTTTGGAATCTGCAAGTCCTGTATTTTGCAATCTGCTTCTCCAACCGGCCAGCGGTTACAAAAATGCATAGCTTAGGGGAAAGGACTATATTAGTGAAAAACCACCTGCAGATATTTGTTATGTTAGGGGAAATTGTTTCAGAAAATGCGTACGTTACTCAAAACCGCATACAAATACGGTGAATGGGTTTGTTAGGAGAAATTCGCCCTTAATTCCAGGCGAATTTTCCTGAGCACATTTTCCTTTGAACAGTTGCAAATTGAAGTAGAAAATCTGGGCGGCTGAATTTAAGGTTGGTAGAAATGAGAAACTGAGAGCGTGGAGACTGGCCGATCTTTCTACCCCTGTTTGGGAGTCGCTGAAACAGGGGTGAAACTGGTTTAAGTGCACAACAATTTGTCCCCACTTTTGCTCTTCTGCACTGCAGAATCTGTACCTCTTAGCTGTGAAGATCCCCCCCCCATAAAAGCCCACCTTCCCCATAAACATCAAGACGTCGCCAGGCAGGTAGCTTCAGTTGAGCTGCACCCCAGTGCATTGGAGTTACTTGGAAACCGCTAATGTGCATTGAAGCGCATTGGCTGGCTATTCCTTTAACAGCCACAGGTGTCGCTATTCCCCCACTAAACTGCACTGTAACGTCTGATTCAGTGGATGGCGCCCTCTAGTGGGAAGTCCCTGAAACGATGGAGAACTGTTGAAAAGGGTGTTGTTGGAGGGTCCATTCCTGACACTGTCCGAATTCTCCTTTCTACCCCAGTTGAAGACTGGGACTGCTTCCAAGCCATTCTGGACCACACCTACAACAAACACATCAAATCGGAGCCGAACCTCCACCCGGTGCTTATGTCTGAGGCCCCGGTACGTATCCTGCCATGCCCCACTCCCCCAAATCAAAGAATCGTAGAGTTGGAAGGGACCCCCAAAGTCATCTAGACCATCCCCCTGGAATGCAGGAATCCCAGCTGCATAAATCCCCTGTTCTTGTGCGACGTGAAGCAGCCTGCCTCTGTTTCCTTTGCCCCCTCCCCTCTCTTGCAGTGGAACACGAGGGCCAAGCGTGAGAAGCTGACGGAACTGATGTTCGAGCATTATAGCATCCCGGCGTTCTTCCTCTGCAAGACGGCCGTCCTCACCGCGTATCCTAACGGGAAGCGAGGCTCGGTCGCTTTACCTCCCCGCCTGAGCCCAACAACAAGACAGATTACTCTTCCAGCTCCTCTCTGCTACTCCAAAATATCCAGTGGCGGGCAGTTCCAACAGTTAACAACTTCTTCTTCTCCTTCTTCTTCTTTCAGTTATACCTCGGGTTACAGACGTTTCAGGTTGCGTTTTTTTGGGTTACGGACGCGCCAAAACCTGGAAGTACCAGAAGGGGTTACTTTGGCGGTCGCGCATGCGCAGAAGCGCTAAATTGTGCTTTGTGCATGCGCAAAAGCACCAAATCGCAACCCGCGCATGTGCAGACGCAACACTGCGGGTTGTGAACGTGCCTCCCACATGGATCATGTTCGCAACCCGAGCGTCCACTGTATTATTAAAAGGGACACAGGTGGCGCTATGGTCTAAACCACTGAGCCTCTTGGGCTTGGCAATCGGAAGGTCGGCGGTTCGAATCCCCGTGATGGGGTGAGCTCCCATTGCTCGGTCCCAGCTCCTGCCAACCTAGCAGTTCGAAAGCACGTCAAAGTGCAAGTAGATAAATAGGTACCGCTCCAGCGGGAAGGTAAACGGCATTTCCGTGCGCTGCTCTAGTTCGGCAGAAGCGGCTTAGTCCTGCTGGCCACATGACCCGGAAGCTGTACGCCGGCTCCCTCGGCCAATAAAGTGAGGTGAGCGTCGCAACCCCAGAGTCGTTGGCGACTGGATTTAACTGTCAGGGGTCCTTTACCTTTAATTATTATTATTATTATTATTATTATTATTATTATTATTATTATTATCCCCCTTCCTGAAATCAAGGGTGCAAAAATTCGCGCAGTAGCAGCTGTCCAAGATTCCAGGCAGGGAATCTTTCTTACTGCTATTTGGAGATACCATTGGGAATTGAACCTGTGACCTTCTGCATGCAAAGTAGTTCTCCTCCCCCCCCCAAAAAACCCCAACCCACACAGTTTGACTTGCTGAAGCCTTGACTCCTGACCCCCAGTTTTGCAAACGGACGGAGCACTGGACTCGTTCTGGACAGTGGAGCTACACACACAACCGCCATCCCAGTTCATGACGGTTACATCCTGCAACAAGGTCGGAGAAGGGATATCTTTTTTTTTTTTTGTGATTGCCTTTTTATTTTTGTAGCCTTACGTTTTTTAGGAAAAGCTTTTTAAAAGTTGCATTTGTCGGCATATGACACCTGTGCTCAGAGATCTGCACTGCTTGCCTGTTTGCTACCAGGCAGGTCGTTATTGTTATGCAAAGCCCTTAACAACTTGGAACCAGTTTACCTGTGTAAAGGGCCTTATCCGTACTGGGTTTCCCCAGCCACTCTGGGGAACAAAGTATAAAAACACAGTAAGACATCAAGCATTAAAAGCTTCCCTAAGCAGGGCTCCCTTCAGGTGTCTTCTAAAAGTCAGGTAGTTGTTTATTTCCTTGACATCTGATGGGAGGGCGCCACTACCGAGAAGGCCCTGTGCCTGGTTGCCTATAACATCACTTCTCGCAGGGAGGGAACTGCCAGAAGGCCCTCGGAGCTGGACCTCCGTGTCCGGGCCGAACGATGGAGGTGGAGACGCTCCTTCAGGTCTACTGGGCCTTTGAGGCTGTTTAGGGCTTTCAAGGTCAGCACCAACACTTTGAATTGTGCTTGGAAATGTACTGGGAGCCAATGTAGGTCTTTCAGGACCAGTGTTATGTGGTCTCGGCGGCCGCCCCCAGTCACCAGTCTAGCTGCTGCATTCTGGATTAGTTGCAGTTTCCGGGTCACCTTCAAAGGTAGCCCCACGTAGAGCGCATGGCAGTAGACCTGTTACTATTAATAAGAGTAACGATATTAATAAGGGTGGGTTGAAAAGGAGTGATGCATGAGCGCAAAGGATTCTGGGAGGCGGAAGTCCAGACCTCTTGGGTCTGGAGAAACAGCGAGGTGGTTCTGTGGTCTGGGAAGAGGATGCAGAGAGGAGGGGATGGAAGAAGAGCCAAGGGGTCGTGATCCGCAGGAACAGGAAGCTCACAGCTCTCCTCCTCGCTTCATTCCTTCCTTCTTTCCCTCCCTCCCTTCCCCTTTCAGGAATCGTGAAATCCCCTCTGGCCGGAGACTTCATCTCCATGCAGTGCCGGGAACTTTTCCAGGAGATGAACATCGAGATCGTCCCTCCCTACATGATCGCTGCCAAGGTGGTATTGCCCCCTTCCTGTTCCGTCACTAACCAGAGTCGGGGACGGGGACCCAGGGCTTAGCTGCGGCATCCGCTTGGCTTTGAGAAGGCTCCTTGGTGCACAATTCCTGTCAGTGTCCCCAGAACGCAGGAGAGCAGGAAATGGAGGCATTGGCAACGTGACGGGGGCAGAGACCAAGTAGTCCTAAACAAGGCACCAACTTGAGGAAGCCTGGCTTATAAATTTATAAGTATACGGGTTACAAACCTCGTGCACCCTGGAGTGAAACTTTAGGCCCTGATCTAGACCAGAGGAAAGAATCCTGCCTTAGAAATCAATTTTGCTTGCTCTCTCGTTAAGAATAAACCAGCCTCTCCGATGAGGAGCTCTGTGTATCTCTGAAGCTTGCACCTATCCAAATTTTTCCAGTTAAAAGAGTTCCTCCTTTGTTAACGGAGAAATCTGAGGGCTCCCTTGGACAAAAAACAAGGACCCCAGCCAGGAATACCAGAGCAAAACAGCAGCCAGTAGGCTTGGTCTTGATTGAAGACTGCCGCGACAGGACTCCCACCTGCCACCGGGTGGAACAAGATGGAAGCCCCAAACAAAAGGGAACCCAAACTTTTATTAGCTGCTAATCCCTATGTTACACCCCCCCAAACTACATCACTATTACATCACGGTTACATCATGAAAGGGGAGATCTGGTGGCAGTAATCTGAGCATCCTGGACCCTGCCCCATGGTTCCCCTTGTCCTCCACCAAACACCCATCAAGTGTAAAAAGAGATCTTTACATTTCCCTGTTTCCCAGCCAAGTTAATCCCACCCTTTTGTCTTCATCTGGGTTTGTTATTTCTGGAATGGCTACCTGTCTGGCACTCAGGTATCAGGAGGCCAGGGATTATCACTCAGGCAGAGGGGCTGCTGAGGAGCTGAGCTCACCTGTCTATAGGAATTTCTGAAGTTTTCCAATGAGCCAGTACATAGATACATTTATCAGTGAATTCTTACATTTGGTATCATGCAGCAAAAGCCCTTTGAGTAGGCAAGAAGAAACTGTGAAGTGTTTTGTGGGGACAAATCACAAAAGTCACAAAAGTGATTGTGCTGATTTTGGTAGTGGGCTGCAGGTGCAGGATATCTGCTGGAGGGGCAACCCCCCCTCCCAACCTATACATAAATTCCTGCAACACCTTCCACTTGGCTTATGCAGGTAAAATCAGACTTAGGGTCAAGGCTCATGGAAGTGCTCGTCTAACACTTAAAGTCATTGAATTGTAGAGTTGGAAGGGACCCCCAAAGGTCATCTATCCCAACCCCCTTCAACACAAGAATCACAGCTTTAAAAATCCCTGACAGGTGGTTATCCGACCTCTGCTTAATAAACCCCCTTCCTCTGTCAAATGGCTCTTACCCTCAGAAAGTTCTTCCCAACGTTTAGTCAGAATCTCTTTCCTTGTCATTTGAATCTGTTGGTCAGGCGTGCATCTTCGTCTTCTTCGTTCAGACAAGCAACCTTCCCAGTTTAAAAAGCCCTGAGCTCCCAACTGGTTGTGGGATGTTATCATCACTGAAGCAGTCAAATACAACATTTCCTGTCGCCTACAGTGGACTCTGTTGTAAACAAAAATCTGCCCTTATTCCCTTATGGGGGACACAAGAGCCCTTATACAGTGGTGCCTCGCAAGACGAAATTAATTTGTTCCGCGAGTTTTTTCGTCTAGCGAATTTTTCGTCTTGCGAAGCACGGTGTCGGAAAAGTTTTGGAAAAGCTTCAAAAATACCAAAAACCTCAAAAAAGGCTACCACACCGCGTTCTATGAGTTGCAGCCCTTAAGATAAAAAAAAAAGTCATGAATAAAAGTCATTTTATCCAGTTCTGCGCAGTCCCTTAATTTTGTCTGCCATTCTTCTTTCGTCAGTAGCCAACTCCCTCTTTTTTTAATTCTCTCTCCCCAATTTGGTTCCCTGCAGGAGCCGGTCCGCGAAGGCGCACCCCCAAACTGGAAGAAGAAGGAAAAGTTGCCTCAAGTCAGCAAATCGTGGCACAATTACATGTGCAATGTAAGAGACCTCGCCGGACTCCGGGGTTCCTTGGGAGAAGACCGAGAGCTGGGGAGTCAGGACGCCTGGGTCCCTGGAGAGAGGGGGAGGGGGCACGATTCTGGGATCCGGGATGTCTGAGGGTGTGTGTGTGTGTTTGGGGGGCGGCAGGAGGTTTTAAGTGATGACAGCCTGTTGCCAAAAAAAAAGAGGACTTGCATGTCCGAAAGCTAGGACTAGGACCTGGGAGAACAGGGTTCAAATGAATAATATAAGCCATCTTTCTTTACTCCCTTGCTAAACCTTCATCCCCACCAGGAGGTCATCCAAGATTTCCAGGTCTCTGTGCTACAAGTTTCAGATTCTCCTTACGACGAACAGTGAGTAGCTGGGATGGGTTTGGTGACCGGGGTTTGTGTGTGTTGTGGGGCAGAGAGGGCATAAATTTGGGTGTCCACCTCGGAGAATCCGTTGCCTCTGTCCAACTTGGCTGGGGCGACTCTTTCCTTTCATCATCATCATCATCATCATCATTTATTTGTTGTTGTTGAGTCGTTTAGTCGTGTCCGCCTCTTCGTGACCCCCTGGACCAGAGCATGCCAGGCCCTCCTGTCTTCCACTGCCTCCCGCAGTTTGGTCAAACTCATGCTGGTAGCTTCCAGAACACTGTCCCACCATCTCGTCCTCCGTCGTCCCCTTCTCCTTGCGCCCTCCATCTTTCCCAACATCAGGGTCTTTTCCAGGGAGTCTTCTCTTCTTATGAGGTGGCCAAAGTCTTGGAGCCTCGGCTTCAGGATCTGTCCTTCCAGTGAGCACTCAGGGCTGATTTCCTTCAGAATGGAGAGGTTGGATCTTCTTGCAGTCCATGGGACTCTCCAGAGTCTCCTCTAGCACCAGAATTCAAAAGCATCCATTCTTCGGCGATCAGCCTTCTTTATGGTCCAGCTCTCACTTCCATACATCACGAGTGGGAAAACCAGAGCTTTAACTATACGGACCTTTGTTGGCAACCCATTTATTTATTTTTTATTCATTAATTCATTCATACCCCGCCCATCTGGCTGAGTTTCCCCAGCCACTCTGCGTGGCTCCCAACAGAATACTAATAATAATAATTTTGAAAAAGCGATAATGCTGTAAGGTTTTTAACACTCGATTGGGAGCCGCCCAGAGTGGCTGGGGAAACTCAGCCAGATGGGCGGGGTATAAATAATAACTTATTATTAAACATCAAACATTAAAAAACTTCCCTAAACAGGGCTGCCTTCAGGTGTCTTCTAAAAGTCAGATAGTTGTTTATTTCCTTGACATCAGCTGGGAGGGCGTTCCCCAGGGTGGGCGCCACCACCGAGAAGGCCCCCTGCCTGGTTCCCTGTAACTTCATTTCTCGCAGGGAGGGAACTGCCAGAAGGCCCTCAGAGCTGGACCTCAGTGTCTGGGATGGATGATGGGGTTGGAGACGCTCCTTCAGGTCTACTGGGCCCTTGAGGCCATTTAGGGCTTTCAATTTCAGCACCAACACTTTGAATTGTGCTCATAAACGTACTGGGAGCCAATGCAGATCTCTCAGGACCGGTGTTATGTGGTCTCGGCAGCCGCTCCCAGTCCCCAGTCTAGCTGCCGCATTCTGGATTAGTTGTAGTTTCTGTAGAATCGTTGTAGAGTTGAAAGGGACCCCCAAGAATCATCCAGCCCAACCCGCTCCTGCAGGTCAGGAATGACACCGTTTCCTTGGTGGCCATGCTCCTCATAATCTCCTCCATTTGACCTTTTGGGAACCGTCTTTGGCTGCTCCCGAGACTCAGAGGCCTCGGAATACTTATTTATTTATTCCGAAAAATTTACACACTGCCTTATCGCGAAAAGAGAACATCAGAGTGGTTTTTCCAAAAAAAGACGAAGCAAGAAGATTATGGAAGGTGAAAAAACAATATAAAGGGAAAGTAACGCTAGATTAAAACATGCACAAGATTGCTAAACACATGGGTAAAGGTAAAGGGACCCCTGACCATTAGGTCCAGTCGTGGCCGACTCTGGGGTTGCGGCGCTCATCTCGCTTTATTGGCCGAGGGAGCTGGCGTACAGCTTCCAGGTCATGTGGCCAGCAGGACTAAGCCACTTCTGGCGAACCAGAGCAGCGCACGGAAACGCCGTTTACCTTCCCGCTGGAGCGGTACCTATTTATCTACTTGCACTTTGACGTGCTTTCGAACTGCTAGGTTGGCAGGAGCAGGGACCCAGCAACGGGAGCTCACCCCATTGCAGGGATTTGAACTGCCGACCTTATGGTCGGCAAGTCCTAGGCTCTGTGGTTTAACCCACAGCGCCACCCGTGTCCCTTTGAACACATGGGTAGGCTGGTCTAAATGGTAATGTTTTTAGCCAGCGCCAAAAGGAGTGCAGTGAAGATGCCTGCCCTTATATCAAGAGGCAGAGAGTTCCGAAGTGCAATAATTATTTTTGTAAAGATGAATATATGACTGGCTGCCTAGCTAGCCGGCCATTGCTCCCTATGAAGCATGTTGGAGCGAATTTACAATGCAGCAAGGAGCTCAGTAAAACAAATGTGGCATACAGTGCTCCCTTGGTTCTCAAACGCCTTGGTACTCAAACAACACGGAAGCCAAACACTGCAAACCCGGAAGGAAGTGTTCCAGTTTGCGAACTTTTTTCAGAAGCCAAACATGCTCCGTTTTGAGTGTTACGTTTCCGTTTTGAGTCTTACGCTGAGGTATGCCTGTTTTCGCGATTTATTTTGCGTTTTTGCTTTCGCGGCTCTTTTTGTTTTGGTTTTGTGACCGTGCAGAACCCGGTTCAGCTACTGATGGATTGATTGTGTGACTGCAGTACATTGTATATTGCTTTCATTTTATGGATCAATGGTCTCGTTAGCTAGTAAAGTTGCTGTTTTAGGGGTTGTTTTTAAAAAGTCTGGAATGGATTAATCCATTTTACATTGCTTTCTATGGGAAAGCGCACATTGGTTTTGGAACGCTTTGGTTTTGGAGCGGACTTCCGGAACGGATTAATTTTGAGAGCCAAGGTACCACTGCATAGAAAGTCAGAATATAGCTGACTCGCTCGTGTCAGGGGAAGGTTTAGATTTGAGGGAGGCAAAAGGACGGCAATTTGGGGGACAAAGTGGAGGTGACCCTTCAGTGCGGACGCTACAGGACAGAAATAGATTTGCATCATGATGGGGAGTCATGTTTCTCCTGTGGAAACTCAGCGAAAGTAAAAACAGGCAGCCAGGTAGCAAGAACGACAGAGTGTCCCGTGCTACTTGGGAGAGTGACGCAGAAGCATCTTTCCAGGACTAAGCACCCAGTTTCCCAGATCTCACGAATCACAGACTCGTAGAATTGGAAGGGGTACCCGATGGTCATCCAGTCCAACCCTCGAACCTCAACTCATCAATTTGAACTCGGGTCCAGGAAAGATCATGTCGGCCATCCTTAACAAGGTGACCTCCATGGCTGAGGCTCATGGGAGTTGTAGTCCGAAGCAGCTGGAAGTAGCCAGGTTAGGGGAGGCTGGCTTATGGGGAACTCCCCCCCAAAAAACCCAATGAAATCAACAGTGAGAAACAACGTAATAATGTAAGACTTTTGAAAAAGTTAAAAGAACAATAGGCAAAAAGAAATCCCAACAGATTGAAACTCGTGCCAGCTCAGTTGGTAGAGCAAGAGACTCACGAGACGCTTAACCTCAGGGTTGTGGGTTCGAGTCCCGCATTGGGCAAAAGCGGGTTGGGCTAGATGACCCTTGGATCCCTTTCAGCTCTACATTTCTGTGATGCTAAAGATCTGGACAGGCCTGTCTAAACAATAATGTTTCCAGAAGGCGCTGAAATAGCGTGGCTTGCTCTATGGTTTTAACCCCTTCATGCGTGCATGAGAGTTAAGCAAGCTGATTTATCCCACATCCAGGAGCGTTGATGTGAAAGCAGAAGAGAACCGTCATGGCTAGTAGCTGTCATAGCCATCTCCTCCTCCATGAATTTGACCCATTCCCCTTTTAAAGCCATCCGAGTGGGTGGCCATCACTGCGTACTGAGGCAAGGAGTTCCACAGTCCATCTGTGTGCTGTCTTATGAATGACTTTTTTTTAAAAAAAATAATCATCCAACATTCATCTTTGTTGGATGTCCAGTGTTAGGAGAGAGGGAATAAAAATTCTCTCTATCCAAGCATGCTGTGCACAGGGCCGGATTTAGGTTAGATGAGGCCCTGAGCTACTGATGGTAATGGGGCCCTTTAAATGTCCAGCTGTCCTTTGTCAACAACAAATTGTTGCTCTTTTTCCATGTTGAATATATGCTATATGGTCATTTATGGACCTAATAGGCACCGTATTTTTCGCGCTATAAGACGCACCAGACCACAAGACGCACCTCGTTTTTGGAGGAGGAAAACAAGAAAAAAAATATTCTGAATCTCAGAAGCCAGAACAGCAAGAGGGGATTGCTGCGCAGTGAAAGCAGAAATCCCTCTTGCTGTTCTGGCTTCTGGGATAGCTGCACAGCCTGCATTCGCTCCATAAGACGCACACACATTCCCCCTTACTTTTTAGGATGGAAAAAGTGAGTCTTGTAGAGCAAAAGATACGGTATCTAAAGCCATTTGCACGTAACAAATAGGAGCCTACACAACAGAAAACACTGTCGCTGTATGTCGGTTTTATTTTATTTGTTTTTTATCTTATATTTTGGAAATGTACATCCAGTTTATTTTCCTTTAAGTTTTTTGGGGGCCCCCAAGAGAGTGGGGCCCTAAGCTATAGCTTGTTTGTTGTTGTTTAGTCGTTTAGTCGTGTCCGCCTCTTCGTGGCCCCCTGGACCAGAGCACGCCAGGCACTCCTGTCTTCCACTGCCTCCCGCAGTTGGGTCAAACTCATGCTGGTAGCTTCAAAAACACTGTCCCACCATCTCGTCCTCCGTCGTCCCCTTCTCCTTGTGCCCTCCATCTTTCCCAACATCAGGGTCTTTTCCAGGGAGTCTTCTCTTCTCATGAGGTGGCCAAAGTCTTGGAGCCTCAGCTTCAGGATCTGCCCTGCACTCAGGGCTGATTTCCTTCAGAATGGAGAGGTTGGATCTTCTTGCAGTCCATGGGACTCTCAAGAGTCTCCTCCAGCACCACAATTCAAAAGCATCCATTCTCCGGCGATCAGTCTTCTTTATGGTCCAGCTCTCACTTCCATACATCACAACTGGGAAAACCATAGCTTTAACTATACGGACCTTTGTTGGCAAGGTGGTGCCTCTGCTTTTTAAGATGCTGTCTAGGTTTGTCATTGCATAGCTTGTTTAGCTTATACGTAAATCCGGCTGTGCCCTCGCCCTCTTGTCCCGAGCAGGGTAGCTGCGCAGATGCCCACCGTCCACTACGAAATGCCCAACGGCTACAACACAGACTACGGGGCGGAGAGGCTTCGTATCCCCGAGGGGCTTTTCGACCCCTCCAATGTGAAGGTGAGTGGGCAGGGGGCCAGAAGATGAAATAAGGATCAAGGCAAGGGTGGGGAGTTTGCGCCCGCTTCTACTGATTGATTTGCTTTCGAAAAATCGGCACACCTCTTGATTACAAAACAAAAAAACTCCTCAGTGCACACAGAGGCTTGGAGCATGCGCAGAGTTCTGATTGATGAACGGCGCAATCCCAAACACAGTGACTCGGAAGCGATCACCATTGAAATCAAGGGGGGGGTGTTTCTGCCAGGTAAGGGGGCGCAGGGAGTGGTGTAGCCTCAGAAAACATTTATTGCTTATTCAGAATTAAATTTATTTGTGGGGGTGTGTGCTGGAAATCAGAGCGGTTTGCAGAAAAGCGAAAAAGCAAGCTGATAATTAGCACTAGGATTATCTGTAGTCAGAACTAACAACAATAATGTAGGACTTTTGGAAAGTTAAAATAGATTAAAAACTGCGTTGGCTTCCTAAACATCCAGACGGCCTCGCCTAAACAAATATGTTTTCAGCAGGCACCAATGCTAGTAGGGTTGAAAGGGACACCCAAGGGCCATCTAGTCCAACCCCCTGCAATGCTGAAGAATCCCTGACAGATGGCCACCTAAACTCTGCTTAAAAACCTCCAAGGAAGGAGAGTCCGCCACCTTCCGAAGAAATCTGTTTCACTGTCAAACGGTTCTTATCATGAGAAAGTTCTTCCTTATGTGTAGTCAGAATCTCCTTTCTTGTCACTTGAAGCCATGGGTTCGAGTCCTACCCTCTGGAGCAGGAGATAACAAGCTTGCTCCATCTACCCTGGGACATCCCTTCAGATATTCGGAGGTGGCGTTCCCAAAGCAAGGAAGGATTGGACTCTGATTAATAAAATACACAGAGGCTTGACCAGCAAGACTCTGGGAGGAGTGCGTATAATAATTCCCTCTCCACCCCTCGGCCCAGGTCGTTTTATTCACAAAAGAACGTTTTACACAGTGTTCGTAAGAACCAATCAGATTTCCTCTGAGCATTTCAAAAAATGGGACAAAGTTAAAAGTTAAAACTACAAAGAGCTAATTCCTACTTGAGCATGCATACGTAATTCAGAGTAAATAAAAGAGGAAGCAAGGAGGAATGCTTTTAGGAAACTCTGGAGGTCGTAAACAGCAATAAACAGGAGAAGAAGGATAAGTAGTACCGTATTTTTCGCTCTATAACACACACCTGACCATAACACGCGCGTAGTTTTTAGAGGAGGAAAACAAGGAAAAAAATATTCTAAACAAAACAGTGGAAGTATGATTTTTGTGGTTCATGCTGTGGCCACAGACATGTGATCTGACGGTGAGTTTGGGGTAGCCCAATGCAAAAATCCTGAGGATCCATGTGGATCCGTGCTTTGTAACCACGTTTTAAGTGGGAAGAGAAGGAAAAGCTCTCAAGGGACAAGGAGCACGCGTGGGGTGGGTGGAGAAGGATGTTGCTAATAATGCAGAAGAGGGGTATAAGGGGAGAAGGCTCCTCTCCTCTCCCGCTTTGCTCCTTTAAAGCAAGCAGGCTCTGCTTCCTCCTCCCCGGCTTAGCGAGCTGAAAAACTTTGCTGCTATTTAGCGAGCTGAGTGGGGAGGAGAGAGGGACAGAGAGCACGCTCACTTTAAAGCAGCCAACCAGACAGGAGCTGCTTACACCTGTGTAAGCGGCTCCTCTCCCGCTTTGCTGTTTCAAAGCGAGCCACGGAGGAGGGAAGGAAGGGGAACCATGGATCCTCTGCTCACGACTGCAGCAGATCCCCTCACCATCCGTAGGTATTCACTCCATAACACGCACAGACATTTCTCCTTACTTTCTAGGAGGGAACAAGTGTGTGTTATGGAGCGAAAAATATGGTATTTACCATTTCCTTGTGAACGATTAGCAAACTACATCAAAGCTACCTTCTATCTTTATGACCCAGGATGCCTGGTGAAGCAACTGGCCTGTGCTTCAGAATGTTTATACGTGCTTGTCAGGTGTAGAGAAAGCAATTGCCAGAGGTGGAGAGGCTTGTGGGATTTGATCAGAAATTATTGTCAATGAATCAAACCCAGTCAACGCAATGCTTTCATCGTGGACACAATGGCTTGATGCATATTTTATAATTCCTCATAGGAATCCCATCTGACCCCCACACTCTGGATATCTGCACTCCTACATTCAGAGGTGGCTATCCTACCCCATCTCAGTCTCCTCTTCTCCAACCTAAACACCCCAAACTCCCTCAATCTCTGCCTCTCTCTCTAGGGCCTGTCTGGAAACACAATGTTGGGGGTTGGCCACGTGGTCACGACCAGCATCGGGATGTGCGACATCGATATCCGGCCAGTGAGTTGTCTCCCCTCACCTTAACTCTTCCCCCTCCTAGTAGGGGATGCGGGTGGTGATGTGGTCTGAACCACATCGGAAGGTCAGCGGTTCAAATCCCCGCGACGGGGTGAGCTCCCATTGCTCGGTCCCAGCTCCTGCCAACCTAGCAGTTCGAAAGCACCTCAAACTGCAAGTAGATAAATAGGTACCACTGTGGCGGGAAGGTAAACAGTGTTTCCATGCATAGCTGTCAACCATCCCTTATTTGGCGGGAAAGTCCCTTATCCCAACGCCGTGTCCCACTGCTGTCCCTTATTGATGATGTCCCTTAAATTTCCCGGGTTTCAAAGGAAGCAGCTCCTCTCCCTCCCTCCCTGCCTGCCAACCAGGGAGGAGGGACGCTCCAACTGTGTTGTTTGGCTGCGTTGCTCACCCAATAAGGAGTCTAAGAACGACTGGGGGTGGAGCTTGCATGCCTTGTGCCAATCAAATCGGCCGCGTTGCCTGGGGACTCGCCTTTGCTCAGCGCTTCCCAGCGGAGAGGGGGCGGTGGTTTTCCTTGCTGCATCCCCTTTGCCGGGTTGCTGCGCTGTGGGAACCACCGCTTGAGGCTTCGTTTGGCTGCTGGCTGGGCTTTCTGCCTTTGGCTCGGAGGGGCTCAGAAGTCGAACATACCTGTCTTCGGAAAATCCCTTATTTTGGCTGCTGATCCCTTATTTTCAAGGCTGCTGGTCCCTTATTTTCAAATCTGTAAGTTGACAGCTATGTTTCCATGCGCTCTGGTTTCCGTCATGGTGTCCCATTGCGCCAGTAGCAGTTTAGTCCAGCTGGCCACATGACCCAGAAAACTGTCTGTGGACAAACGCCGGCTCCCTCGGCCAGTAAAGCGAGATGAGCGCCGCAACCCCATAGTCGCCTTTGAGTGGACATAACCATCCAGGGGTCCTTTACCTTTCACCTTGCCCCCTGCTAGGGTTTCCGGTCTGGGGCCAAGTAGTTGTGGGTTTCTGAGGCAAGAGGAGCTGGCCAGGGAATGCACAAAACCAGCCCACCACCTTTATTTTAGCTTCGGTTCAGAACTCTTCCGGTATATTCTGCTGTTGCAAAAACAAAACAAAACCAAAAACATAGATAAAGGTAAAGGGACCCCTGACCATTAGGTCCAGTCGCGGCCGACTCTGGGGTTGCGGCGCTCATCTTGCTTTACTGGCCGAGGGAGCTGGCGTACAGCTTCTGGGTCATGTGGCCAGCATGACTAAGCCGCTTCTGGTGAACCAGCGCTGTGCACGGAAACACCGTTTACCTTCCCGCCGGAGCGGTACCTATTTATCTACTTGCACTGGTGTGCTTTTGAACTGCTAGTTTGGCAGGAGCAGAGACCGAGCAACGGGAGCTCAACCTGTCGCGGGGATTCGAACCACCGACCTTCCGATCGGCAAGTCCTAGGCTCTGTGGTTTAACCCACAGCGCCACCAGCGTCCCAACCGAAAACATAGAAAGGAGAATTCCTGGGTGCCGAGATTCAAGTTTAGGGCATGTACTTTTCCGTGAGGGAACCCGAGTAGATATTTATAGTCACAAAACATGCTGAATCAAAGCGAAGCATGGAAATATAGGCTGTCAGACCTTTCAGATATCCCCTCTCCCCTTAGCATGGAAAAAGACGTTTAGTAAGTTAAAAAAAATAAAAGTGCTTTGCACGACCCCCAAAGAAAAATAATAAAGCAATAAAATTCAAAACAGCAAGAATGAATTGCGCATTTATTCAAAATCCAATTAAAACTCTTTAAGTTAATTCAACAAAATGGGTGGGCTGCCTCCAGTGACAGCCTTTTACGCTGTTAAGGGGGTTAATGTGGGGGAAATGGCAGGGGAGTTGTTGACCGGAGACCCACAACACGATGGTTGCAAAAGCCAGATTCCTCCGAGTTAAAGGAATTCGAAGGTGGCCCCCCTCCCAAAAAAACGGCTCCTAATATAACACTTATCCTTTCTCTGAAGGGCCTCTATGGGAGTGTCATCGTCACAGGGGGAAACACTTTGCTGCAAGGCTTCACGGACCGCCTCAACCGGGAACTCTCTCAGAAAACGCCACCGGTGAGTTTCTGTGTGTAAGAGAGAGAATGAGGGACTTTGGGGTCACACAGGGCTCTTCAGCAGGCAACATGGAGTCACAGAACCGCAGAGTCTGGTGGGACCCTGAAATATACTCGGAGTCGAGAGTGGATTTCATGCTCTTTATTCAGCTCATAGTGGTGAGAAGGAATGGAAGTTCCCCCCAGAATGTCTGCTTTATATACGTTATTTACACAATGGGCCCCACGTGATTGGCTAATTCTGGGATTCTCCTGTAGGCCAATCAGGTTGCGGATTCACTTCCACCTGGAGCTGGATTGGGTGGCTCCTGCGGACCAATCAGACTGCTGCATTCTGAATCCTTTTGTTCTAGGACCAATCAGACTGCTGCATTTTGGACCCTATTGTTCTAGGACCAATCAGACTGCTGCATTCTGGACCCTATTGTTCTAGGACCAATCAGACTGCTGCATTCTGAATCCTATTGTTCTAGGACCAATCAGACTGCTGCATTCTGAATCCTATTGTTCTAGGACCAATCAGACTGCTGCATTCTGAATCCTATTGTTCTAGGACCAATCAGTACATAACAGACCCAAAGGGTCATCCAGCCTAAACCAAGTTGAGGGAGCGGGGAATGTCCTGGCCCATTCGGTTAAGAGGGGAGACTCCATGGTGTCGATTGCTTTTTGCTCAGAGATCTCACCTCGTATTGTATCGTAAAACCTTTATTGGCATCACATCCAAAGCAAATCAATTACCACTTCCCCAGTGGCACAAAACATTTGCTAAAAGAAAAAAGGAGGCAGAGCAGTCTATCGTCACATCTCTTGGTCTCCAGGGAAGTCAGACGTCTGCAGTGTATTTTGACGACAAAAAACCAAATAGAGATATTTAGCCACTAACTTGGTGAGCTCCTGATCGTTCCCCAGTAATAGAAAATGTATGACCTTTGACTCTGGTTTCCATTTGGGGATACAGAGTTGATCTATAAATTGCTGGCGGAGATCAGCGTATAGTTTACAACTGAGAACCATATGTTTAAGGGTTTCTGCCAGGTGGTCTTCACATGGGCAAGTTCTTTCTCCTTCCACCCTGTCTGAGAACCTTCCCCAAAGGAGGTTGGATGGATTTGAATTAAACCTGGCCAGCGAAAATGCCCTTCTTTCTTGAGGGTTAAGCAGAAATTCAAGGTAATTGTGGTTAGTTTCATGTGCCCAAGAAAGTTGAAAATAAAGAGGGGAACATGTTTTCTCTGCTGCTACTGTTAGTTCTTGGCGTTCAGTATCCCACAACCTAGTTTTTATTATAGCCTTGGCAGATGGTAGGGACATTGATCGCAAAAGTTCCACTGACAGCCCGAGTTGCTGTACCTTCTTGTTAAACTGTTGTTGTTGTCCAACTCTTTGTGACCCCCTGGACCAGAGCACGCCAGGCACTCCTGTCTTCCACTGCCTCCCACAGTTTGGTCAGACTCA
The DNA here is from genome assembly GCF_964106645.2 of Podarcis pityusensis. Lineage (NCBI taxonomy): Eukaryota > Metazoa > Chordata > Lepidosauria > Squamata > Lacertidae > Podarcis > Podarcis pityusensis. Next base: position 53,493,461 of record NC_138038.1, on the reverse strand, counting down.
TGGTGGTAGCTTCGAGAACACTGTCCCACCATCTCGTCCTCCGTCGTCCCCTTCTCCTTGCGCCCTCCATCTTTCCCAACATCAGGGTCTTTTCCAGGGAGTCTTCTCTTCTCATGAGGTGGCCAAAGTATTGGAGCCTCCGCTTCAGGATCTGTCCTTCCAGGGAGCACTCAGGGCTGATTTCCTTCAGAATGGAGAGGTTGGATCTTCTTGCAGTCCATGGGACTCTCAAGAGTCTCCTCCAGCACCAGAATCCAAAAGCATCCATTCTTCGGCGATCAGCCTTCTTTATGGTCCAGCTCTCACTTCCATACATCACTACTGGGAAAACCAGAGCTTTAACTATACGGACCTTTGCTGGCAAGGTGATGTCTCTGCTTTTTAAGATGCTGTCTAGATTTGTCATTGCTTTTCTCTCAAGAAGCAGGCATCTTTTAATTTCGTGGCTGCTGTCACCATCTGCAGTGATCATGGAGCCCAAGAAAGTAAAATCTTCTACTTCTAACGCTACAGCCTATATCCACTTCCAAAGCTATCCTAAAGTTGATATTTTCAGGATGTTTAAATGAGCATTCTAAATTGTAAAACAGAAAATCTAATAAAAATGAGAGAGAGAGAGAGAGAGAGAGAGAGAGGGAGAGAGAAATATTTGGGGTCCTTAAGAGAGCCAAGATGGCTTCAGGATTGTTCTGTGTACTAAAACAAAGTGCCTGGTTTTTTCACTGAATATTTCCTAATTTTGAAGGATCGGCTGCCTGTGGCCTGCTATGTGTGCGCACCTTAGAACTGTTATAACACCGGTTAGTTTGCAGAGGGCAGGACAAGCCTGTTTTAACACCTGCCCAGCCAGATGAGCGGGGTATAAATAATAATAAATAATAATAATAATAATAATTATGCAAACTCCTCTTTTCTCTCTCCGCATTGTGTAGAGCATGCGCTTGAAGCTGATCGCCAGCAACAGTACCATGGAAAGGAGGTTCAGTCCTTGGATTGGGGGCTCCATCCTGGCCTCTCTCGTGAGTCTGGGGCCCTGGAGGCTGCCGTGGGTCAGAGGAAGAGGAGGGTGGGGAAAGGGGGAGGGAGGCTGGGAGCCAGGACTCCTGGGTTCTCTGGAGGACCTTCAGAGGCCCTAAGCACTGAAAAGATTTTGGTGCCCCCGTATATATTTAATTCAGAATATAAACAACAATGGACTGTAGAATAAAATTTTATTTTTCAAGATGAAACAAAACCGACAGTTTTGTATATCATTAATCACTATTATTCTTCCTTCCTTCCTTCCTTCCTCTTCCTTCCTTCCTCTTCCTTCCTTCCTTCCTTCCTTCCTTCCCCTTCCTTTATTTTTCTTTTTTTCTTTCTTTCCCTCCCTCCCTCCCTCCCTCCCTCCCTCCCTCCCTTCCTTTCCCTTCCTTTCTTTTTCTTTCTTTCCCTTCCTTCCTTCCTTCCTTCCTTTCCCTTCCATTCTTTTTCTTTCTTTTCCTTCCTTTTCCTTTTTTCCTCCCTTTCTTTTTCTTTCTTTCTTTCTTCTTTCTTTCTTTCTTTCTTTCTTTCTTTCTTTCCCTTCCTTCCTTCTCCTTCCTTCCTTCCTTCCTTCCTTCCTTCCTTCTTCTTTCTTTCTTTCTTTCTTTCTTTCTTTCTTTCTTTCTCTCTTTCCCTTCCTTCCTTCCTTCCTTCCTTCCTTTCCTTCCTTCCTCTCTCTTCTCTCCCTCATTTCATCTATTGTGGGGCCTTTGTTGGGGCGGGGGGAGAACCTGATTCAGCTGTGCCATATGGTCCATGGGTTAGGGTTAAGGTTAGGGGGCAGCCGCCCCAAACACTACGCCCATGATATGGTCCATGGACATTTCCGAAAGCCTGGGCCACTCCCACTCCCAATGTGATTCTAAAGTTCCAAACTGCGAATCACGACTCAAGAGTTCAAGGGCCAATGGCAGAGGCCCAAATCCTGAAATGTTCTGTGATTGGATGATGTGTATCGAATCAGGAGCTCAGAATCCTTAGTCCAGAGACTCAAGCTCAGGCAAACACAGACCCACTGAATACATAACACCCCCTTCCTTTGATACCCCAAACAGGGGCTGCATTTTAAATTGCATTTTAACCGGTATTTTAAATTGGTTCCCCCCCCCATTATGTTTTTACTGTGATTTTATTGGTTTTAGTGCCCTGAGGGCAGGGTATAAATAAAATTTATTATTATTATTATTATTATTATTATTATTATTATTATTATTATTTTGCTCAGTGTCTAATCCAGCCTAGGGAACCGGGATCCAAGACGTGGACTAGGAGCTGGTGTGTGTAGCTCAGGGGTCTCTGAGTTTGGGGTTGGGGGCCTGGGAGGGAAGACCCGGACGCCTGGGTTTGTTTCCTCGTCTCCTTCCTCTCCTTCTCGTCCGCAGGGCACCTTCCAGCAGATGTGGATCTCCAAACAGGAATACGAGGAAGGGGGCAAACAGTGCGTGGAGAGGAAATGCCCCTGATTCGGGCGGGCAGCCCGCCTCCCCTTTTGCCCTCCCTCTCTCCCCCCCCCAGGAGACCCCTGCCTCGTGGATCCTGCAGCCCCTCCCAGCGACTCCCTCCCTTCGAAACGCACCCCAGACTTGCCCCTCTGCAACCGAGGCTCTTTGCCCTCTCGGCACCTTCTCCCCTCTCCAAAGAACCCGGGTGTCCTTCCGAACCCCCCGTTTGCCCCCCACTCCTGAGAAGAACCTAGGAGTCTTGCGCCCACCGACGCTTGCGCCCACATCGGAGAACCCAGGAGATGAAGGAGGGCAGATTTCAAGCTGCTGGATCACTGGAGAGACAGGAAGGAAGGCCTCTCCATCTCCTGCATCGCAGGGGGTTGGGATGGATGACCTTTGGGGGTCCCTCCCAGCGCTACAGTTCTCTTTGTCAAGGCAGAGGGGGGTTTGGAGGTCATCTTCGGCGGGCGCCGTGCCTCTCCCCCTTCACCTCCCCTGTTGCTGTTTTATATGTAAACCTGGGTGGATCTATTTATTCGATGGACTGACATGGATTGACATTGATTATTCTCCTTTCATTTTATTTTATTTTTATTTTGGTGTCGGAAAAATAATAAACGTGTGAGGTTGTGTTTTTGTAAAAAAAAAAACCAAAACCCTGTTATTCTCTTGCCTGTCACAGTAGTGTTTATGATATTTGGGGATGCCTTACAAACATCCTTTTTCACTCTGGCTCAGGAGGGTGGGACATGATCCTGACTTCAGCTTGTGCCTGGGAAAGTTTTGTGGGGCGGGTGTCCCTTCCCAAACTGACGGTAAGACCCACTGAACACAAAAGATGCAGGTATCGCATTGTGTCTCCAGCAACGCAGCCCAGAGCGGCCGGCTGTGAACGATTCGTCTCGCCCCAGAGAATTCGGTGGGGTCACATCTTAGCCGCACACGAGCTTAAAACAGCTGTTCCCTCTTCCGAAGGGGATTAAGGGATCTCCGATGTAAAAATAAAAACCTTTCCGAACTACAACTCCCAGGATCCTTCCGCCGGGGCGGTTGAAAACCCCACGAAACCACGGCGTACACCGACAGGGCCTCTTCTCGCAAGCAAGCGAATATATAGCTTTTACAACAGAAATAAATCTGTTGTCTGCTTGCGGAGTTAAATAAATGGCGCCTGGGGCGAGACGGGTCCACATTGGCACCCTCAAGAAATGGCCCTATGCCATGGGGCTCTTGGGTTCATCCTCTCCAGATGGTTTTTGCTCCTGGTCGTCAGGCCTGCACGGATCCCGGCGCTGGCGGAGGGTGGCCTGGCCCACAAAGGTGCCTTTGACACATCCTTCGACTGCTGCCTTGAGCTGTGGAAAGAGCGAGAGAGGATGTCAAGAAGACCCCCCCCAAAAAAACTCAGCACCTGAGGGCTTCAGAAAGGGAGGCATCCCCCAGCCCTCCCTAACGACAGATCAATAGATAGCCTCCTCCATGTATTTGCCCTTTTGAAGCCATTCAGGTTAGTGGCCACTCCTGTGGCAGGGAGTTCCGCAGTTCCACCCTGCACTGGTTTCATCCGTCCTGAATCTCCGGCATTCAGGTCCGTTGGGCTAATTTCTGCACATCCCTCTTGACACGACACCCCCCTAAGTGCCCCTATTTTCCAGATTTACAGAAGCCGTCCCGCCATTGCTGTCACCTTACAGATTTGAAAATAAGGGACCAGCAGCCTCGAAAATAACGGATCAGCAGCCAAAATAAGGGATTTTCTGGGCACAGGTATGTTCGACTTCTGAGCCCCTCTGAGCCAAAGGCAGAAAGCCCAGCCAGCAGCCAAACGAAGCCTCAAGCGGTGGTTCCCACAGCGCAGCAACCCGGCAAAGGGGATGCAGCAAGGAAAACCACCGTCCCCTTTCCGCTGGGAAGCGCTGAGCAAAGGCGAGTCCCCAGGCAATGCGGCCGATTTGATTGGCACAAGGCATGCAAGCTCCACCCCCCAGTCGTTCTCAGACTCCTTATTGGGTGAGCAACGCAGCCAAGCAACACAGTTGGAGCCTCCCTCCTCCCTGGCCGGCAGGGAGGGAGGGAGAGGAGCTGCTTCTTTTGAAACCCGGGAAATTTAAGGGACATCATCAGTAAGGGACAGCAGCGGGACAGAGCACTGGGATAAGGGAGTTTCCCGCCAAATAAGGGACAGTTGACAGCTATGTGTCCCGCTTTCCGATCTGATCCTGGAACGCCCTGCTTTTCCTTAGGGCAGGCATAGGCAAACTCAGCCTTCCAGATGTTTTGAGACTACAACTCCCATTAATAATAATAATAATAAAATTTATTTATATCCGGCCAGAGCCGGGCTCAGGGCGGCTAACACCAGTAAAATTACAGTAAAAACATAACAGGAAAAAATCAATTTAAAATACAGGTTAAAATGCAATTGAAAATAAAGCCTCATTTTAAAAGTAGCCCATAGATCAAAACCATAACCACTGGCCCTTTTAGTTAGGGATGATGGGAGTTGTAGTCCCAAAACATCTGGCGGGCCGAGTTTGCCTATGCCTGGCTTAGGGTGTCCCTGTTTAAATCAGAGAAATGTTGGAGGGTATGTATGGAGTGATCCGACCCCAGAGACATCTGAAGGTGGGTTTTAAAAAATGTTTTGTTACGTTTTTATATATGTTGGAAGTCACCCAGAGTGGCTGGGGAAACCCAGTCGGGTGGGCAGGGTAATAATATAAAAAAATATTATTGAAGAATACAACGTCCCTGTTTTCACTGGAGAGATGTTGGCGGGACTATGTTTCACCTGCTCTGAACTTCCCAATGCTCACATTTGTGGGACGGATTCCTTTGTCTTCTCCTTGTCCCTCTAGCGCAGGAGTCAGCAAACTTACCGCACCTCCAGTCCCGAACGCCCATACACATGCGCACACACTATTTCCGGCGCACTTCCGGGTCGGAGGAGCACCGGAAATAGCTTGTGCGCATGTGCACTGGCCACCTCCGACCCGGATGTGCACCAGAAATAACGTTTGCGCATGCACAAATAACGCACATGCGCACAAGGTATTTCCGGTGCACATCCGACCCGGAAGCGGGCAGCGGCGGTAAGAGTGGGCAGCGGCAGCGGGCATCGCCACGGGCCGGATAAACGAGTCCCTCGGGCCTTATCCGGCCCGCGGGCCTTAGTTTGGGGACCCCTGCTCTAGCGTAAGCGGGATCCTCTGTCCTGTATCGCTGTGAACCCTCCAATCCGGACAGACACTTACCTCCTTGAGACTCACCACTCCAACCAAGCGCCCCATGTTGGTCACATAAGCCGTGCGGAGACCCAAGAGGTTGAAGAGGTCGTAGCACTGGAGGGGGGTGGGCGGGAAAAATATTGAAATTGAAATACTTTTATTGTCGCTTGTACAACTTGTATGAAGGGACGCGGGTGGCGCTGTGGGTTAAACCACAGAGCCTAGGACTTGCCGATCAGAAGGTCGGCGGTTTGAATCCCTGCAATGACAGGGTGAGCTCCCGTTGCTCGGTCCCTGCTCCTGCCAACCTAGCAGTTCGAAAGCACATCAAAGTGCAAGTAGATCAATAGGTACCACTCTGGCGGGAAGGTACACGGCGTTTCCGTGCTCTGCTCTGGTTCGCCAGAAGCGGCTTAGTCATGCTGACCACATGACCCAGAAGCTGTATGCCGGCTCCCTCGGCCAGTAAAGGGAGATGAGCGCCGCAACCCCAGAGTCGACCATGACTGGACCTAATGGTCAGGGGTCCCTTTACCTTTACAACTTGTATACAGTGAAATTACACGAGCACCCCCCACTCAGCTCTCTTAGTCTTAATTTGCCTCGTTTACTGATGCACACCCACCAAACCCGAAAGTCAGTTGCCCTGTTGTTATCTTTTCATTTAGCAGCCTAACAGCCCACAGATAGAAGCCGTTCTTTACCCTGTTGGCGCGACTAATCATGCTTCTATATCTTCTGCCTGAGGGCAGGAGATCAAGAAAGTGCCGGCCAGGGTGCGAATCATCCCTGTGAATTTTCCTCGCTCAACCTGAGGTGTTATGTACTGAGTTCAATAGGATCTAAAATGCAGCAGTCTGATTGGCCGTAGAACAATAGGACCCAGAATGCAGCAGTCTGATTGGCCCTAGAACAATAGGATTCAGAATGCAGCAGTCTGATTGGCCCTAGAACAATAGGACCCAGAATGCAGCTGTCTGATTGGCCCTAGAACAATAGGACCCAGAATGCAGCTGTCTGATTGGTCCACAGCAGCAATTGGTCCTAGAACAATAGGATTCAGAATGCAGCAGTCTGATTGGCCCTAGAACAATAGGCTCCAGAATGCAGCAGTCTGATTGGCCCTAGAACAATAGGACCCAGAATGCAGCAGTCTGATTGGCCCTAGAACAATAGGATTCAGAATGCAGCTGTCTGATTGGCCCTAGAACAATAGGATTCAGAATGCAGCTGTCTGATTGGTCCACAGGAGCCACCCAATCCAGCTCCAGGTGGAAGTGAATCCGCAACCTGATTGGCCTACAGGTGAATCCCGGAATTAGCCAATCACGTGGGGCCCATTGTGTAAATAATGTATATAAAGCAGACATTCTGCAATGCGCCCCATTTCCCAGAGAAATAAGAATATGGCTGGGGGAGATCAGTGAGTTTGTGGGCCGGAAGGTCCTGTTTCTTCACTTCCTGAAGGAATGAGGGATGAAGGGGCCTTGGAGGACTGACCTGGTGGAGGGTTTCCTTCTCCAAAAGGCGATAAGGAGCCGGGTCGATGGGCACGTCGGCCAGGCAGAGGGTTTCCTGGAGCTGCCGGCATTCCCATTCCTCAACCTGCGTCCGCCATGGGGATAAAAAGAGGCAGGGAATGGACTGAGCGCGGCTCCATCTTTCCCAGATTCCCGTTTCCCCCAACTGGCTCATTCTCGGAAGCCCCCCATAGACTGTAAAAGGCAATAAATCTGGGGTCCCACTTCCAAAAGCCCTCTGAGACAGCGGCCACCATGTGGCAGGGAGTTCCACAGGCCAACACCTTCGTGTTGTGCAACAACAAGCTTTTTTTTCTGGCCCAGCCCGGTGGAACTCTCCGCCACTGGAGATTCGGCCGGAGGCGCCTTCACTGCCTGCTGAATACTTTTGCATTTTCCACTGGCCCTTAGGTAGGATGTTAAGACTGAAGCCTACCCAGATATTTGAAACGCTGCCGTGCTCAGAGCGGACTGCTGGTGTTTTCAATCGTTTCGTTAATTGTTATTATTATTAACAACCCTCTCGTTTGTTCCTGTTGCAAACTGCTTTGAGGGTTTCGACAGTTAAGCGCTAAATAAATTCTGCCAAGCAAGGAAGTATATAAGTAAATACTTCTGCAATGGTTTAACTGATACCTGTTTGCAACTCTTTTAAGGGCTTGGTTATGGTTTTATTGCTGTAAAGCGCTTTGATATTTTCTCTGCGATGCTGGTATACAAATATTTTAATTAACAAGTAAATAAATAAATAGATCCAGGATCTAGGCACGCAGGACCATCTCCTCCTCCTCCTCTTCTTTTTCCTCCTCCTCTCTATTGAATATATATATATATATATATATATATATATATATATATAAATTTTTACATGAAATTTCAAAAAACATCATACAACATATTTTCTCATCTTACTCAGCATTTTGGACTTCCACCAACCACATCTGAAGATTTTTCAATGTTTATCACTTAATCTGCATTTCATTAATTTCACTATTACTTTTAACAGTCCTTCACTAATAGTTCCCTTCGTACTTGTCTCTGCAATATTTCACATAGTCCTCCTTACAAAACTTCTTCCAATCCTACCAGCGTAATCTGTTGATTACAATTGCTTTTCAAATACTTCACATATTTACTCCAGTCCTCTGAGAATCTCTGATACCGCAGGTTTCGAATCCTTCCTGTCATCTTGTCTAATTATGCATAGTCCATTAAATTCGCCTCTCTATTGAATTTATAGACTGCCCTATACCCGGGGGTCTCAGAATAAAACCAAGATATAAAATCGCAAAATACCTAACACTGTAAAAATAAAATTAAGAACCCAATAGCCACCCCCAAATAATCATTTTAAAAGGGCACAGGGTATAAACCACAGCTCCCATCAACCCCAAGGAACGAACCTCTCTGCTCAAGGGACCCAGGAGTCCTGGACCCCCAGCCTCCTCCCAGACCCTCCTTGTGGCCCCCTCTCCCCGCCTCAAGCACCCTGGCGTCTCAGTGCATAACGTACCATGTGACGATGTTGCCCATGCTCTTCTCGCAGGGCGAGAGAATCGGTGCTCGTCGGAACGGCCTTGGAGGGCTGAAATCAGAAAAAAGCCATTGCGGTGGGTTGGGCTGGATATAATAATATAATAACAATAATTTATTATTTGTACCCCGCCCATCTGGCTGAGTTTCCCCAGCCACTCTGGGCGGCTCCCAATCAAGTGTTAAAAACAATACAGCATTAAATATTAAAAACTTCCCTAAACAGGGCTGCCTTCAGATGTCTTTCAAAGATAGGATAGCTGCTTATTTCCTTCACATCTGAAGGGAGGGTGTTCCACAGGGTGGGTGCCACTACCGAAAAGGCCCTCTGCCTGGTTCCCTGTAACTTGGCTTCTCGCAGTGAGGGAACCACCAAAAGGCCCTCAGCGCTGGACCTCAGTGTCCGGGTAGAACGATGGGGGTGGAGACGCTCCTTCAGATATACTGGACCGAGGCCGTTTAGGGCTTTAAAGGTCAGCGCCAACACTTTGAATTGTGCTCGGAAACGTACTGGGAGCCAATGTAGGTCTTTCAAGACCAGTGTTATATGGTCTCGGCGGCCGCTCCCAGTCCCCAGTCTGACTGCCGCATTCTGGATTAGTTGTAGTTTCTGGGTCACCTGCAAAGGTAGCCCCACGTAGAGCGCATGGCAGTAGTCCAAGCGGGAGATAACCAGAGCATGCACCACTCTGGCGAGAGAGTCTGCGGGCAGGGAGGGTCTCAGCCTACGTACCAGATGGAGCTGGCAGACAGCTGCCCTGGACACAGATTTGACCTGTGCCTCCATGGACAGCTGTGAGTCCACAATGACTCCCAGGCTGCACACCTGGTCCTTCAGGGGCACAGTTACCCCATTCAGGACCAGGGAGTCCCCCACACCCGCCTGCCCCCTGTCCCCCCAAAACAGTCCTTCTGTCTTGTCAGGATTCAACCTCAATCTGTTAGCCGCCATCCATCCTCCAACCGCCTCTAGGCACTATGGATGACCCCTGGGGTCCCTTCCATAGAGTTCTATGACTATGATTCGAAGCCAAGGCTAAAGAGAGGAAGGGGGATCTCTCTGCCTCCACAGGTCCAGCTGCCTCCTACCTTTTTCTCCTCCTCTTCCTCTCCCTCCACAATCTCTTCCGCCCAACTTTCCTGGGCACCGCAAGGCCCATTCTCCGTTTCCTTGGGCGAGTCTGCGTAAGAAGCAAGGAAGGGGTTTACTTTGGAGAAGTTTATTTTTTATCCTAATTTTTTACATAATTAAATTTTCTGTTCTACAATTTAAAATACTCGTTTTACATCCTTAAGGTATCAATGACTTCCTTCTTTTCTCTTTCCATAGTTCATTTTACATATCATACATCCCTGCGTTATTTTACAAAAACGACACCATTCAGTATTCCATTATTGCACCCATCAAAACTTGTTTACACTGCTGAATTTATCTTAATGCTGCCAGCGGTTTCAGCTGTACACAAATATTTCCCATATATTCAATAACTGTTTTCCAGTCTTCTCTAAACGTATGTTCTTCTTGTTCTCTTCTTGTATAAGTTAAGTCTGCGAGTTGTGCATATTCCATCAACTTAAGTTGATACGATAATCTCTTTATTGTCATTGTCCCTTACAGAACAACGAAACTGAAAAAAATCTACATCAGACATTCAAAAACCAACAAACCTGCTATCCCAGCTATCCCAGCCTGGTTAACCCCCTAAAAACTCTGATACCCCATAATGAAATACAATATACTCCCATAGACCTCGCTTGTTTTCCATTTTTGGGCTAACGAAACACGGGCCGCAGTATTGGCATACATAAATAACCTTTTTTGACACCTGGGAATTTCAGTCTGAATTATCCCCAACAGAAAGGACTCTGGTTTTTTGGGGGTAATGTACTTTTAAACTTTTTCTTCAATTTGTTATGGAGACGTTCGCATCACTTGGTGCTCTCCAGCTGTTCGCAGTGGGAGTTGTGGTCCAAAACAGCTGGAGAAACCTGCCACGTTCAAATCACGGAATTGTATGGTTGAGAGGGACTCCAGAGGTCATACAGCCTGACCCCCTTCAACACGGGCGGGAAATGGTTTGTTTTAGTTCTTCCTGAAGGGATTAGCCTGCGTCACTTCTGCCTGCAAGTGGGGAGTCTTGAATCATCCCTGCCATACACAAAGATCTCCCCTTTCAAAGACATCTAGCTTCTTCAGGTAGTGCTACGCTGAAACACTCTCTGGCATGCTAAGCTTCTACATGCAGGGATTAGCTGCTGCTGCTGTTGTTTTTCCCTCTCCCTTAGAATCACAGAATGGGTAAATGGATGATTTGAAATGTGAGCTAGCGATTCCCCCTGCATGCGAAGACAGGCTCCGGGCGGACTGAGTGGGCCCCACAAGTCAAGAAGGCGGTTTCTGCATGTGCTGCAGAGGGAAATGAGGGGCAGATGGGGCTCATCTGTTATGTATTCAGTGGGTCTGTGTTTGCCTGAGCTTGAGTCTCTGGACTAAGGAATCTGAGCTCCTGCGTTCTGATTCGATACATGATGTCCAATCACAGAACATTTCAGGATTTGGGCCTCTGCCATTGGCCCTTGAACTCTGAGCTGTGATTCGCAGCTTGTAAGTTTAGACAGCCAATCACATTGGGAGTGGGAGTGGCCCAGGATTCCAGGAATGTACCGTATTTTTCCATGTATAAAACTAGGTTTCCCCCCTAAAAAATAATGTCAAAAATTAGGGGGAGTCTTATACATGGGGTCATCTCCCCCATTTTCTTAAATCTGAGTCCCCCAAATTAGGGGGGCGTCTTATACATGGGGGCATTTTCTTATAGAAGGGAAAATATGGTATATAAGAAGTTCCTTTGCCCCTGTTTCCCAGTCATGTAGTTCAGTAAAGGTTCTTGCTGTGATCACTGCGTCTTGGCCTCGTGGGAACCTACACTTCACATCAACCTTAGAGAAGGTCAAACTGTGGTCCTCAACCTCCACTACCATGAGGGACATCTTTGGGAGAAGAAACCTTGTTCTGCTTTTCTTTGGACCACATTGGCAAGGCCGAGAGGGGGGTCTTGTCATCTGGGCAGTCCAGGACCCCCAGACAGGCCACCCAGACTCGCGCCCCGGGGAGGTCACTTCGGGCTGCAAATGTAGCTGTTTGACTTCACCCCCGGAAGCGCACTCCATTGTCTCTCGAGACGGGCAGATGATGATGATGATTAATACCCCACCCATCTGACTGGCTTTCCCCTGCCACTCCAACAAAACACTAAAATACAATAACCTATTAAACATCATAGAATCCTAGAGTTGGAAGAGACCACAAGGGCCATCGAGTCCAACCCCCTGCCAAGCAGGAAACCCCATCAGAGCACTCCTGACATATGGTTGTCAAGCCTCTGCTTAAAGACCTCCAAAGAAGGAGACTCCACCACACTCCTTGGCAGCAAATTCCACTGTCAAACAGCTCTTACTGTCAGGAAGTTCTTCCTAATGTCTAGGTGGAATCTTCTTTCTTGTAGTTTGGATCCATTGCTCCGTGTCCGCTTCTCTGGAGCAGCAGAAAACAACCTTTCTCCCTCCTCTATGTGACATCCTTTTATAGATTTGAACATGGCTATCATATCACCCCTTAACCTCCTCTTCTCCAGGCTAAACATGCCCAGCTCCCTTAGCCGTTCCTCATAAGGCATCGTTTCCAGGCCTTTGACCATTTTGGTTGCCCTCCTCTGGACATGTTCCAGTTTGTCAGTGTCCTTCTTGAACTGTGGTGCCCAGAACTGGACACAGTACTCCAGGTGAGGTCTGACCAGAGCAGAATACAGTGGCACTATTACTTCCCTTGATCTAGATGCTATACTCCTATTGATGCAGCCCAGAATTGCATTGGCTTTTTTAGCTGCCACGTCACACTGTTGGCTCATGTCAAGTTTGTGGTCAACAAGTTTGTGGTCATCAAAAGCTTCCCTGAACAGGGCTGCCTTCAGATGTCTTCTAAAAGTCTGGTAGTTGTTGTTCTCTTTGACATCTGGTGGGAGGGAGTTCCACAGGGTAGGGGCCACCACCAAGAAGGCCCTCTGCCTAGTTCCCTGTAACCTGGCTTCTCGCAGGGAGGGAACCGCCAGAAGGGCTGAACAATGGGGGTGGAGATGCTCCTTCAGATATACTAGACCGAGGCCATTTAGGGCTTTAAAGGTCAGCACCAACACTTTGGTGACCACCAGGGGCCAATCCCTTGCAATGCCCTCTCCTGCCCTCCTCCCTAACGCAAGCCGGCGGAAGCTCTTACCCGGTTCGTCTTGGTTTGGGGCCGCCTGGTCCGACTGGCTGAGAATGTACTGGAATCTCTTCTCTGGGCCAAGGTGGGCCGACAGAAGCTTGGACAGATGCTTCCTCCGAACGGACCCCAGCAAGACGCGAGACTCTTTGAGGAGGGGAGAGAAAGAGAAGGGGGGTTTGGGGCCTCTTCTCCCAGTTAGGGGATCTGGCCCCACAACAAAGGACTCGCCTCTTCCAGCCTGGCTAGCTGTTCTGCGCTACAACTCCCATGGGAGTTCTAGTTCGAAACAGCTGAACGTCACATTTTCTTGTTTATCAGGGGGATTCAAACAAAAACAGAAAGCCAATTTAGCAGTGTGTGTAAATTTTATGACGTAAAATTAAAAGTACTTAATTTTGTTCTGGAAAATGTTCTGTAAGAAAGCAGGTAGGGAAAGCCTCACAGCCATTAATAATAATAATAATAGTAATAGTAATAGTAATAGTAATAGTAATAGTAATAGTAATAGTAATAATAATAATAATAATTATTATTATTATTATTTCTACCCTGCCCATCTGGCTGGGTTTCCCTAGCCACTCTGGGCAGCTTCCAACAGAAGGTTAAAAACACAATAAAACATCACTCATGAAAAATTGCCTTCAGATATCTTCTAAATGTCATATAGTTGTTTATTTCTTTGACATCTGATAGAAGGGTGTTCCACAGGGTGGGCGCCACCACCGAGAAGGCCCTCTGCCCTTTATTCTCTTACAAAGAGAATTCTCTTACAAAGAGAATAAAACAGTAAAAAAAAATCACAAATGCAAAATACTCGAAAAATTAAAAAATCAGAAAAGAAACTAAAACAAATCAAAACACTTGTCTAAATAAAAAATGTTTTTCGCTGGAGCCGGAAAGCGTACGACTGAAGAGTCGAGAGGCGGGGAGTTCCACAGATTGTTGTTAAAGGAAAGCTGATACTGAAGAACGGGAGACGGTTTACCTTGAGAGTCCACTAAGGGGAACTGCTTGAGGGTGGAGATCCTGAGCAGCCTGCGCAGGTCTTTGTATTTACTCTCCCGGGACAGGTATTTGAGATCGGTCACCATAAAGTCTTCGGCGTAGATGTCGTGGCCTCTGGGGGAGAAAAGGAGGGAGTGGAAAGGTGGGTTGGAGGGTTCGTGGTGAAGGAAAACCCCCCTCCATCCACTTTCTGAGTCACATTCTGCTTCTCCAAGGCTGGACTACTGCAATGCGCTCTATGTGGGTCTGGTTCCGAAGCTCCGAGCCTTTAGTGCCCTGCGGAACTCTCCGCCACTAGAGTCGGCAGGCCCTGTCCATGCCTACTTTCTATTCTGAAAAAATGGGTGTTTTGTTTGCGATGTTTCGGAACGACAGGCTCAGAGGTCATGTTTGATCTGATTTCAACCTGCCGTAACGGTATTTATTTATGCTCTTTATCTTTGGTTTATTTCATTTATTAATAAATGAAAAGTTTAAAAAGCGGCTCATAGTTTAAACGGTGGAACTCCAAGCTGGACGGCTTTTAAAAGAGGATTGGGCAAATTCACAGACAGCTGGGATGGCTCAGTCAACAGGCCAGTGGTTCTCAAAGGGTTTGGCTGGAAGATTCCAGGACAATGCAGCTGCAATGCTTAATACTTTATGGATAGTCCCACGATCGTATTATAAAGCACAATCGTGTTCTACTACGTTATAAATCAAGCACTTATTGGAGCTGAGTCTTTTTGTTTTCCAATGCACTTCTTATCCAAATATATATATATTTGGTGCAGTGCAAGCAAATTTTCTTTTTTAGTTTTGCCTCTTTTTATATACTGTAGATTCTGGCATATAAGATGACTTTTTAACCCTGGAAAATCCTCTAAAAAGTCGGGGGTCGTCTTATACGCTGGAGATATATATATAGTTTTTTTAAAAAACATATCATTTCCAACAATCACATAACATATCTTCTTATCTTACACATTGTTTTTGACTTCCACCAACACCTCTGATTATTTTCCATCTTTTATCACTTATTCCGCATTTCTTAATATATCTATCATTTTTAATTATCGTCAACTAATAATCCTCTCACAGTCTTTCTTGCAATATTTAATATCATTCTCCTTACAAAATTTCTTGCAGTCCTACTAGAGTAATCTGCTCATTACTATTACTTTTCAAATAGTTCATATGTTTACTCCAGTCTTCTAAGAATCTCTGATCCCGCGGGTTTCGAATCCTTCCAGTTAATTTGTCCAATTCCGCATAGTCCAGGCGCAAGCAAATTTTTATTCTGAAAGTGCGGCTCAGAACAAAACAAAAAAAGTTTGAAAACCACTGCAGTTGAGCACAAGAATCTCAAGGTTGTGGGTTTGAGTCTCACGGTGGGCAAAATATTCCCACATTGCAGGGGGTTGGACTAGATGACTCTAGGGGTCCCTTCCAACTCTAGGATTCTGTGACAAAGCTAGCAATGGCTACTGGCAGCAAGTAAGGCAGCCATGATTTCGAATGCCTGTTGCGGAAAACCTCAGGAAGGGAGAAGGCTGCTCGCGTTTGAATCCTGCTCACGGACTTCCCATAATGGGCATCTGGTTGGCCACTGGGAGAATAATAATAATAATAATAATAATAATAATAATAATAATAATATAATATTATTTATGCCCCGCCCATCTGGCTGAGTTTCCCCAGCCACTCTGGGCGGCTCCCAATCAAGTGTTAAAAAATAATACAGCATTAAATATTATAAACTTCCCTAAACAGGGCTGCCTTCAGATGTCTCTTAAAGATAAGATAGCTGCTTATTTCCTTCACATCTAATGGGAGGGAGTTCCACAGGGCGGGCGCCACCACTGAGAAGGCCCTCTGCCTGGTTCCCTATAACCTCACTTCTTGCAATGAGAGAACCGCCAGAAGGCCCTCGGAGCTGGACCTCAGTGTCCGGGCTGAATGATGGGGGTGGAGACGCTCCTTCAGGTCTACTGGACCTTAGAGATGCTCCTTCATGTATATTGGACCTTTGAAGCTGTTTAGGACTTTAAAGTTCAGCACCAACGTTTTGAATTGTGCTCAAAAACGTACTAGGAGCCAATGTAGGTCTTTGAGGACCGGTGTTATGTGGTCTCGGCGGCCACTCCCAGTCCCAGTCTGGCTGCCGCATTCTGGATTAGTTGTAGTTTTCGGGTCACCTTCAAAGGTAGCCCCACGTAGAGCACATTGCAGTAGTCCAAGCGGGAGATAACCAGAGCATGCGCTACTCTGGCGAGACAGTCTGCAGGCAGGTAGGGTCTCAGCCTGCGTACCAGATGGAGCTGGAAAACAGCTGCCCTGGACACAGAACTGACCTGCGCCTCCATGGACAGCGGTGAGTCCAAAATGACTCCCAGGCTGCGCACCTGGTCCTTCCGGGGCACAGTTGCCCATTCAGGACCAGTGAGTCCTCCACACCCGCCCGCCCCCTGTCCCCCCAAAACAGTACTTCTGTCTTGTCAGGATTCAACCTCAATCTGTTAGCCGCCATCCATCCTCCAACCGCCTCCAGACACTCACATGGACTAGAATGCTGGTCTGATCCAGCATGTTCTATTTATGTCCTTACCCACTCTTGCCCACAGCCAGCTTGGGCAGGAAAGGCAGCTTCTTGACGCTGATGATGCCATCAAAGAAGGAAGGCTGCGAGCGCTGGCTGATGGCATTGGCGCTCAGCACAGCCACCAAGACCGGCAGGATGTGGGACATCTGGCCGGTCAGCTCAAAGGTCAGCAGGGCAGTCGAGAGGGTCTGGGTCACGGCCCCGGAGTACGCCGCCGCGCCTGCAAGGGGGAGACATTTCTTAGCGCGCGGCCGGCGGAACTGCCCGCCACTAGCTCGGCAGAGGACAGAACGGGCCGGTGGGTGAGCAGGTGGAGCCTCACCTGCCAGGGCGTAGCCAGCGGGCACGATCCGCATGTGGATCCCTTCGGAGACAATGCCGTCCGGGAAAATCTTGGCCATGACTTCGCCGTAGAGTCGGCCGAGGGCAGCTCCTGTTAGCAGAAGAGGCGGACAGGATCACTGCTGGAACATAGCGGAGGCCATTAGGCCAAAGGGGTCCCAGCTCTCCAGCCCGGACACCTGGGTTCCCTGGTAAGAGATCGGGGAGGCAGGGGCGTAGGAAGGAGGGTGGGCCGCCCTGGGTTCCATCATGGAGGGGGGTGTCAAAAAGGAACAATTACTGCACTACTAGGGTGGTTCATTAAAAACATTTTTTTAAAAATTGCCTGCTCCAAAGATCTTATCTTACGACACTAGGGATTATACAGTGGTACCTCTGGATGCGAACAGGATCCGTTCTGGAGCCCCGTTCGCATCCTGAACAGAACGCAACCCACATCTGTGCCTCTGTGTGTGCGCAGGTCGCAATTCGTCGCTTCTGCACATACGTGTGACGTCATTTTGAGTGTCTGCGCATGCGCGAGAGGCAAAACCCGGAAGTAACCCGTTCCGTTACTTCCGGGTCGCCGCAGAAGGCAACCTGAAAACGCTCAACCTAAAGCGACTTTAACCTGAGGTATGACTGTATAGCTATATCAGAAATTTCATGCATTTCGGTTAATATCTTGACCCTCCTCCACAAAAATAACTGTTTACAGTCATACCTCGGGTTACAGACGCTTCAGGTTGCGTTTTTTCAAGTTATGGACCCCCAAAAGCTGGAAGTACTGGAACAGGTTACTTCCGGGTTTCGGTGGTCGCGCATGCGCTGAAATGCCAAATCGCGCTTTGTGCATGCGCAGAAGCACTGAATTGCAACCCGCACGTCCACGGTACTTGGCTGTTTTCATATGTCATGAAGGCTGAAATTTCAATTCAGTGAAGCCGAAACACAATCCATCCTGTAGATTTAAGCATCTTGTCCACAGTCGCCTCCTTGTTATCAGAGGCCCATAATACACATTCCTTTGTAAGAAAATATGAAATAACATAAAACTATTTTTGCAGGCAAAAAATAATAATATATCAATGTGGGAGGGGGGTTTGACAAGAAATTTTCTTCTTTTTTCTTCCTACGCCTCTGCAGCGAGGGGCGGTGGCTGAGGTTCTTACCATAAACGAAGACAGGGAGGAAAAATCCCGCCGGAATGACCATAGTCGTAGCCAAAAGCACCATGAAGAACTGTTGAGGAAGAAGTGAAGAACTTCTGGGAAATGATATATAATGAGATGAAAAAGATGTTGCAATACACATTTTTTAAAAAAAACCAGAAGCATTTTTACTTGGTATTATAGGTCAGGACATTAATAGGCAAGATGTTAAATTGTTTTTATAGTCAACAACTGCGGCAAGAGTATTGTTAGCCCAGAAATGGAAGCAAGAAGAAATTCTGACGAAAGAAGAATGGCAGACAAAATTATGCTGAATTGGACAAAATGAGAGGAAGGATTCGAAACCTGCGGGACCAGAAATTCACAGAAGATTGGAAGAAATATACTAACTATTTGAAGAGCAACTGTAATCAACAAATTACGCTAGTAGGACTACAGGAAGTTTTGTAAGGAGAAATATACGAAGTGTTACAAAGTAGAAAAAGTTAGAGATATTGGTTATGAGTTTGAAATGTAAGAGGGAAAGTAAGGAATGCATACTGAGAGATTAGATTGGAAAATTTTCAGACAGGATTGATGGAAGTCAAAAAAATTGAAAAAGATGTAAAAGTATGTTTAATTACTGTTGAAAATGATATGTTAAAAAACTAATTTATATTTTTTTAAAAAGAAGAACTGTTGAGGGGGACACCAATGAGAGGGTCGTCGGAGCGATGTTTGGGCAAGGAAGGAGGGAGCTGGTCAAGGAGGAAGAGTGAGGTCTGCATTGCTGCGTCAGAAAGACACACCTGGGATTGTGTCCGGCAAAAGCTCTGCATCGTGACGTAGAATAGAATAGAACAGAATAGAATAGAATAGAATAGAATAGAATAGAATAGAATTTATTATTTATACCCCGCCCATCCGGCTGGGTCTCCCCAGCCACTCTGGGCAGCTTCCAACAAAGTATTAAAATACAGTAATCTGTTAAACATTAAAAGCTTCCCTAAACAGGGCTGCCTTCAGATGTCTTCTAAAAGTCTGGTAGTTATTTTTCTCTTTGACATCTGGTGGGAGGGCGTTCCACAGGGCAGGCGCCACCACCAAGAAGGCCCTCTGCCTGGTTCCCTGTAACCTCACTTCTCGCAGGGAGGGAACTGCCAGAAGGCCCTCGGAGCTGGACCACAGTGTCCGGGCTGGACGATGGGGGTGGAGACGCTCCTTCAGGTCTACTGGACCAAGGCCATTTAGGGCTTTAAAAGTCAGCACCAAGACTTTGAGTTGTGCTCGGAAACGTACTGGGAGCCAATATAGGTCTTTCAAGACCAGTGTTATGTGGTCTCGGTGGCCGCTCCCAGTCACCAGTCTGGCTGCCGCATTTTGGATTAGTTGTAGTTTCCGGGTCACCTTCAAAGGTAGCCCCACGTAGAGCGCATGGCAGTAGTCCAAGCGGGAGATAACCAGAGCATGCGCTACTCTGGCACAGTTGCCCCATTCAGGACCAGGGAGTCCTCCACACCTGCCTACCTCCTGTCCCCCAAGAACAGTACTTCTGTCTTGTCAGGATTCAACCTCAATCTGTTAGCCATCATCGGCCTTCAGCCAGGTGGGTTAGGAAAAGACTAACCCATTTGTCTCCATGGCAACAGAGCCACCTCTTTGGACATGTAAATGGCAGTACAAAACCTGCCACTAGTCCTTAATACAGACTCACAGGGCTATAAGGGACACCTGGATATCATCCAAACTGACCCCTCACGATGCTGTAACAATAATTTAACACTGGCACGCACAAATTCCCCACGGCTTTAGTGTTCGTAGGTGAAAACCCCCTTCCAGAATGGCATGTGCAAAGGGGATTCTGCCAAGGGGGGGCAGCACCCCCCCATGGTCCACCCCCTCCTGCCACCCCCAGGCAAGACCCCCACCTTAGCAATGAGAAAGAAGGAGACCATCTCTAGGGAGGAGAGAGCTGGGTGGGTCCACTGGAGCCAGCTGAAATCGTGGGTCTGGTTGGGGGGCGGGCGGGTGCTGTTGCTGCCCAGGGGGGGCTCCTCCAGGCCCCAGGTCAGGTTGTTGAAGAACGTCTCCAGAAGTTGCTTCATGGAGAGCTTGAGAAAGGAAAAATAAATAATAATAATAATAATAATAATAATAATAATAATAATTTTATTTAGACCCCGCCCTCCCCAGCCAAGACTGGACTCAGGGAGGCTAACACCAGGTATAAAACAATTGATTAAAATACGACTTAAAAACAAGATTAAAATACAACATTTAAATGCAGCCTCATTTCAGTAGGAACTCAAATCAAAAACTTTTGGGGGATGAAAACGTCAAATCTTCACCAAGGCAGAAGAGCAGAAAACTCGGTGCAGGGAGGTTCCCCAGGGTCATTCAGACTGACCCCCTGCAATGAAGGAGTCGCAGCTGAAGAATCACCGACCAATGCCTGCTTAAAAAGCCTCCAATGATTTAAAAGCCCTTCCAAGGTGTTGTTAGCAGGCACCGAAAAGAGTACCGTCGAGGCTCTTCCCTTGTGTCAATAGGCAGGGAATTTCAAAGATGGCTGGAAGGGCGTCATCCAAAAGGTGCTGAGAACTGGAACCGCAAACACTAATCTAGTCCCCCAACCATAACTGTCAACTTACAGATTTGAAAATAAGGGACCAGCAGCCTCGAAAATAAGGAATCAGCAGCCAAAATAAGGGATTTTAGTCAACCAGCAGCCAAACGAAGCCTCAAGCGGTGGTTCCCACAGCGCAGCGACCCGGCAAAGGGGATGCAGCAAGGAAAACCACCGTCACCTCTCCGCTGGGAAGCGCTGAGCAAAGGCGAGTCCCCAGGCAAGGCGGCCGATTTGATTGGCACAAGGCATGCAAGCTCCACCCCCCAGTCGTTCTCAGGCTCCTTATTGGGTGAGCAACGCAGCCAAGCAACACAGTTGGAGCCTCCCTCCTCCCTGGCTGGCAGGGAGGGAGGGAGGGAGAGGAACTGCTTCCTTTGAAACCCGGGAAATTTAAGGGACATCATCAATAAGGGACAGCAGCGGGACACGGCGCTGGGATAAGGGACTTTCCCGCCAAATAAGGGACAGTTGACAGCTATGCCCCCAACCCTCAATTGGTTATTACTATTGTGCTTTTAATCTTGCATTTCGATTTTCCAAACTGCTTTGAGTTCCTTTTATTATAATTCTTAGATAAATCTAATAAAAATAATAAAATAAAACCAGGCAGCTGAGCAAAGAGGGGAGGGTACAATCCCTGTGTCCCAAGAGTTTGCACACTTACTTTTGAGCCAATATACTGCCCCGAACCATGGGGGAATGTGATACTCGATAACAGCAGGGAGACGAACCCAGCGTACAAAATTTTGCTGCAGAAAGAAGAGACACTATGTGGGTTGGTTTTGTTTAAATGTTGTCTTCCGGGGGGGAGGGGCAAGGGCGTCCACAGAGGAATAATAATAATAATAATAATAATAATAATAATAATAATAATACTCCACTCATAGAATCCTAGAGTTGGAAGAGACCACAAGGGCCATCGAGTCCAACCCCCTGCCAAGCAGGAAACCCCATCAGAGCACTCCTGACATATGGTTGTCAAGCCTCTGCTTAAAGACCTCCAAAGAAGGAGACTCCACCACACTCCTTGGCAGCAAATTCCACTGTCGAACAGCTCTTACTGTCAGGAAGTTCTTCCTAATGTTTAGGTGGAATCTTCTTTCTTGTAGTTTGGATCCATTGCTCCGTGTCCGCTTCTCTGGAGCAGCAGAAAACAACCTTTCTCCCTCCTCTATGTGACATCCTTTTATATATTGGAACATGGCTATCATATCACCCCTTAACCTCCTCATCGGGTTGGGTTTCCCCAGCCACTCTGGGCAGCTTCCAGCAAAATATTAAAAATATAATAAAACATCAGACATTAAAAGGGTGAAGGGGGCATTCCCTAAATAACCCATTATCTCCAGATTCCCTGCTTTTGTTTTAAATATCTAGAATTTGTAGAGCTGGCGCGTCACTCTTACGGAATGGGCGGGTCGAGGCGCGACCTAGGCCGGCGGTTCTTTTCTGCACAGCCCAGACGTCGGGGCTCTTTTTGCAGTCTTGGCTAGCAGAGCAGCGGCCAGGTCACAGCTATTCCTTAAGCTTGCTGACTCCTTAGCGAGAATAAAAGGTGAAGGCTGGCGGCCGCCGGCGGCTACACGGGCCACATGACGAGGTCTGGCGGGCCGGATTCGGCCCGCGGGCCTTGTGTTTGACACCCGTGTTGTAGAGCATGGGATATGAGGGGAAATGTACACAGAACTGTAGACCTAGAAGGAACCACAAGACTCATCTAGTCTGACCCCATTGCAATGCAGGAATCTATCAGCAGAGGCACTATTCTTATTTATTTATTTATTTATTTATTAAACTATAAGTCCAGCATCCTGTTCTCACAGTGGCCCAACGGTGGCTGGGTTTGAGAAACCCAGCAAGCAGGAGTCGAACACAAGAGCCACTGTGGTTTCCAACAACTGGTATGCACTGTTTCCTGTGGCAGGGAGTTCCGCAGACTAACCACGTGCTGCTTGAAGGGTTTTCTTTTACCAGCCCTGAATTTCCCAGCATCCAAATTCTGTCTGCTCCCCCTTTCAGTGTTTTATGCTGCCCACCCATCCCCCAGGAAAGATATTTATATGCAGATGGGTGTGATCCCTAGTGTGAACTCCCCTCTCCCCATCTCTGAGTGGTGAGAGACTCCAGGGGTCCCAATGCAGACCCAGAGTTCAGTTTCCATGGAATGAACGTCTTTAGGACATTTGGTGGGGCTGTGAGAAATGAAGTTTTCTCCCCACTCCGTGAGCTCCGAACCGTTCTGCGCGGCGCAAGGCTTTCCTCTTCTCTGACTTAGCCCACCCACCCCTCTCCGCCCCAAACAGCAAACAAGGATTCGGGGCGAGGGTGTGGGGAGAGCCTTACTTGTTCGCCATAAAACGTTTGATTCTCAGCTGGTTCTGGAGAAAGTCGAGAATGTTCCGGTGGCAGAAGAGGAAGAGGCAGGCGATGCCGCCACAGAGGACGCTGGATGGAAGGAAACAGAAACACAAGGGACCCAGGTGTCCGGGGGGGGGGGGGGGGAGCAGAGGCAAAACCTAGCGACGTCCACTCAATTTCCTTTTTTTAAAATATAACATTTGTTATGCAACAATTTACCTTAGACAATTCACACAGTACACACCATACACAACAGAAACACACCATAAACGCCATTTAATATCGTTATACTTTTACTATGTACATTCTCGATATTCCGGTACTCACCCCAAGATGGCATAAGAGAGAAGTTCCGGGAGGTCGTAGGGGAACTCGACGCGCCAACTGGTCTGGAACAGAATGGCCACGGTTTCTGGAGGGTATCAGGTTGGGGGGAGAAGAGGGTGAACAGCCAGTAGTTAAAATACGCCTTGGTTTCCCATCCAACAGCCCCTGCCTCAGCACCTCTAACCCAGTTGTGGACAGGTGAGGAGATTCAAGAGGCAAGAGCCAAACAGCTCCAACCAAAAGCGGGGCCTTGTCGGTGGTGGCTCCAGAGTGGTGGCTCCCCCAACTGCCTGTGCTCTCATGGCAGAGACCAATGAAAACACTCTTCCCTTGGCAGACTTTTGGGATTAAGCCGGGAATGGCGCATTCACTGGCATCCTACATGGGGAGGCAGCAAGCTCTGCGAATCTTTGCAGGAAGTCTCACTGGCTAATATTATTATTATTATTATTCTGCGTTTTCCCCATACTGAATCTCCTTTGCCACCTCCTCATATGTAAGCTTCTGGATTGCTTCATACATGTCTACACATCAACGTTTCTTTATATCTTCTTTTTGGCGATCACTCGTAGCTGAGTAAGATTGTCTTCCATGAACACGGTCTTAACAGCGAGTCCGTAAGTGACTGTGGAGGCCAATTCTGGACCCACACACCTTTCCACAGTGGGGACATTGCTTTCCAGGCAGGAGTTGATCACGGTGTGGATTTGCCAAGCGTGCCTTCCTCTTAGCACGTTTCTCCCTTGCATCCTGAGTTCGAGTGTCTTCAAAGCCCACGACACCTTTGGCAAAGGCTGTTCTCCAACTGGAGCGCTCGCAGGCCAGTGTTTCCCAGTTGTCAGTGTTTATACTCCATTTTAAAAGATTTGCCTTGAGACAGTCTTTAAACCTCTTTTGTTGACCACCAGCATTACACTTTCCATTTTTAAGTTCAGAATAAAGTAGTTGCTTTGGAAGACGATCATCGGGCATCGCACAACATGACCAGTCCAACCAAGTTGATATTGAAGAATCATTGCTTCAACACTGGTGATCTTTGCTTCTTTCCAGTCCCCTGGCATTAGTTCGCCTGTCTTCCCAAGTGATGTGTATTTTTTTTCCAGAGACACCTCTGATGTCTTGATAGTTTCCGCAATCCATTCTATCACCTTTTAAAAAAGAGATTGATAATTTTGGCACCCCTAAATTCTGCTGGGATCTCCCCTCTCTCCCAGATTTTTCCGATGAGCTTGTGAAGTTCAATTCTGCCCACTTTGAAGACTTGTTGGGCTGTCTCTAAAACTTGCCATTTAGGTTTTCAAACCATTTTTTGTAAACTTAGTATTAGAAACTGTACCTTTGAATCCTTTATTACTGCGCTTTGCTTCACCTAGGTTGAGCTAGGATTATAACCAGAATTTTTGGGAGTTTTTACCCCCTTTTTGAATTTTGGTCGTTTAAGGTTTATGATTTTTCTATTTCCTTCTGAGGAAACTGAATAGTTCAGTGAAACGAGGTTTGTAGCCGGCGTCCCGTTAAGGCTTTGTACAATTCTAGGTTTTTCTCATTTTTCCCTTAAACCTTTTGATTTTTATTATTTGGTTTATTTTTATAAGATAATATATCTAGTCAATTACTTCTCATTTCAGGGATTTTCACAGTATTTAATTTTTTGTAATTTCTTGATTCCTTGACTGTCTTTTTTCTACCACTTTGAAGACTTTGGCAGGTATCCCATCAGGTCCACTGGCTTTGTTGTTTTTCGTTTGGTTAGTAGCTGTACACACATCTTCCAGATTTGCAGTATATATAATAATAATAATAATAATAATAATAATAATAATAATAATATGTTATTGCCTTGGGAGGTCACTCTTAATGCAGCGATTTGATTTCACTCCATTGGCAACAACAGACAGCTGTTAAAGGCACATTGCCCCATCAGGAACACCCCCCCCCAAAAAATTGTCTCTCCCTCCTTTCGCCTCCCGCCATGTCTTCCACATTTACCTTTTGTGTTGTTGAGCACAGCTAGCAAGCGGAAAGTGAGGGCCGCGCAGGTCGCAGCGAAGAATCCCCGCCAGTAATCGCGGACGGCAAAGTGGGTGCCTGTGGCCTCTACCCCAAACAGCACTCCTGCGGGGAGAGAGAACTATTGTGAAAAGGGGGGGTGGGATGCGGGGCCGGATTTAGGCATAGTTGTCAAGTGTCCCTTATTTGGCGGGAAAGTCCCTTATCCCAGCGCCTTGTCCCGCTGCTGTCCTTTATTGAGGATGTCCCTTAAATTTCCCGGGTTTCAAAGGAAGCAGCTCCTCTCCCTCCCTTCCTGCCGGCCAGGGAGGAGGGAGGCTTCAACAGGGTTGCTTGGCTGCGTTGCTCACCCAATAAGGAGTCTAAGAACGACTGGGGGGTGGAGCTTGCATGCCTTGTGCCGATCAAATCGGCCGCCTTGCCTGGGGACTCGCCTTTGCTCAGCGCTTCCCAGCGGAGAGGGGACGGTGGTTTTCCTTGCTGCATCCCCTTTGCCGGGTTGCTGCGCTGTGGGAACCACCGCTTGAGGCTTCGTTTGGCTGCTGGTTGACTAAAATCCCTTATTTTGGCTGCTGATCCCTTATTTTCGAGGCTGCTGGTCCCTTATTTTCAAATCTGTAAATTGACAGCTATGGATTTAGGTGTGCTGGTCCCAGGGGGAGATTACCATGGGGCAAGGTCCAGGACCTGAGTCGCAGGTCTATAGACTGTCCTCCACGGGCGAGGCGGGGTCCGAAGTGAGGAGCCGGGCAAGGACGGGAACTCTGGAGGAACAGGTCTGGGTGCTGGCCGGAACAGCTCTTCAACGACGTTGCTCCCGCAACCTGGGACCGGGCTGACTGGCCTTTATCTTCTCTGAGGCCAGGGGCGGTCCCGGCCCCCAGGTGACCCGCCTCTTCTGGCCTTAAGGTGAGTGTTATGTAGTGTAGTTTCACCCTGGGCCAACAGGGGGATACTGTATATAGTTTTCACTCAGGTCTGTAGATAGTTTTCACTCAGGTCCGCGCCAGTTATTTTAGGCGGGAACTCTGGGCTGTTGTGGTTACAATGTTGACAGCCGGCTGCCTATAAATACAGGCCGGCTGAGCTGTTTGCAGTCAGTTCTATTCCAGCTTACCATAATAAAGAGCTACTTGAAGAAATCGCTGTGCCGGCTGCTATGTCAACCCACGACTTAACACTGGCGACGAGGATGGGATAGATGGACATCAGAGCACAGCCAGATGCGGCCAGCCTCTGAACTAAGCTGAATCACTGAGCTGAATCACAGAGCGAAATCACTGAGCGAAATCACTGGGCAGAACCAATTCAGAGCTGACTGTTCTGGCTAGAGCACTGTGTTCCATCCATCGCCCTTCACGCCGGCATCGGAATCATGGCTTCACTTGTGCCTCTACCGCCGTTTGCGCCAGCCTCTGAATCATGGGACTCCTACCTCGCTCGGTTCGACTGCTACCTCCAAGCCAACGAGCTGACAGCAGTATCAAAGGATCGGAAGCGGGGCCTATTCCTCAGCCTCTGTGGGCCTGAGGTGTTTGAGACGGCCCGAGCGTTGGTTGCGCCTGAAGCAGTCCAGGCAACACCATGGGACACGATCCAAGAGAAGCTCCGCAACCACTACGCACCAAAGCCGTCCAAGATTGCTGCCCGCCATGCGTTCTACCACCGGAACCAGGTAGAGGGGGAGTCAATCAACAACTACACCACCGCCCTGCGACAGGCTGCAATGCACTGTGAGTTCCGAGACTTAGACGATGCCCTGATGGATCGAATCGTCTGCGGGGTCCGGGACATCCATCTGCAACGGCGCCTCCTAGCCAAGCCAGACCTCACGCTACAGAAAGCCATTGAGGAAGCTGTGGCCTCAGAAGCTGCTGAACGCTCCGCCCAGGAGATCCGCAAGTCCAGCAGCCCGCGTCTTGCTAGGGAGCCAGTTCCGGTGCATCATGAAGAGGACAGCAGTGAGGAGGCATCCTCCAGTGAAGACGATGACGTGCACCAGACAAAGCGGGAGCGCAGGAAGTTCCAACAGAAGTCCAAGGGCCAACCGGAATGTGCTGGCTGCGGAGGCAACCATTCCCGTGCCAAGTGTCGATTCAGAGACGCCATCTGTAGGAAGTGTTCCAGAAGGGGCCACATCGCTAAGGTCTGCCGATCGGCTCCGTCTGACACCCCCCCTTCATCGACTCGCAAGTCCAAGTCTTCACTCCAGTCTGCCAAGGAAAGTTGTTTCGCTCTCACCAACTGCCGCTGCCCGTCTGGAACCACGATTGGCCAAACCGACTCGCCTACGCGACGCAAGCTGAACATCACGGTGCTCATTGAAGGAGCTCCATGTGACATGGAGATCGACACCGGGTCTGCCCTGTCCATCGTGTCATGGAGCACCATCAAAAGACTGGTACCCAGAGTGTCCAAAAGGCAACTCGACTCTCACCGCGTACACCTGAGAGACTACCAGGGAAATGACATTCCCGTGGTAGGCGTTGGCCGGTTCCGGATCGCCTTCAAGGATTTTTCGGGCCTGCTCCGGTTGGTGGTGGTCGAAGGTCAGCGGCCAAGCCTCCTAGGGCTAGACTGGTTTGATGCCCTCGGCCTGGAAGTCACCGGCATCAACTGCATCTCTAACGCAGAGACTGAGGGTCTGGTCAAAGACTTTGCCGAGGTTTTTGACGGCACCTTGGGCCAATATACAGGTACGCCCATCTCCTTTAGCCTTGATCCACAAGTCGCCCCCATCAAGCTAAAGCCACGCCGGGTTCCCTTTGCTCTCAAGGCTAAGGTGGACGAACAACTGGACAAACTGATCGCCCAAGGAGTTTTGGAGCCGGTTGACCACGCAAAGTGGGAAACCCCCATCGTCACGCCTGTCAAGCCAGATGGGTCGGTGAGAATCTGCGCTGACTACAAGTGCACGATCAACAAGGCACTTCAGCAGCACGCTTATCCGGTTCCTGTTGTCCAACACCTGCTGCATTCCCTGGGTGAGGGTAAGGTCTTCGCTAAGCTGGACCTTGCCCAAGCCTATCAACAACTGCCAGTCGATGATGCCACTGCTGAAGCCCAGACGATCGTCACCCACCGGGGGGCATTCCGTTGCCGCCGGTTGCAGTTCGGGGTGAGTGTGGCTCCTGGCATCTTCCAAAGCCTTATGGAGCGTCTCCTGCAAGGGCTTCCGGGCGTGGTACCATATTTTGATGACGCCTTGGTGTCTGCAGACTCACACCAGCAGCTGTTCGAGCGCCTCCGTGCCGTGCTGACCAGGTTCCAGGAGGCCGGGCTCAAGGTAAAGAGGGAGAAGTGTCAGATCGCCGTTCCACAGGTGGAGTTCCTGGGCTATCTTATCGATGCCTCCGGTCTTCATCCAACCACATCCAAGATCCGCGCTATCCAGCAGGCCCCCACCCCAAAGAACAAAACGGAGTTGCAGGCATTCCTGGGGCTGCTGAACTTTTATAACATGTTCCTGCCCCACAAAGCCACAGTGGCTGAGCCTCTTCACCGACTCCTTAGCACTAAGACGCCTTGGGCCTGGGGTCATCGGGAGACGGCAGCCTTCAACGCGGTCAAGGCTCTCCTTTCTTCAGACAGTGTGCTGGTACAGTACAGTGAATCCAGGCCGCTGGTCCTTGCCTGCGACGCCTCACCTTTTGGCATCGGTGCTGTCCTTAGTCACCGTTTTCCAGATGGAAGAGAAGCACCGCTCGCCTACTTTTCCAGGACTCTATCTCCGACGGAACGGAATTACAGTCAGCTCGACAAGGAGGCGTTGGCACTTGTGGCTGGGGTGAAGAGGTTCCATGAATACCTCTATGGCAGGACTTTTGACCTCATCACTGACCACAAGCCACTCCTGGGCCTCCTCGCTGGTGATCGTCCAACTCCACCGGTCCTCTCACCACGCATGCTGCGCTGGACTGTTTTCCTGGCTGCCTACCACTACCGGCTCATCCATCGCCCGGGGAAATCGATGGGCCATGCCGACGCCCTCAGCCGTTGCCCTCTTCCAGCATTTGTGGAAGACCTGGCTCCAGCTTCATCGCTCCTTCTGATTGAGGATCTTCCGGCAGCGCCTGTATCGGCTGCCACTGTGGCCTCCGCATCTGCCCAGGATCGCACCATCAGCCGGGTGCTCAACTGGGTGTGGAGGGGGTGGCCACAAGGGCCTTTTGCATCGGAGTTCCAGCCCTTCGCAACCAGACAACAGGAACTCTCAGCTCATCGCGGCTGTCTGCTGTGGGGAGACCGCGTTGTGATTCCCCAGGGACTCCGTCAGCGCGTCCTGGAGGCTCTGCACGTTGGCCACCCGGGAATTGTCAAAATGAAGGCGTTGGCTCGGTGTTACGTCTGGTGGCCTAATATGGACGATGCCATCACTGCCTGGGTGTCCGCCTGTCAAGCGTGCCAGGAGTCGAGGCCTGCACCACCGGCAGCTAAGGGACACATCTGGGAGACGCCAAAGACACCCTGGTCGAGGGTGCACATCGATCTGGCTGGCCCCTTTCACGGCCGGACCTTTATGGTAGTGGTGGACGCCTATTCCAAATGGCTGGAGGTCGCCCTGATGCCCTCCACCACTACCGAAGCTGTCATCCGGGTGCTGCGAGGCCTGTTTGCAACGCATGGGTGTCCTGATGTCCTTGTCTCTGACAACGGACCGCAGTTCACGTCAGGCACGTTTGAGCGGTATCTTTTGGGACTGGGCATCCGCCATGCCCTAACGGCACCCTTTCATCCATCCAGCAACGGGCAAGCGGAAAGAATGGTGCGCTCGACAAAAGAGGCACTGGCGCGCCTGGACCGGGGAGACTGGCATGAGCGGGTCGCCGAATACTTGTTCGTGCAACACATCACCCCTCATGCGGCCACAGGGAGGAGTCCTGCTGAACTGCTTATGGGCCGCCGCCTCAGGTCACCGCTCGACCGGCTACACCCAGACTTTGCCGTGGCTGAACCCCCAGGCTGTGCCAACGCACCACGGTCATTTGTCCCAGGAAACCAGGTCTTTGCCCGGAACTATGTGGGGGACATCCCTTGGGTGCCAGCCACAGTAGTGGGAGTCACTGGACCTCGCTCGTACCAGGTGGCACTCGAAGACGGACGCTTGTGGCGACGGCACATAGACCAGCTTAGACGCAGGGTTGGGGACTTGGACACTACCGAGGTGCCCCCAACTGCGCTTGCGGCTCCAGAAGAGACACGTACAGATGGCGAGGCCCCACCTACACCTCCCTCGCAAACTGCCAGCGTGGAGCCGAACCAAGCCGTTTCAGAACAGACTCAGACCACTCCACTTGCGGAGGCTCCACCCACAGCAGCGGATCCAGGGGAGTTGGTTCCAACGCCACCTAGGGTCGCACCACAGCCTCAGCGAGAACTGTGTGGCCCTCCGGACTTGGCTACCAGTCCCCGGCGGTCTGGCAGAGTTTCCAAGCGCCCAACTTATTTAAAGGACTATGTTGTTGGACAGGTATCACTGTTGGTCTAAGTATGGGAAATGTAACCGATATGCTTTTGTGCCTAATTGAACCATTACGCGTAGTGCTGTATATAAGGAAACCATTACGATTGTAACTAACGCCTTATCTCGGTGGGGAGGGGTGTTATGTAGTGTAGTTTCACCCTGGGCCAACAGGGGGATACTGTATATAGTTTTCACTCAGGTCTGTAGATAGTTTTCACTCAGGTCCGCGCCAGTTATTTTAGGCGGGAACTCTGGGCTGTTGTGGTTACAATGTTGACAGCCGGCTGCCTATAAATACAGGCCGGCTGAGCTGTTCGCAGTCAGTTCTATTCCAGCTTACCATAATAAAGAGCTACTTGAAGAAATCGCTGTGCCGGCTGCTATGTCAACCCACGACTTAACAGTGAGCACTCCTCCTGGGAGAACCCAGTTCCCTCCGCCTCTCTGCCCTGAGCCTCTGCAGCTCCGGAGAGGCTGGAGGGTTACCGGACCCAGGGGGAGACTCACCTTCCCCTGACAGGGCTGGGAGAGGTGCACCTGTAGGCAATGGGTCCTCAATTGCCTCCGGAGCCAGAGTAGATTCACCTGGTGCCTGCTCCTGAGGATCCGGCACAGGTGCAGGCGCTTCAGAGTCAAGGCCCTGCCCCAGCTCAGCCGGCCCTGGAGGCGGGGACTCCTGTGCAGGCTGGAGTTCCTCCGGTTCGGCCTCTGAATCGGATTCCCAGGCCATCACATTAGGTTCGATGAGGCCCTGAGCTACTGAAGGTAATGGGGTCCTTTCTATGTCCAGCTGTCCTTTGTCAACAACAATTTGTCACTGTTTTTTGGGCTGAATATATGCTATATGGTCATTGATGGACCTCATAGGTATCTCAAGCCATTTGCCCATGTTGCCCTGCAACCCGTCCATGCAGAATGTAGGCACCCTATATATAGTAAGGAGCAAACCAGGGATATTTGAGGGAGCAGGCTAGCAGGCGAAGAGTCGGACATGACTAAACAACAACAACAACAATAAGAACATATGCTATATGGTAATTTATGGACCTTATAGGTATCTCAAGCCATTTGCGCATGTTGCCACACAACCAGTCCATGCAGAATGTAGGCACCCTATACAGTGGTACCTCGGGTTACATACGCTTCAGGTTACAGACTCCGCTAACCCAGAAATAGTGCTTCAGGTTAAGAACTTTGCTTCAGGATGAGAACAGAAATCGTGCGGCAGCAGCAGGAGGCCCCATTAGCTAAAGTGGTGCTTCAGGTTAAGAACAGCTTCAGGTTAAGTACGGACCTCCGGAACGAATTAAGTACTTAACCCGAGGTACCGCTGTATATAGAAAGGAGCAAACCAGGGATATTTTAGGGAGCAGGTGAGCAGGCGAAGAGTCGGACATGACTAAACAACAACAACATATGCTATATGGTAATTTATGGACCTCATAGGTATCTGAAGCCATTTGCCCATGTTGCCACGCAACCAGTCCATTAATATACAAGACGTAACTGGCTGTACTTTTGAATAAATAAGGTATACTATTCATTGCATCAAACTGTAGATTTCAGCGGAAGTCTATTTATTGTGCTTGTCCATATAATCTTGCTTTGTAACAGTCGCTGCTTACTGCAATCACTACTATGCTATAAGATTTACTATCCTGTAATATTACATATGGTATGTACAGTTGTTCATGGTTTTTTATATTAATTTTGCTGTAAAAATGTGTGAGATTATGATATTGTATTTATTTGCATTACCTAGAGCCTATTCTACTGATGGAGTCTAGGAATAGACACTTATACAGGTACGGACCTTATGCATGAACTGATTAGAGAACGAATGGATCCACTGGGTCTTCTGCTTTTTTCGTTGAACTTTATGAGACTTCCATTGAAATCTACAATTTGATACAATGAATAGTATACCTTATTTATTCAAAAGTACAGCCAGTTACGTCTTGGGTGTTTATTGAGTAATGCCCTTAGTTACCTCCCACGGGAGCCACGAAACAGCAAGCCACTCCTGCAGCCGTCCCAGCCACCAGCAGCTCATATTTGCGCCCCGGGTTCTGCAGAGAAGCAACGGAGGATGTGAGGTGCCTTGCAAACCACGATTTAGATCACGATTTAAATCACTAGTTAGTAAGACCTGATTTAAATCTCTCTTTTTTCCTACAGAAAGACTTGTTCTAATAATAATAATAATAATAGATTTTTATTTATACCCCGCCCTTCCCAGTTCAAAAACCGGGCTCAGGGCAGCTAACAACAAATTTAAAACACTTTAAAACACTTTATTATAAAATTATTGCTGGTATAATCTTAGTATTTACAACCAGATGAAGGTTTCATTTTAGGAATAGTAAATTCTCAGAGTAGTTTTTACAGTTATATACAAAAATTTACTTAGTATTTGGTTATACTGTTTGGAAATACATAGACAGATAACGATGAAATTATTGTGAAGTTAACTTTCTATTTGGACAACGTTTCTGCTGTACTTTATCGGAAGGAGAAAAATAATCATTTTCTTTATAACAATTTAAACAACTTATTTAACTGAAGCAATAACATTATAGCATATGTATCCATGTTTGTTAGCTGATGTGATTAAACATTTTTTTAATTTTTAAACATTCACAAACTTTTTATTGATAAGAATCAGCTAAATAGTTTGAGGATCTATACAACATGCAGAAAACTGCATTCTCAGAGAAATCAAAGACTGGAACAGAGGGAAGCCAGGGTGGGGGGGGGGGTTGTGTGGGAGGGTGGGGGGGAGGGAGGGGAAATGGGGGGGGAAATAAGGATGATATGTTTCTGGATAATTTGTTTTGTTTTAATTTTGAATAAATAAATAAATAAATAAAATAAAGCAGAGACTTGGTGGCCATCTTTCTCGGAGGCTTTAGCTGAGATTCCTGGATTTTCGGGGGTTGGACTAGATGACCCACAGGGTCCCTTCCAACCATACAATGCTATGATTGTGTTCTTCCATGTGTGCATTATCAGCGCAGGAACACCTTCCCCTTTTGTCTGCTTTGGGATGGGGCGGCTCAGTGGCACTTACCTCAGCAGAACCTGCAAATTTGACCATGACTTTGCCCAGCATTGAAGCCAGAATGGAGGCCATGTGGACAAAAGGGCCCTGTGAGAAGAGGAAGGTCAAGGTTATGGGTGCAATGGGGGGCAGAAAGACTCATGGCACCAGCACAGCAGCAACTCCGTCGTGTTTTGATGCTCCAGTTCTCTCTCGCGCGACCTCAGGCCCCAGGAAAGCAAGACGCAACACCGACGCATCTTAAAATTGATGAAATAATTCTTGGATGTGTACAGGCGGCGGAATCCACAGCAATGGCCCGCTCTCTCCCTTCTGGGGTTTTCAATTCTTATCTTATAGATGAGAGTGCAATTGAAATATAAATTGGGAACACAGTTGCCCGGATTGTAATCACCTCCCAAGTACAGTGGTACTTTGGTTCTCAAACGCCTTGGTCCTCAAACAACTCAGAACCCAAACACTGCAAAGCCAGAAGTAAGTGTTCCGGTTTGCAAACCTTTTTCGGAAGCCGAACATGCTCCGTTTTGAGTGCCACACTTCCGTTTTGAGTCTTACGCTGAGGTCTGCCTGCTTTTGCTATTTATTTGTTTGTTTCCTGCTTGGCAGGGGGTTGGACTCGATGGCCCTTGTGGTCTCTTCCAACTCTATGATTCTATGATTCTATGATTTTGTGTTTTCTGTTTTTGCGGCTCTTTTTCGTCTCGTTTTTGTGACTGTGTGGAACCCAGTTCAGCTCCCGACTGATTGATTGTGTGACTGCAGTACATTGTTTATTGCTTTCATTTTATGGATCCATGGTCTCCTTAGATAGTAAAATTATTATTAAATGGGTGTTTTCGAGGTTGCTTTTAAAAGTCTGGAACGGATTAATCCGTTTTGCATTGCTTTCTATGGGAAAGCGCGCCTTGGTTTTGGAACGCTTTGATTTTGGAACAGATTAAGTTTGAGAACCAAGGTGCCACTGTACACAGATTCCAATCCATATGTGGCATTAAAAAATTAGACCAAATGTTGGTTTGTTTGTTTGTTTAAAGGGTTAGGCTGTAGTCCTCATAAGGCCTGATTTTTAAAGGCTCTTGTATATCTGCAGAACTGGATGGAAAATGGCGCACAACACCAGGCATATCCGACACCCGCCCCAAGACTTCCTCCTCTGTCATGCACACAATTCCCCCCCCCCTGAAATGGAGGCACCCGCGCCATTCGAACTCACCACTTTCCCGAGAAAGATGGTGCTCCCAGCCGCTAAGGTGCAAAGCACCCCCACCAACTTGGCCACCAGCGTCCGAAAGGTGAAGAATTCACGCAGCACGACCCCACGGAGAGCCACCTTCAGCTCAGGGATCCCAGAGCCTGTGGGGAAAGAGTCCAGAAAACGCCAGTCAGAACCACGAAATCATAGAACTGGAAGGGACCCGAGGGTCATCTAGTCCAACCCCCTGCAATGCAAGAATATGATCAATAATATTATTATAATTATTATTTTTTATTTATACCCCGCCCATCAGGCTGGGTTTCCACTCTGGGCGGCTTCCAACAAAACATTAAAATACAATAATTCATCAGATATTAAAAGCGTCCCTAAACAGAGCTGCCTTCAGATGTCTTCTAAAAGTCAGATAGTTTTTTATTGACAGCTGATGGGAGGGTGTTCCACAGGGTGGGCACCACCACTGAGAAGGCCCTCTGCCTGGTTCCCTGTAACCTCACTTCTCGCAGGGAGGGAACCGCCAGAAGGCCCTCGGAGCTGGACCTCAGTGTCCGGGATGGACGATGGGGGTGGAAATGCTCCTTCAGGTTGTTGCAGGAATTTATGCATAGGTTGGGGGGGGGGTTGCCCCTCCAGCAGATATCCTGCACCTGCAGCCCACTACCAAAATCAGCACAATCGCTTTTGTGACTTTTGTGATTTGTCCCCACAAAACACTTCGTCACAGTTTCTTCTTGCCTACTCAAAGGGCCTTTGCTGCACGATACTAAATGTAAGAATTCACTGATCAATGTATCTCTGTACTGGCTCACTGGGAAACTTCAGAAATTCATATAGACATGTGAGCTCAGCTCCTCAGCAGCCCCTCTGCCTGAGGGATAATCCCTGGCATCCTGATACCTGAGTGCCAGACAGGTAGCCATTCCAGAAATAACAAACCCAGATGAAGACAAAAGGGTGGGATTACTGTGGCTGGGAAACAGGGAAATGTAAATATCTCTTTTGTTACACTTGATGGGTGTTTGGTGGAGGGCAAGGAGAACCATGGGGCAGGGTCCAGGATGCTCAGATTACGGCCACCAGACCTCCCCTTTCATGATGTAACCGTGATGTATCAGTGATGTAATTTGGGGGGTGTAACATGGGGATTAAAGGTAAAGGGACCCCTGACCATTAGGTCCAGTCGTGGCCGACTCTGGGGTTGCGGCGCTCATCTCGCTTTACTGGCTGAGGGAGCCGGCGTACAGCTTCTGGGTCATGTGGCCAGTATGACTAAGCCGCTTCTGGCAAACCAGAGCAGCGCACGGAAACGCCGTTTACCTTCCCGCCGGAGCGGGACCTATTTATCTACTTGCACTTTGACGTGCTTTCAAACTTCTAGGTGGGCAGGAGCAGGGACCAAGCAACAGGAGCTCACCCCATTGCGGGGATTCGAACCGCCGACCTTCCGATCGGCAAGTCCTAGGCTCTGTGGTTTAACCCACAGCGCCACCCACGTCCCACCAACATGGGGATTAGCAGCTAATAAAAGTTTGGGTTCTCTTTTGTTTGGGGCTTCCATCTTGTTCCACCTGGTGGCAGGTGGGAGTCCTGTGGCGACAGTCTTCAGTAAAGACCAAGCCTACTGGCTGCTGTTTTGCTCTGGTCTTCCTGGCTGGTGTCCTTGTTTTTTGTC
Source organism: Podarcis pityusensis (assembly GCF_964106645.2). Taxonomy (NCBI): domain Eukaryota; kingdom Metazoa; phylum Chordata; class Lepidosauria; order Squamata; family Lacertidae; genus Podarcis; species Podarcis pityusensis. The sequence continues at coordinate 53,456,657 of NC_138038.1, read as the reverse complement.
CAAGGGAGCCCTCAAATTTCTCCATTAACAATGTATACTGGGCCGAGGTTGTTTAAGTTTTTCAAGGTCAGCACCAACACTACAATTCCATGATGAGTTTGAAGAAAATGTTCCATTTAACATTTGTTTAAAAAAACCCAAGGCATTTTGTTGGGGATTGTAGGGAAAGACTTGCCAAAAAAGTTGAAAAACATCTTCATGTATGTGACAACGGCCATGAGAGTTCTGGTAGCACAAGGATGGAAGACTGAAGAACCCCAACTAAAGAATCATGGCGAGAAAAATTGATGGACTATGCAGAACTGGCAAAACTGACATATAAGCTACGGGACAAGGATAACTGTGATTTTAAGGATGAATGGGAACCCTTTATAAAGCATCTGAAGACGCAACAAAGCGAACTGGACTCCTTGGCAGGTTTTGAATAAACATTCACAAACCTTTTACTGATAATAATCAGCTAAATAGTTTGAGGATCTATACAACTTTGTATAGGACGCGGGTGGCGCTGTGGGTTAAACCACAGAGCCTAGGACTTGCCGATCAGAAGGTCGACGGTTTGAATCCCCGCGATGGGGTGAGCTCCCATTGCTCGGCCCCTGCTCCTGCCAACCTAGCAGTTTGAAAGCACACCAGTGCAAGTAGATAAATAGGTACCGCTCTGGCGGGAAGGTAAACGGCGTTTCCGTGCGCTGCTCTGGTTTTGCCAGAAGCAGCTTAGTCATGCTGGCCACATGACCCGGAAGCTGTACGCCGGCTCCCTCGGCCAGTAAAGCGAGATGAACGCCGCAACCCCAGAGTCGGCCACGACTGGACCTAATGGTCAGGGGTCCCTTTACCTTTACAACTTTGTAACATGCAGAAAACAGCATTCTTAGAGAAACCAAAGACTGGAACTGAGGGAAGTCGGGGGGTGGGGGTGGGTGGGTTTTGTGTGGGAGGGGGGGAGGGAGGAGAAATGGGGGGGAAAACAAGGATGATATGTTTTTGGATAATATGTCTTGTTATAATTTTGAATAAAAAAAACTAAAAAAGCAACAACAATTCCATGATAAGTAACTGCGCCACAAATCTGTCTCTTTAGGTCCCTCCACCAACCAAGGCAAGCCCAACTCACCGGCTGCTTGGGGAGAGATGTACTTGGCCGCCGCGGCAGAGACCATCATCAGAACCACGTGGTAGGAAGTCCAGGAGAAGAACTGCAGGTAGCCAGAGTCCGCCAGCCCGTCATAAACCCACAGGTGAGCTGCGTGGAGGCAGGAGCCAAACATCAGTGGTTCAACATCTCATTTAGGCGCCCGGCAGCTGCTTTGAACTACAACTCCCACAGCCCTACTTAGGAACACAGGAATCTGCCTTAAACCGAATCAGAACCCTTGGGTCTGGCTCACTATTGTCTTTTTATTTACTTAAAAGTTTTTATTTACACTTCATACATTTCATTAGTTTCACAGTCAATTTAACGCTTCAAGGTCTGACTTCCTTCCCCCTCCCTCTGCGGCTCCTTAAATTTGTTTTTGGATATCTTCTGCACATGCAAATTTATTTAATTTTGCTCATTTAGTCATCTACTTTAAATATATACTCTTATGAAACTGCAGGTTATCACAATAATCCCGCCAATGTTTTTATCTGTTTGCAATTGATCTGTAAATATTCTATAAACCATTTCCACTCTTTTATAAAGAGTCTGTTGTCTTGATTTCTTATTCTTCCAGTAAGTTTCGCCATTTCTACATATCCCATAAGTTTTTGCAACCATTCTTCCTTTGCTGGGACTTCTGCTTCTTTCCATTTTTGGGCAAGTAACATTCTTGCAGCTGTAGTCACATATATGAATAGATTTCTGTACTGTTTAGGTAGTTTTACCCTTATAATTCCCAGAAGTAACCCGTTCCGGGTTTTGGCGGGTCTGTAACCTGAAAAAACACAACCTGAAGTGTCTGTAACCCGAGGTATGACTGTATTTATGTGCACTACAACAGCGGCTAGGATATTAAAGGTAAAGGTAAAGGGACCCCTGACCATTAGGTCCAGTCGTGACCGACCCTGGGGTTGCAGCGCTCATCTCGCTTTATTGGCCGAGGGAGCCGGCGTATAGCTTCCAAGTCATGTGGCCAGCAGGACTAAGCTGCTTCTGGCGAACCAGAGCAGCGCATGGAAACACCGTTTACTTTCCCGCTGGAGTGGTACCTATTGATCTACTTGCACTGGTATGCTTTCGAACTGCTAGGTGGGCAGGAGAAGGGACCGAGCAACGGGAGCTCACCCCGTCGTGGGGATTTGAACCGCCGACCTTCCGATTGGCAAGTCCTAGGCTCTGTGGTTTAAACCACAGCACCACTCGCATCCCGGCTAGGATATTACCAGCCCAAAATGGAAAGACAAGAAGATACCAACGAAAGAAGAATAGCAAGAAAAATTGAGGGAATACGCTGAAAGGGCAAAATTAACTGGAAAACAAGGACTTAGCAGGGTTTTTCAATCCAGCGGAGGATCGGACGGCAGGAGGGACACAGCAGCGGGGAGGGCAGAAGGCGGAGAAGCTCACCTTGCTGGAATTTCGAGACCGTGACATCCAGGCCAAAGCTGACCATTGCCATGCAGATACCGAGGAGGAAGAGGAAGAGCCAGTCTTCGCCGAACTTGAGGATCTGAGAGCGGATGCAGAGCCCGAGAGCTGGAAGGAGACAACAACAACAACAACAATTTATTATTTATACCCCGCCCATCTGGCTGAGTTTCCCCAGCCGCTCTGGGCGGCTCCCAATCAAGTGTTAAAAACAGTACAGCATTAAATATTAAAAACTTCCCTAAACAGGGCTGCCTTCAGTTGTCTTTTAAAGATAGGATAGCTGCTTGCTTCCTTGACATCTGAAGGGAGGGCGTTCCACAGGGCGGGCGCCACCACCGAGAAGGCCCTATGCCTGGTTCCCTGTAACTTGGTTTCTCGCAGGGAGGGAACCGCCAGAAGGCCCTCGGCGCTGGATCTCAGTGTCCAGGCTGAACAATGGGGGTGGAGACGCTCCTTCAGGTCTACTGGGCCTTTGAGGCCGTTTAGGGCTTTCAAGGTCAGCACAAACACTTTGAATTGCGCTCGGAAACGTACTGGGAGGCAATGCAGATCTCTCAGAACCGGTGTTGTGTGGTCCCGGCTGCCGCTCCCAGTCACCAGTCTAGCTGCCACATTCTGGATTAATTGCAGTTTCTGGGTCACCTTCAAAGGTAGCCCCACGCAGAGCGCATTGCAGTAGTCCAAGCAGGAGATAACCAGAGCATGCACCACTCTGGCCAGACAGTCTGTGGGCAGGGAGGGTCTCATCCTGCGTACCAGCTGGAGCTGACAGACAGCTGCCCTGGACACAGAGCTGACCTGCGCCTCCATGGACAGCTGTGAGTCCAAAATGACTCCCAGGCTGCGCACCTGGTCCTTCAGGGGCACAGTTGCCCCATTCAGGACCAGAGAATCATGTTCAGTTTGTGGTCCACTGGAAATGAGAGCTGGACCATCAAGAAGGCTGATGGCCGAAGAATGGATGCTTTTGAATTCTGGTGCTGGAGGAGACTCTTGAGAGTCCCATGGACTGCAAGAAGATCAAACCTCTCCATTCTGAAGGAAATCAGCCCTGAGTGCTCACTGGAAGGACAGATCCTGAAGCTGAGGCTCCAAGACTTTGGCCACCTCATGAGAAGAGAAGACTCCCTGGAAAAGACCCTGGTGTTGGGAAAGATGGAGGGCACAAGGAGAAGGGGATGACAGAGGACGAGATGGTGGGACAGTGTTCTCGAAGCTACCAGCATGAGTTTGACCAAACTGTGGGAGGCAGTGGAAGAGAGGAGGGCCTGGCGTGCTCTGGTCCAGGGGGCCACGAAGAGGCGGACACAACTAAACAACAAGACCCCTAGATCCTTTTCACATCAGCCTCAGCCCGGCTGTTGTGGTCCAAATCGTCTTGGGTCCCCAGCTGTTTTTGGACTACAACTCCCATCACCCCTAGCCAGCAGGACCAGTGGTCAGGGATTATGGGAATGGTAGTCCAAAAACAGCTGGAAACCCAAGTCTGGAGAGTACCAGGTTGAAACTCCCAAGGCATGGCTCAGTTTTCCTTTGACCCCCAAAGTCCCCCCCCAGCTGGTCATTTCCGCCCCCCCAACGCCGCAATCCTTGCCCGTGGCTCCTCTTACGTTTCAAAGCCCCCCGAATCCTCTGGGAACATCGCTTTCCAGGCTCCCGTTCCTTCCAGACCTTCTCCAACGACTCCTCCAAGGGCTCCTTCTCAGCTTCCCCCGTGGGGGTCTGCCCTTGGGGTCCCAGTTCGGGGTCCTTGTCTTTAGGGCCCCTCTTCCTGCAGTTCCAGAGCCCCATGGTGCAAGCGGGGCTCTCTCCCTGCCCCCCTGGTTATAAAGCACCAGCCAGGGGGAAGAGGGGCTGGGTCAGTGCTGGGTGGGGCGAGTCAGACAACGACCCACCTGTAAGGCTGGTCGGATCTGCTCTGGGGCAGGGAGGACAGGTGAGCAGAGACGGACAGGTGGAAACAGAGGGGGGGGGGCAGCCAGCATGGATCAAAGGGATGGAGCGACGAAGGAAAGCAACAAGGTTTGGGACTGTTTTTTTAGCTTAGAGAAATGGTAAGAAGTTTATAAAAAAATATTTCTGGAGTGGACAGACGAAATTGATAGGCTCCCCCGTAACTTGCGGAAATCCCGCAAATTCAGGACAGATAAAACAGCAGTCCTTTTTTATTATTTATTGGCTATTTTCACATAACAAATTATTCCAACAATTGTATTTCCCCCCTCCCACCCCCCTACGACTTCCCTCAGTTCCTCTTTCTGATTTATTAACACATATTGTTCTCTGCCTGTTATAAAACTGTAAACATCTCTAAGTTATCCATCGATTATATTAACAAACAAATTTGCGTCTGTTTATTCAAAAGCTGCCAAGGAGTCCCAATTCGTTTTGTTGTTTCTTTAGGTACTTTGTAAAAGGTTCCCGTTCTTCTTTGAAGTCACAGTTGTCCTTTGTGCGTCAATTTTGCCAGTTCCTGCATAGTCCATCAATTTCTCTTGCCACTGTTCTTTTGTCGGGGTTTCTTCATTCTTCCATCCTTGTGCTATTAAGACTGTTGTCGCATACATAAATATATTCTTCATTTTCCTTGGCAGGTCTTTTCCTACAATCCCTAACAAAAATGCTTCAGGTTTTTTTTTTACAAATGTTAATCTGAACATTTTCTTCAACTCATTATATATCATTTCCCAATTTTTTAAAATTTCTCTGCAATCCCACCACATCCTTCTTCATGCAGCACATAGTTAAACTGCGGAACTCCCTGCCACAGGAGGCGACAGCCACCAACTCGGATGGCTTTCAAAGAGGACCGGGCAAATCCATGGAGGAGGAGAGGGCTATCGATGGTTGCCAGAGGGCCCTGATCCTATACACCCTTCTTGTGTCAGGGAAGAGAAGGCAATTTACGCAGGATGAATGCATGGCGGCTGTGCTCTGCCCTCCACAGTTGGCAGGCTGCAATGCTTCTGAATCTCAGCTGTTGGAAACCACAGGAAGGGAGCGGGCACGGGTTCGAATCCCGCTTGCTGGTTTCCCATCGGGGCATCTCAGTGGCCCCTGTGCAGACAGGATGCTGAGCTAGGCAGGCCCTTGGAGTGATCCAGCTATAAGGCTCTTCTTCTGTGAGGGAGAGAGAAAAAGCCGCGGGACAGTGTGGTGTAGTGGTTAGAGCAGTGGTTCCCAACCGGACTCGCAAGTTGCTTGTTCTCTCCTGGTGGAAAGTCCCCAAAACTGGGGCGTGAAGAGGCTGAAGATAGGGCATTCCTTCCACTGTGAGTTGAGGAACAGAGCGTATTGAGTTGGGTGGGGGAGACACCCGAATTTTCCATGGAAAAATCTCACAGCACACACTAGTCTGGACCTGTCTATGGAGAGATGACTTTTCCACCCAGCAAGATAATCCCTTTGGGCACCAGTAATAAACAAAAGTCAGCCCTTATTCCCTTATGGGGGACACAAGAACCCTTATAGAGTCCTTTGCAGGTTCACCATCGGTCGGGGAAAAGAACAGAGGCCAACCAGAGAATATTGAGAAGCAAAGCAGCTAGTAAGCCTGATCTTTATTGATTTGTTGCAACAGGGTCCTCGCTCACCACATGCAGGAGGGAGGAGGAACCCAGAACCCAGGTGTGCCTGCCCTTATATAGACATTTTAAATTGCCCGCCCTGGAGTCCAAGACCACCCCCAGAAACATCATACCTACATCACAGAAAGGGGTGGTCTACAACAGAAATCTGAGCGCATTGTTTGTCTCCTGTCTGTGTTTACCTCCTGTCTGGCAGGTTACCTGTTAATGCTCTCTTGACTGGATACCCTGGGGAGCCTGGCCAGTCTTTTGTAATGACAAATACTTAGTTCCTGAGCCAGGTCACAGGCTCACCCTATTCATACACAAACATACCCTTCAGACAGGATTTGTGAACGAAAAGACAATGGGGAGGATTTTCCATTTTCCTTCGACCTTGCAGAGAAATATTTGAGGTCAATTTGGGAGGGACAAAATGGTTTCAGGACTTTTTCTGTGGGGTTTCAGACATGTTGTTTATATAAGCAGTTATGAACATTTCCCGTTCATGGATCACTCTTAAAAAGCAGAGACATCACCTTGCCAACAAAGGTCCGTATAGTTAAAGCTCTGGTTTTCCCAGTAGTGATGTATGGAAGTGAGAGCTGGACCATAAAGAAGGCTGATCGACGAAGAATGGATGCTTTTGAATTCTGGTCCTGGAGGAGACTCTTGAGAGTCCCATGGACTGCAAGATCAAACCTCTCCATTCGGAAGGAAATCAGCCCTGAGTGCTCACTGGAAGGACAGATCCTGAAGCTGAGGCTCCAATACTTTGGCTGCCTCATAAGAGAAGACTCCCTGGAAAAGACCCTGATGTTGGGAAAGATGGAGGGCACAAGGAGAAGGGGACGACGGAGGACGAGATGGTGGGACAGTGTTCTCGAAGCGACCAGCATGAGTTTGACCAAACTGCAGCAGGCAGTGGAAGACAGGAGTGCCTGGTGTGCTCTGGTCCAGGGGGTCACGAAGAGGCGGACACGACTAAACGACAACAATTTACAATTTTTGTTTAACCCGCAAGAAAGAAGGCCTTTTCGCTGGCTAGGTTCAATTCTAATCCTTCTAACCTCCTTTGGGGTAGGTTTGCGGGTTTGGCAGAAGGAGATAGGATCTGGCGATGCCCACCTGGTGGAAACTCTAGCTCACATGGCCCTTAAATGTAAAATGTAGGTGGACACGACTAAACTAAACAACAACAACATGTTTATATATTTATATATATATTTATAATTTATATATATTTATATATAAATATATATAAATTATATATAAATATATATATATTAATTTATATATATTTATATATAAATATATTTATATATAAATATTTAAATAATAAATATTTAAATAAATATATAAATATATTTATATATAAATATATTTGTTGTTGTTTAGTCGTTTAGTGTTGTCTGACTCTTCGTGACCCCCTGGACCAGAGCACGCCAGGCACTCCTGATAAATATATATATATGGTGGGAAATGCGCCATAAAATAAGGCAAGGCCTCTCTTCTTTTTGCATGAACTCCTTTTGTTCCTCGAGCGCAGCGACGGATCTTTGCAAAAGGGCAAAAAAAAAAATTCTTAGTTTGGGGTTGGCTTTTCCCCCCGTCCGTGAGTCGCGCGCCCCGCGTATCTATCTATACGAAAGTCTAAGTGCGAATGTTTTCCCAGGCGCGCGACCTCCCCGGGACGTTCCATTGCTGTATGAACGTTCCACGCGAGCGTTCCAAGCGGAAACCGGAAGCGTGCGGAGAAAGCGAGAGCGTGCGCGTGCTTGTGCGCGCTTGCTTGCTTGCTTGCTCTATTCCCTCCTGCAGCTGCCTTGTTGGGGAGACCTGCTTGGAAAGGTGAGGAAAGGGTGCAAGGAGTAAGGGAGGGAAGGAAGGAAGGAAGGGGGCGCAGGGTGGGGTGCAAAAAGAGGGGTGCGCGCAGAGATGTGGGGCAGGGGAGGTTTCTGGGTGCGGGTGCAGAAGGAATAACTGTGGGTGCAGCAAGGGACCTCATCATATTTGCAACATGCATTGCTCATTAACGTGCTTGCAAGGAACCGATGTCCTTTGGAACTCCCTGCCACTGTTTTTTTTTAGGCAGGCGCCTTCACCCTGCTGCTGACTAAGGTCAAACCTTTTATATTTTATTATTTTTATTTATTATTAGATTTATAACCCAGCTTCCCCCCCAAGGAGCTCAAGACGGCATGCCTGGTTCTCCTGCCCCCCCCCCCAATTTTATCCCCATTTAACAGCCTTATGCTGAAAGCTCCCTTAGACACAGCGAGGCTTACTTCTGAGTAAATGGTTGCCATTAATTTGATTTTAGAATGTATTTCAATTAATTGATTGTGATTTTATGTAAACTGTGTTATTTTTACTGTTGTTAGCCGCTCTGAGCCCGGCTTTGGCTGGGGAGGGCGGGATATAAATAAAATTTTATTATTATTATTAATTGTGGTAATAAATAATGTCAGGGGAAAATAATAAGAAAGTGTGGTTAAGGGGAAGTACAGTGGTACCTCGGGTTAAATACTTAATTCGTTCTGGTCTGTTCTTAACCTGAAACTGTTCTTAACCTGAAGCACCACTTTAGCTAATGGGGCCTCCTGCTCCTGCCGTGCCGCCGGAACACGATTTCTGTTCTCATCCTGAAGCAAAGTTCTTAACTCGAGGTAATATTTCTGGGTTAGCAGAGTCTGTAACCTGAAGGGTATGTAACCTGAAGCGTATGTAACCCGAGGTACCACTGTATATTTCTGCTTCGAGACTTGCATTCATTTGTACACGCAGTCTATTTCTTCCTTGCATGTATATCTTTATCCCCCCCTCAAATAGTTTGGGGTGGTGTGTATGTGGGTCTCCCCCTCCTCCTTTAATCTCTGCAACATTCCTTTGAGGCAGGGTGGGCAGAGGAGGCAGCGACTGGCCACAAAGATCACACCCAGTGATCTTTCAAAAGCAGGATTCGAACACTGGTCCCTCCCAGGTCCAGTGGTTCTCAAAGGGTTTTGCGCATGGCTTTTTATAAGTGCTGCTGTGGGTTAAACCACAGAGCCTAGGACTTGCTGATCAGAAGGTCGGCAGTTCGAATCCCCAGGACGGGGTGAGCTCCCGTTGCTCGGTCCCTGCTCCTGCCAACGTAGCAGTTCGAAAGCACGTCAAAGTACAAGTAGATAAATAGGTACTCTTCCAGTAGGAAGGTAAACGGCGTTTCCGTGCGCTGCTCTGGTTCGCCAGAAGCGGCTTAGTCATGCTGGCCACATGACCCGGAAGCTATACGCCGGCTCCCTCAGCCAGTAAAGCGAGATGAGCGCCGCATCCCCAGAGTCGGCCACGACTGGACCTAATGGTCAGGGGTCCCTTTACCTTTACCTTTAAGCCTCCCAGAGTGGCTGGGGAAACCCAGCCAGATGGACAGGATATAAATAAATAATAAAATTATTATTATTATTTGCATAATGGGTAGATAACTTTTCAAAATGATAGCAAGAGCAAGGCTTCTTAGTGTTGATGAGGAGATGAGAATTTGCTTGTCTCAAATTAGAGCGAATATAAATGAGATTACCTGGCAAAAGCAAGCTCACACCTCTCATCGAGTTTGCATGCATACATATGTAAGAAGCTCGTGTATAATTATATTTTGTTCTTTTTTTAAAAAAAATATACTTTATTAGTTGAATATAAGAACAACATACAATCAAACACCTCCTGCCAACCTAGCGGTTCGAAAGCACGTCAAAGTGCAAGTAGATAAATAGGTACCCCTCTGGCGGAAAGGTAAACGGCGTTTCCGTGCGCTGCTCTGGTTTGCCAGAAGCGGCTTAGTCCTGCTGGCCACATGACCCGGAAGCTGTACGCCGGCTCCCTCGGCCAGTAAAGCGAGATGAGGGCCGCAACCCCAGAGTCGGCCACGACTGGACCTAATGGTCAGGGGTCCCTTTACCCTTTACCTTACAATCAAACACAACCAATCAAATACAGTTTCCCCCTACCCCCCCCCAAAAAAAACCCAGCCCCAACTGCGTCCATTAGTAATAGAATCAAATAAAAAAATATTTCTACAGTTGCTGGTTTAAAAAATATCATTCCACATGTATTTTGTTCTTATATAGCTGCATTGTATTATGCTTTCTGGATGTTCCACAATAATATTATAAAGCAGTTGTGTTCTGTGTGATAAATCAAGCACAGCTGGGACTTGTTTATTCCCCCATGTATTCCTTATCTGTTTAAAAAACACCTCTGCGATTTTTATTCTGAAAGTGTGGCTCAGAGAAAAAAGTTTGAGACCCCCGTCCTAGTCTAACGCTAACCACTATACCTCCTTTTTTAAAAATAATACATTTTTATTAATTTTAACATACAAATTATAAAACGTACCACACAAATTATTACAAATACACTTTTTTTGGGACTTCCATCAGCACCTCCGATGATCTTCCGTCTTAACCTCTTTTTATGCATTACTTAATTTTATATTGTCATTACCTCTCTTGACCTATCATCTCCCCTTTTCCATTTTTACAATATTTCCTACAATACTCCTCACAGAACTTCTTGCAAACCTGCAAGCGTCGTCTGATCATCACAAATACTTTTCATATAGTTCGTAAATTTACTCCAGTCTTCGGTAAATTTTTGGGCCACCAGTTTTGGATCCTTCCTGTTAATTTGTCTAATTCTGCATAATCCCATCAACTTCATCCTCCATTCTTCAATCGTTGGCAATTCTTCTTGCTTCCATTTCTGGGCTAATAGTATTCTGGCTGCTGTTACTGCATATAAAAAAAGCTTACATTCTTTTCTATTTATATCACTTCCCACCATTCCCAATAGAAATACTTCTGGTTTCTTTGTAAATGTATATTTCAACATTTTTTTCAACTCGTTACATATCATCTCCCAGAAACATTTCACCTTTTTACATTCCCACCACATATGATAGAATGTTCCCTCTTTTTCTTTACATTTCCAACATTGATTGCTAGTTTTATACATTTTCGCTAACGTAACAGGAGTGATATACCATCTATACATCATTTTCATCACATTTTCTTTTAATGCATTACATGCAGTAAACTTTAAACCTTCTTTCCATAATTTCACCCAGTCACTCAGTTGTATATTATATCCTAACCGCTATACCTCCCACCCATCGCCTCTCTCTTCCCCAGGACCGCATGTCTGAGCCGGGGCCCCCCACGCAGACGGAGTACGCCCTGCGCCGGCGCTTGCCGCGCCGCCTCCCTCGCCGGCGCAGCGACATCTACATCAACATGAAGACGGATTTCAAGGCGCAGCTAAGCCGCTGCCAGAAGCTGCTTGCACCCGGCAGCGGCTGTCCTGAAATCTGCATCCATGGACTGGGGCTGGCCATCAACCGCGCCATCAACATCGCCCTGCAGTTAGAGGCCACCGGCAGCGGGTCCCTGTGCCTGGCTGCCAACACGTCCACCGTGGAGCTGGCTGACGTGGCCGAGCCGGAAGGGGACAGCGACGAGCCGCTGGCCAGGACCCGGAACAACTCCGCCATCCACATCCGGGTCTGCCGCGTCACCCCGGAGTAGCCGCCGGTCCAAACCTCAGGGTCCCTGGGTGAGGAAGAGAGTCTTTGCTTCCACGAAACGCGTCGCTCGAATCCCGGGGTCCTGTGTTATGTAGGAGTGCTGGGGGATCCCCGCCTTTCCAAACTGGTTTAGTCTTTGCTGGCTGGACTGGGCACGAGGTTTGCAGTTTCTCCGTGCACTGAACGCACAATTCTCCATTTCGTGTGACAAAACGCCAGCGCCGAATTAGAGCCTCGTTTCTCCCCCTTTTCTGGCTAAATTGGAACACTATTCTCCAGGACAAAGGTTGCTGGCCTTGGCCGCGTGTGGACTTTTCTCTGTGGGAATCGGAACCACCCTACAGCAAAAGAGGGACCTGCAGTGGACGTAGTCGGTTTTCCCCCCAGCCTGAAAACCAAATTGTTACCTAAGTGGGGCGTGCATTTTCACTTGTTCGCAAGAAAGATCCTTAGAGGCCTGGCGTCGCAGGCTGACTTCCTTAATGCTGTGACGTCTGCAGGGTGTTTCATCCAAACGTTTCAGTGTGTATGTGTGTCTTGTGGCGTTTTGGAGTGTATTTTTTGCTTGGATCTGGGGAATAAACCCTTGTTTTACCAGGAGGGAGAGAAGAGAGCCTTTTCTCAGTTTTTCAAGGGGCACTGGGCAAGGTAAGATTGCATTATTTAGCAAAATGTAGAGGCCTCAATCGAAGCAGAAAGATCGCTTGAGTGTTTTGCGTAAAATGCTAATAAGAACAGACAAACCCCCCAAAATCAGCAAGATTGAAAAACGGCAACATCTGGTCCAGCACCATGTTCTCACAGTAGCCAACCTGTGGGAAACCAGCCAGTAGGATTCGAACACAAGACCAACATTCTCCCCTCCTGTGATTCCCAGTCCAGCAAACAGCATTCAGAAGCATCAGAGTATAGCCATTGTGGCTAGTAGCTGCTGATAATAGGGTTGCCATAAGCCTGGAATTTCCTGGACATATCTGGAATACTGTTTTCAGCAGAAGCATCTGGGTGGAAATTAGCCAAATGTCTGGGAAAATCCGGACGATATGGCAGCCTATGACAGCAGTGCCGATTTTGCTGATTTCCCCTTAAAATAGCTCAAAAACAGCATTTTTGTGTGTGATGTTGCCCAAAAGAGCTTTGGGCAAAACTAAAAAAAACCAAACCCTTTCTGTCCAGATTTTCACTGTTTGAAATACGGCAACCCTCCGCTGATAGACCTCTCCTCCATGAATTTGCCCGGTACAAATCGGTGGCCATCACTGACTCCTGCAGAAAGGAGTTCTGTAGCTTTAACTACGTGCTGCGGGAAGAAGGACTTCCCATCAATAATAATAATAATAATAATTTATTATTTGTACCCCGCCCATCTGGCTGGGTTTCCCCAGCCACTCTGAGCGGCTTCCAACAAAGATGAAAAATACATTAAAATGTCACACATTAAAAACTTCCCTGAACAGGGCTGCCTTCAGATGTCTTCTAAAAGTCAGGTAGTTGTTTATCTCTTTGACATCTGGTGGGGGGGGCGTTCCGCAGGGCGGGCGCCACCACCGAGAAGGCCCTCTGCATGGTTCCCTGTAGCTTTGCTTCTCGCAAGGAGGGAACCGCCAGGAGGCTTCCATGAGTTCTACTGTGACGAGAGGGGGAGGAAGACTTTTCTCTTTCCAATTTCTCCATGCCAGTTTCTCGATGTTATAAACTTCCATCGTGTCGCCTCCTGCTCACCTCCTCTCTAAACTAAAAGGTCCCAAATGGTGCAATCTTTCCTCCATAAGGTGCCTTTCCATCCACTACATCCATCACAATGGGGCTGATATGGAAGGTGTATTCCCAAACCTCTGCTCTCATGAGCCTGACTGAGCAGCAGGGGCTTTTCATCCTCCCTCTGACTTGTGGTTACGGTTTTGTAAAAGATTCTGTAGCGGCTTTGGCATTTGGCATTTTGCCTGTCCATGGAGGCGCAGGTTAATTCTGTGTCCAGGGTAGATCTATCTGGTACGCAGGATGAGACCCTCCAGCCCACAGACTGTCTGGCCAGAGTAGCGCATGCTCTGGTTATCTCCCACTTGGACTACTGCAATGCGCTCTACGTGGGGCTACCTTTGAAGGTGACCCGGAAACTGCAATTAATCCAGAATGCGGCAGCTAGACTGGGGACTGGGAGACCATATAACACCAGTCCTGAAAGACCTACATTGGCTCCCAGGACGTTTCCGAGCACAATTCAAAGTGTTGGTGCTGACCTTGAAAGCCCTAAACGGCCTCAAAGGGCCAGTAGATCTGAAGGAGCGTCTCCACCCTCATCGTTCAGCCCGGACACTGAGGTCCAGCACCGAGGGCCTTCTGGCAGTTCCCTCATTGCGAGAACTGAGGTTACAGGGAACCAGACAGAGGGCCTTCTCGGTAGTGGCGCCCGCCCTGTGGAAAGCCCTCCCACCAGATGTCAAGGCAATAAACAACTATTTTACTTTTAAAAGACAACTGAAGGCGGCCCTAGAATCATAGAGTTGGAAGAGACCACAAGGGCCATCGAGTCCAACCCCCTGCCAAGCAGGAAACCCCATCAGAGCACTCCTGACATATGGTTGTCAAGCCTCTGCTTAAAGACCTCCAAAGAAGGAGACTCCACCACACTCCTTGGCAGCAAATTCCACTGTCGAACAGCTCTTACTGTCAGGAAGTTCTTCCTAATGTTTAGGTGGAATCTTCTTTCTTGTAGTTTGAATCCATTGCTCCGTGTCCGCTTCTCTGGAGCAGCAGAAAACAACCTTTCTCCCTCCTCTATGTGACATCCTTTTATATATTTGAACATGGCTATCATATCACCCCTTAACCTCCTCTTCTCCAGGCTAAACATGCCCAGCTCCCTTAGCCGTTCCTCATAAGGCATCGTTTCCAGGCCTTTGACCATTTTGGTTGCCCTCCTCTGGACACGTTCCAGTTTGTCAGTGTCCTTCTTGAATTGTGGTGCCCAGAACTGGACACAGTACTCTAGGTGAGGTCTGACCAGAGCAGAATACAGTGGCACTATTACTTCCCTTGATCTAGATGCTATACTCCTATTGATGCAGCCCAGAATTGCATTGGCTTTTTTAGCTGCCGCGTCACACTGTTGGCTCATGTCAAGTTTGTGGTCAACCAAGACTCCTAGATCCTTTTCACATGTACTGCTCTCAAGCCAGGTGTCACCCATCTTGTATTTGTGCCTCTCATTTTTTTTGCCCAAGTGCAATACTTTACATTTCTCCCTGTTAAAATTCATCTTGTTTGTTTTGGCCCAGTTCTCTAATCTGTCAAGGTCGTTTTGAAGTGTGATCCTGTCCTCTGGGGTGTTAGCCACCCCTCCCAGTTTGGTGTCATCTGCAAATTTGATCAGGATGCCCTTGAGTCCATCATCCAAGTCGTTGATAAAGATGTTGAATAAGACCGGGCCCAAGACAGAACCCTGTGGCACCCCACTAGTCACTCTTCTCCAGGATGAAGAGGAACCATTGATGAGCACCCTTTGGGTTCGGTCAGTCAGCCAGTTACAAATCCACTGAGTGGTAGCATAGTCAAGACCGCATTTTACCAGCTTCTTTACAAGAATATCATGGGGCACCTTGTCAAATGCCTTACTGAAATCAAGGTAGGCTATATCCACTGAGTTCCCTTCATCTACCAGGCTTGTAATTCTGTCAAAAAACGAGATCAGGTTAGTCTGACATGACTTATTTTTCAGAAATCCATGCTGACTATTGGTGATCACAGCATTCCTTTCTAGGTGCTCACAGACTGTTTGCTTAATGATCTGCTCCAGAATCTTCCCTGGTATTGATGTCAGACTGACTGGGCGGTAATTATTTGGGTCCTCTCTTTTCCCCTTTTTGAAAATAGGGACAACATTTGCCCTCCTCCAGTCTGCCGGGACTTCGCCTGTTCTCCAGGAATTCTCAAAGATGACTGCCAGTGGTTCTGAGATCACATCTGCCAGTTCTTTTAATACTCTTGGATGCAGTTCATCTGGCCCTGGAGACTTGAATACATCTAAACTAGCCAAGTATTCTTGTACTATCTCCTTAGTTATTCTGGGCTGTGTTTCCTTTGCTGAATCATTTGCTCCAAATTCTTCAGGTCGGGCATTGTTTTCTTTATTGGAGAAGACTGAGGCAAAGAAGGCATTGAGGAGTTCAGCCCTTTCTGTGTCCCCTGTTTGCATTTCACCATCTTCTCCTCTGAGTGACCCCACTGTTTCTTTGTTCTTCCTTTTGCTACGGACATACCCATAAAAGCCTTTTTTGTTGCTTTTAACCTCTCTAGCAAGCCTGAGTTCATTCTGTGCTTTAGCTTTTCTGACTTTGTGTCTACACGTGCTGGCTATTTGTTTGAATTCCTCTTTGGTGGTTTCCCCCCTTTTCCATTTTTTGTACACATCCTTTTTTAATCTTAACTCAGTTAAAAGTTCTTTAGATAGCCACCCTGGCTTCTTTAGGCACCTTCCATGTTTCCGTCTCATTGGTATTGCCTGACGTTGTGCTTTTACTATCTCCCTCTTAACAAACTCCCAGCCATCATTAACTCCCTTTCCTTTTAGTATTACTGTCCATGGGATCTCACGCAGCACTTCCCTAAGTTTTATGAAGTCGGCTTTCTTAAAGTCAAGAAATTGAGTCCTAGTATGCTTGGCTGCTCCTTTCTGCTGTATAGTAAACTTCAGAAGAGCATGATCACTCGCGCCTAATGATCCTTCCACTTCTACCCCACTAACCAGGTCATCAACATTGGTTAGGACCAGATCTAAAATGGCTGTTCCTCTTGTTGCTTCTCCCACTTTCTGGACAATGAAGTTGTCTGCAAGGCCAGTGAGGAATCTGTTTGACCTTATGCTCTTGGCTGAGTTTGACATCCAACAAATATCCGGGTAATTGAAGTCCCCCATTACTACTATCTCCCTTCCTTTTGCATGCTTGGCCATCTGTTCCAGGAAGGCATCATCTATGTCCTCCGATTGGCTTGGGGATCTATAGTAAACTCCCACAATGAGGTCACTGTTATTCTTCTCTCCCTTAATTTTGACCCAAATGCTCTCACTTTGGCTTTGAGGTTCTAAATCTTGGATCTCTTCACAGGTATACACATCCCTGACATATAACGCCACTCCTCCTCCTTTCTTGTCTGGTCTGTTTCTCCGAAATAGATTGTATCCCCCCATTATTACATTCCAGTCGTGGGACTTATCCCACCAGGTTTCAGTGATGCCTATTATGTCATATTTAGTTTGCTGTACCAAGAGCTCAAGCTCATCTTGTTTATTTCCCATGCTGCTCCTTTCTTGTTGGAATTCTGCCTGGGTCAGAGGAATGTGCCACAAGCGTAGGCACCGGCAGATATTCCTGTCGACCTCCCTGCGTCTCCCAACCTCTGCTGATAAGCAGGCGAGGTCCGGCGATTCTTCTCAGATGTATGAGAGGAACACACCGTTCTTCCTCTCTCCCCTTTGGTGTCCCCAGGGAGGGGAAAGAAGCAGACAGAAAACTATTTACATCATTTATTTCTGCCTCTTACATCAGTACAGAGAATCATGTCTGCACTCAACAACAGCAAGAAAGAAACTCCTCCCAAGTACATCCAGTACGGGTCATATGACACACACACACTGAGCTAACATCCGGTGCTCAGTACAGAATGGACTGCCCCTTTGTTCCCATGGCAACAGTCACAAACATCCTGTCTGGCTTTCCAGCCACAAGCAGCTGGCTGAGCTGCTAGAGCCTTTGCTTGCTGCAGCATTGGTGCTTTATGGTAACATACTCCCCCTAAAGTATCAATGTGTGCCGCGAGCAAAGCGTCATCCAGAGAAGAAAACAAACAGTTGTTATATTTATAACATTCCCCTGTTGTTTCAGTTCCACCCTTGGAACTACCCGCCACTGGTTTAACCAATGTACCTCTCTGGTTGTGTGACTTCGCATTACCTTGGTTAACACCTCTCTGTTGTGCCTTTGTCTCTGACTCAGACACAGCTTCAATCTGTCCTTGGTCGTTTACAATAGCAACATATGCAAGGTTAGCAAACTCCTTTGAATACCTCTTGGGTGGTACACCCTTCGTTGCTCTCTCAGACCTGCGTATGAGGTTCTGATCCTCTGTGCTCATTGGTTCAACCTTTGAACTCTCTGGAGAACCAGTACTAAGCTTAATCAATGGTTCATCCTCCTCTTCTGAGGGTCTAGTCATTATGTGAGATTTCCTCTCAATGATTGTGACAACTGAGCTGTCTGAGCTATCGCTGTCATCATCATCATCTGAATCGTTACCTGTGGGAAATGTCTGTACTACAACCCGCTCATGCTCTGGAGCACTCTCTAGGAACTTTGTGAGAATCACCTGACCAGATTCAGACAAAATTACTCTGTAGAGACCCTTTTCATAACCCACAAAAATGCCTCTGGCATTCTTTACTCCACCTGGAGCTTCTGTTCTCACATGAGACCCGAAAACCTTAAAATAGGCAACAGAAGGTTTTCTATTGAACAGCTTCTCAAAAGGAGAACATCCCAACTCTGTTGAGACCTTTCTCAGCCACACATGAAGATAGGACGCTAACGATTCGGCCCAATATTCACGTGGCAAATGTGAACTCAGCAATTGCGCATTCATCCCCTTTTGCAATTCTTTGTTCACTTTTACACAGACCCCCCTGTTCCACGCTTCTTGCGAAACTGCAACTTTGTGGTCTATCCCTTTTCCATCCAGGAACTTCTGAAACTTCTGTAACAGAAAAATTTGCTTCTCATCTGTGAAAAGACAATCAATGTTAGCATCATGCATATTTTTAACCTTGTCACAAAACTCCTGAAACTTTTCTAAAGTTTCTTGCGGTTTCTCCATCATATAAACCCAAGAATAATTAGTGAAACAATCCACACACACAAGGTAAAATTTTGCACCGCCTCTAGATGGTTCTAGAGGACCAATCACATCAGCATACACCCGCTGAAATGCTCTGTCGACCTTCTTGGTCTTAGTCACCTTCCTGGTGCTCACACTGGTCACACCTGCAAGAGAGATTTCGTTAGAAACAGAGGAATTACATTTCATGTAATCACTTTGATCAAAAGTCAACAAATACAGTCCATCTTTCTCTTTGGCAGTAAGAAACAGTTCTCCATCTTTGTAGATCTTGCAGCTTTTAGCATCATAGGACAATTTCAGTCCTTTCTTTGCAATCTGCGACACGCTCAGCAGATTAAATCTCAGTTCTGGAACCAGGTAAACATCATTTATAGTCAAGTTCAGACTCTCAAGATACACAGTCCCAATTCCGGTTGCTTCCAACTCCTGACCGTTGGCCTGTTTCACAGTGAAGCTTTGCTTCTTCAACGTCGAAAATAGTCCTCTGTGCGGGCACATATGAACCGTGGCGCCCGTGTCAATTATGAACGAGTTCCCAACATCTGGCGTGGTTCCTTTCGCCATCATAGCCTTTGCAGGTTTCACCTGGCACTTGGTACGGCTTTTGCCTGACGCCTGAGGCTTCGTAGAGCTGCTCTTTGCTCCTCTTGACTGGCGCGGCTTCTTACAGTTTCGCTGTAGATGCCCAGTCTGTCCACAATTGTAGCATCGGACAGCACTCAATGCTACACCATGCTCTCCAGTAGCATCAGCAGTGGGGGAATTAGAACTCTGTTCTTCCCTCCCCCTGTCTTTTTCTTCCAGTGCAGCAAGTCTGTCGTGTTCATTCAGGACCACAGCACAAACTCTCTCCGCGGTCAGCTGCGCGGCCGGTAGGGAACCAAGCTGACTGGCAACAACCTTGTAGGTGCGGCTAAGGCTGTTTATCATCATGAAGCAAAACACTTCCTCCTGAAGACGAAAATTGCGTTCCACCATCTGTTGACGCAGAAACTTCATTTCTGTCAGGTGCGCTTGAACATCTCCATCAGGCGCAAGTCTCAGATTGGTCAATTTCTCAAAATACAGCAACGCTGAAGAACCAGCATCTCTCTGATGCGTTGTACGCAGCGTGTCCCATACCTCTTTCGCATTTTCTAAGTGCTGAACATGCACCAACTGATCATCTGAGACACACAGAATTATAGCAGTCCTGGCCCTTACATTCCGTGATTCCCAACCTCCGGTTGGTGCTGCAGGGATGGGGTTTTCAATTACATCAAAAAGCCTCTGATTCTGCAGCAGGGCCTTCATCTTTACAGACCAAGATGAATAATTGTCATTGGTTAAGGGAGGTGGGCAAGGCAAACCTCCCCCTTTCTTGGCATCCATCTTGAAGCCAAGCCTCCAGCTCACAATGTCAAACAAACTGTAAAATCCAACAGTTGTTTTTTCCTTTCTCACGCAGCAAAACTGCAAGTTGTTTGTGCTTTTTGCACCTGGCAGCTAAACTCAGGCTGCTATTGAAAAGTCCCTTCCAAGAGCTCGTAAACCTTGTAGCCGAAACATTCTCTGATTTTGTTTCGCTTTCCCAGGCTTACACGCAGAGTCCAGCCCCTTTGCCAGTACCTTTCCAGGACCGTTACCTAGCAACAATGCATTTCAATAAGACATCTTATCTACCACAAAAATTTGTGGAATGCAGGCTTCAGCCTTCAAGCTGCAGGCCTCTTCTCCCGGAGCTTTTGTTTTCTTTGAAACACAGCTCCGTGAACCAGGGAATTAATCTTCCTGCGTTCACACTTTTAGCCCGAAAAGCAGCATACCTTGAACTTTGTTGCTCTGGAAAACACCTCTTCTTTCCACCAGCTGTCTGTGGAGCCTCTGGCTGCTTTCAGACGCTTTCCTTCTCCCTTGGAGCAGAGGAGGACAATCCACCAGCCTCTCATGCAGATGTCCGATGAATCGCAACCATCCGAAGGCTGCCACTGTTGGAATTCTGCCTGGGTCAGAGGAATGTGCCACAAGCGTAGGCACCGGCAGATATTCCTGTCGACCTCCCTGCGTCTCCCAACCTCTGCTGATAAGCAGGCGAGGTCCGGCGATTCTTCTCAGATGTATGAGAGGAACACACCGTTCTTCCTCTCTCCCCTTTGGTGTCCCCAGGGAGGGGAAAGAAGCAGACAGAAAACTATTTACATCATTTATTTCTGCCTCTTACATCAGTACAGAGAATCATGTCTGCACTCAACAACAGCAAGAAAGAAACTCCTCCCAAGTACATCCAGTACGGGTCATATGACACACACACACTGAGCTAACATCCGGTGCTCAGTACAGAATGGACTGCCCCTTTGTTCCCATGGCAACAGTCACAAACATCCTGTCTGGCTTTCCAGCCACAAGCAGCTGGCTGAGCTGCTAGAGCCTTTGCTTGCTGCAGCATTGGTGCTTTATGGTAACAGAAATTGAGTCCTAGTATGCTTGGCTGCTCCTTTCTGCTGTATAGTAAACTTCAGAAGAGCATGATCACTCGCGCCTAATGATCCTTCCACTTCTACCCCACTAACTAGGTCATCAACATTGGTTAGGACCAGATCTAAAATGGCTGTTCCTCTTGTTGCTTCTCCCACTTTCTGGACAATGAAGTTGTCTGCAAGGCCAGTGAGGAATCTGTTTGACCTTATGCTCTTGGCTGAGTTTGACATCCAACAAATATCCGGGTAATTGAAGTCCCCCATTACTACTATCTCCCTTCCTTTTGCATGCTTGGCCATCTGTTCCAGGAAGGCATCATCTATGTCCTCCGATTGGCTTGGGGATCTATAGTAAACTCCCACAATGAGGTCACTGTTATTCTTCTCTCCCTTAATTTTGACCCAAATGCTCTCACTTTGGCTTTGAGGTTCTAAATCTTGGATCTCTTCACAGGTATACACATCCCTGACATATAACGCCACTCCTCCTCCTTTCTTGTCTGGTCTGTTTCTCCGAAATAGATTGTATCCCCCCATTATTACATTCCAGTCGTGGGACTTATCCCACCAGGTTTCAGTGATGCCTATTATGTCATATTTAGTTTGCTGTACCAAGAGCTCAAGCTCATCTTGTTTATTTCCCATGCTTTGCGCATTAGTGTACAGACATTGAAGTCCATTAATCATTCCCCCGTGTCTCTTATTTAAGGATTTTTTCATCCCACCACTAGGTTTGCATGCTGTTTGCTCCATTTGGTCTATGACATTTGGATGATCATCTTCATCAATTGATAGACTCCTACCTTCAGGAGCACTGTCTCCCTCCCCCACATTAGTCAGTTTAAAGCCCTCCTGATGAGGTTTCTGAGATTTTTGGCAAAAACATTTCTCCCAACCGTTGTGAGGTGCAGCCCATCGCTTGCCAGAAGTCCATCTTCAAGAAACTGCAGTCCGTGATCTAAGAATCCAAACCGTTCCTGTTTACACCATTTGCGAAGCCAGCTGTTCACTTCCACTATTTTTCCCTCTCTCCCTGGGCCACGTCGTTCAACTGGGAGGACAGATGAGATGACAATTTGTGCATTTAGTTGCTTCAATTTCCTGCCCAGAGCCTCGTAGTCTCTTTTGATCTTCTGGAGGCTATTGCTTGCAGTGTCATTGGTTCCCACATGAACCAAGAGGAAGGGGTATTTGTCAGTGGGTTTTATGATTCCTTGCAGTCGTTCAGTTACATCTTGGATCTTAGCCCCGGGGAGACAGCACACTTCCCGAGACATCTTGTCAGGCCCACAGATCACTGCTTCTGTTCCCCTCAGTAGGGAATCCCCTATCACCACTACACGCCTCCTCTTAGGTTTGGTCGGGGTTCTTCCATGAGCTGTCCGTTCCAAGGTCGCCTGCACATTCCCTGAGGACTGACTTTGCTGCTCGTCTTCATATACCTGATCGACTGAAATGAGGGAGAGATCCTCAAATGGAGTCTGCTCTTCGTCTTCCATGCTAGGGGAGAGGACCTCAAAGCGATTGTGTATTTCTAAACAATCAGAACGAACCCTGGGCCTCCTACTTCTTTGAGTCACGTTTCTCCATATATCTGGCTCCTGTGTTGATGAACTAGCCTCCTTCTCAAGGGAGTCCCCTGTTTCCTCCTTGGTGGAGACGGTGTGCTCTGTTGCTTCCAAGAAGAGCTCCAGCTCTCTAATTCTTTGGAGCGTAGCTACACGTTCCTCCAGTTGCTGGACTTTGTCTTTTAAGAGGGCAATCAACATGCAATGTTTAGGGAAGTTTTTAATGTTTGATGCTGTATTGTTTTTAATATTCGGTTGGAAGCCACTCAAAGTGGCTGGGGAAACCCAGCCAGATGGGTGGGGTATAAGTAATAAATTATTATTATTATTATTATTATTATTATTAATAAATGTTATTTATACCCCGCCCTCCCCAGCCAAGACCGGGCTCAAGGCGGCTAACAACCGATATAAGAACAAATTGATTGAAATACAACTTAAAAACAAGATTAAAATACAACATTAAAACATTAAAATGCAGCCTCATTTCAATGGAAACATTATTATTATTATTATTATTATTATTATTATTATTATTATTATTGGTGTTGTTTCAGCTCCATTCTGCTCTGGAGATATTCTCTCTCTCTCTGTGCAGGGAGACCTCTTAAAGGTGGTGCGACGTCAGATCTCCATGCAAATCAGCCTCGCCTCCCTCGACTTGAGCCCAGAGGTGGTTACGTAACCTCACAGACAACAATGGCAGCTGGCACCCCTCCAGGGAGGTCCCGGTAAACAGTCTGTGCCGATCTCTTGGTGAGGCGGCCGTGACGGGAAGGGCTTCTGGGATGGAGTCCTCCTCATTGTTTGCGTCCAGCGGGCCTCCAGGAAGATCAACACAGCACAACGCACGGGCCAAAAACGAGGGTTTGTTGTCTTTAGCAAGCAGGTTGGATCCTTGCCACCCATATTGACCTGTGCTTGAGGCTACAGCTGCGAAAAGGTTCAGCTTTAAAGAGATGGGAACATCGCTGATTTTGTGTGTGTTAGGTGTTGCAGAGCCCCATGGAGGCCTCATTGCAACATCCCCTTGTTTGGTTCCCCAACCCAGTGCCCTCCAGGAGCTTTGGGCCACAGCTTGGGACTCAGGGAGTACAGCAGGGCTGCCTGGCGCTGTCTGTGCTCTGTATCTTCTGACACCCAGCTCCTCTGGACATCCACGAGAGGTAGAAAAATGTTCCATCCACTGTCTTTTATCATTGTTCCCCCTTACTCTCCTATTCCTATTATGGCTCTCGGTGCGTTTTTGAGCACAATTCAAAGTGACCTTTAAAGCCCTAAACGGCCTCGGCCCTGTATACCTGAAGGAGCGTCTCCACCCCCATCATCCAGCCCAGACACTGAGATCCAGCACCGAGGGCCTTCTGGCGGTTCCCTCGCTGCAAGAAGTGAGGTTGCAGGGAACCAGGCAGAGGGCCTTCTCGGTGGTGGCGCCCGCCCTGTGGAACGCCCTCCCACCAGATGTCAAGGCAAAAAAAACTACAGTGGTACCTCGGGTTACATACGCTTCAGGTTACAGACTCCACTAACCCAGAAATAGTACCTCGGGTTAAGAACTTTGCTTCAGGATGAGAACAGAAATCGCAGCGCAACAGCAGCGGGAGGCCCCATTAGCTAAAGTGGTGCTTCAGGTTAAGAACAGTTTCAGGTTAAGAATGGACCTCCGGAACGAATTAAGTATGTAACCAAAGGTACCACTGTATTTTACTCTTAAAAGACACCTGAAGGCGGCCCTGTTTATGGAACTTTTTAATGTCTGACGCTGTATTCTTTTTGATATTTGGATGGAAGCCGCCCAGAGTGGCTGGGGAGACCCAGTCAGATGGGTGGGGTATAAATAATAAATTATTATTATTATTATTATTATTATTATTATTATTATTCTCCTGCCAACCTAGCAGTTCAAAAGCACGTCAGAGTGCAAGTAGATAAATAGGTACCACTCCGGCGGGAAGGTAAACGGCGTTTCCGTGTGCTGCTCTGGTTAGCCAGAAGCGGCTTAGTCCTGCTGGCCACGTTATTATTATTATTATTCTCGAAACAACCCCCCCAACCTTCCTTTGTAGGGGAGTCTCCCCATCTCTGCTTCAGCGATCAGAATTGCCCCTTCCAGCTATAAATAGCTGCAGAAAATGGGCAGGGGGAGAGGGTATCCTATTTATCCCCCCTGATGTCGAGTGATGGTTTGGTTACAATGACGCCCCTTTCTTGTCTGCTAGCCTGGATGTTCCTGAGTTGTCCAAAGGGCAATGAATTTTGCAAAATGGGGGTTCTCCCAGTCACTGCTGTTCTTTTCTTGATTTGGGGGGGCTCGGGGGGCAAGAGATCTATCTTTGGAGCCCTCCAGCCTCCCCCCTTCAACCCAGAGAGAGTCTCTGCTGTCCTGTCGTCGCAGCTGTGTGTTGGGAGACGGCTTATCGGGACCAGGTCGGAAATAACTCTTTTTCCACCACCGCCTCGCTGGCATTCTCACGCTGTTCAACAAGAGTCAGGGCTCCTGCGTTAACCTCAGACGCAAGCTGCTGATAAGACAGGGCTGGCACCCCTGCGAGGCTGTGGGGCTCCCAGCTCTTGTCATCCCCAGCGAGATCCGGAGAGCACCAGGTTGGGGAACTCAGCTCTAGCCAAACACCTGATTCCTTCTGCAGCTTCTTGAAGATGTGAAACCCAGACATACACCGATAACACTTTATTTTAGACCGTATCCTCAATTCGTTCTCGAACTGGATTCTGAACATGAAGCTGCATGTGGGAAGATTCAGGAAAGAGAAAATCAAGTCCTCCTCATTATTATTATTTATATCCCACCCTCCCCAGCCGAAGCCGGGCTCAGAGCGGCTAACAACAATAAAATGATACACATTCTAAAATCATTTCATTATAACATTAATTCAAATCAGATTAATGGCAACCAATTGGGCTGGGGTTCTGTGAGGATTGCCAAAGGAGGGAGTCAGGCTATGCCCTGGCCAAAGGCCTGGAGGAACAGCTCTGTCTTGCAGGCCCTGCGGAAAGATGTCAAGTCCTGCAGGGCCCTAGTCTCTTGTGACAGAGCGTTCCACCAGGTCGGGGCCACAGCCGAAAAGGCCCTGACTCTGGTCAAGGCCAGTCTGACCTCCCTGTGGCCCGGGACCTCCAAGATGTTTTTGTTTGAAGACCGTAAGGTCCTCTGTGGGACATACCAGGAGAGGCGGTCCCGTAGGTACAGGGGTCCTAGGCCGTATAAAGGTAAATGGACCCCTGACCATTAGGTCTAGTCGTGACCGACTCTGGGGTTGCGGCGCTCATCTCGCTTTATTGGCTGAGGGAGCCAGTGTACAGCTTCCGGGTCATGTGGCCAGCATGACTAAGCCGCTTCTGGTGAACCAGAGCAGCGCACGGAAATGCCGTTTACCTTCCTGCCGGAGCAGTATCTATTTATCTACTTACACTATGACGTGCTTTCAAACTGCTAGGTTGGCAGGAGCAGGGACCGAGCAACGGGAGCTCACCCCGTTGCGGGGATTCGAACTGCTGACCTTCCGATCGGCAAGTCCTAGGCTCTGTGGTTTAACCCACAGCGCCACCCGTGTCCCTCCTAGGCCATATAGGGCAGAGTTAAACTATGGAACTGCCTGCCAAGAGGACGCAGCGATGGCCACCAAATTTCAAAAGAGGATTGAACAAGCTCATGGAGGAGGAGAGGGCTCTGGAGCCAGAACATATTCTCCACTGGAGCCATAGTCAGCCCCCTCCTCCATGATTTTGTCCAAATTCTCGGCCGCCCCTCCCAACAGTTTGCGAAGTCCTGACTCTTGCAGATGACAGAGCCCAAAAGAGCAGCCTGGCAACTCCGGAGGCGAGTTCTGTTTTCTGTTTTGCTTGGCAGCGGGGGAGCCACGTGAATTGGGGACTGGGGAAGGAGCCAGCCCATTTCAGCCACCTCCACTTTGCAAGCCGTGTGTGTCTGTGTGCAGTCAGTGACCTCGCTGGCTCCGCGCGAAGGTCAAGGCTGGCAATCTGGGATGGCAACAAGAGCATGGGCACGTAGCTTCTCGATTGCTTCCAAGTGACAGGAAGTCACTGTTCCGCTTGGTTCTGGACCAGTTGGACCTCACCTGCGAGTTGTGCGTCCGGTTCTGGGGGCTGCAGTGTAAGGAGGACGTCGACCCACTGGAAAAGGATTTGGGAGAGGGGCAACTGAGGTAGTCCGTGGCAAGGAAAGCTAGCCTTGTGGGAAAAGGCTGAAGGAACTAGCTCAGTCGGTGGACCATGAGACTCTTAATCTCAGGGCTGTGAGTTCAAGTCCTGCATTGCAGGGAGTTGAACTAGATTGGCTCCCAGTACGTTTCCGAGCACAATTCAAAGTGTTGGTGTTGACCTTTAAAGCCCTAAACGGCCTCAAAGGCCCAGTAGACCTGAAGGAGCGTCTCCACCCCCATCATTCTGCCAGGACGCTGAGGTCCAGTGCCAAGGGCCTTCTGGCGGTTCCCTCATTGCGAGAAGCAAAGCTACAGGGAACCAGGCAGAGGGCTTTCTCGGTGGTGGTGTCCGCCCTGTGGATCGCCCTCCCATCAGATGTCAAAGAGATAAACAACTACCTAATATTTAGAAGACATCTGAAGGCAGCCTTGTTCAGGGAAGTTTTTAATGTGTGCCATTCTAATGTATTTTTAATCTTTGTTGGAAGCTGCCCGGAGTGGCTGGGGAAACCCAGCCAGATGGGTGGGGTACAAATAACAAATTATTATTATTATTGATGACCCCCGTAGCCCCTTCTACAATTCAATTATGAACTGGGAATGTTTAACCTGGAGTGGAAAAGAATGATGGGGGAAGGGGGTACGAAACCAGTCTTCAAATCCCTTCTGGATTATGCCAGTGCCCCACCTAGTCCAGAGTCCTGTTCTCACGGGGCCAAACAATTGCCCCAATGAGAAGTCTACTTGCAGGATCTGAGCACAAGAGCCGCTCTCCAGTCCTGTGGTTTCCAGCAGCTGGCACTCAGAAACGTAAAGGTAAAGGGACCCCTGATCATTAGGTCCAGTCGTGACTTACTCTGGGGTTGCGGCGCTCATCTCACTTTACTGGCCGAGGGAGCCGGCGTACAGCTTCCGGGTCATGTGGCCAGCATGGCCAAGCCACTTCTGGCGAACCAGAGCAGCGCACGGAAACGCCGTTCACTTTCCCGCCGGAGCGGTACCTATTTATCTACTTGCACTTTGACGTGCTTTCGAACTGCTAGGTTGGCAGGAGCAGGGACCGAGCAACGGGAGCTCACCCCGTTGCGGGGATTCGAACTGCTGACCTTCCGATCGGCAAGTTCTAGGCTCTGTGGTTTAACCTACAGTGCCACCTGCGTCCCTCAGAAACATTACTGCCTCCCAGTTGTGGAGGTGGAGCCTTCTCCATCAAAACGTCAACAGAGAGAAGA
Source organism: Podarcis pityusensis (assembly GCF_964106645.2). Taxonomy (NCBI): domain Eukaryota; kingdom Metazoa; phylum Chordata; class Lepidosauria; order Squamata; family Lacertidae; genus Podarcis; species Podarcis pityusensis. Next base: position 53,428,625 of record NC_138038.1, on the reverse strand, counting down.
GGACAAGGATTATTATTTTTTCTGCCCCCCCAGAGGGCAGAGGGTTTCAGTCACAAGAGGGTAGGTTTTGGGTGGACGTTAGGAGAGAGGTTTTGATGGTAAGAGCTGCCGGGACAATGGGTTAAAATGGCTTTAAAGGGTGGTGGTCTCCCCTGGGATAGAAGTCTTCAAGCAGACTTCTTGAAGTCTCTTTTGGCGTAGTGGTGAAGCGCTGGATTTTCCTGCCCTGAGCAGGGTGGGCTTGGACGGGATGACCTCTAGGTGCTTAATAATTTGCTTCTACTGTCCAGGCTCGTCTCTGGAAAATTTGAAGCTAATGGTGATAGAGAAAGGTGTGCCACTGGGCATATGCAGAGTGCCTTTCCCATGCTATTGCAGATCCACAGCCGATTCTCACACGTACGGTAACTGAGAGACTATGCTGTGGGAAGGTTATTCAAGACGTCCTTGCAAGCCTGATTGCTCTTGTTTAGAAATTGAAACTCTGGATATTCTGGGAAGCACGACAACCTTTAATAAAGATAAAACAGAACTACTTAAAAAAAAAAAATCCCGTCCACCAGGAAATCTTCCTTTCCCAAACCCAGTATACAAACCAGCTGCTCTCTGAAGTCAACAAGATAAATATACAGGAAAACTGTACATGTTTAACTTAGTATCAAATATAAACTCTCATAAAGTCCCTTAGAACAAAAACTTTACATAGGTGTATATCCTCTGTGGCACCGAAGCCCTTTATCCCTCTCCTCGCAAGGAGTCGAACCTGGAGCCGTCAAATCTTCACCTTCGCTTTACAGAAATAGCGGAAGCAGCAACTTTTGACGCTTTGGAGAGGAGAGCGAAGGGACTCGCATCCATGGAGATCGTCTCAACTGTTATTACAGCAGGCATTTTGATAAATCGGCTTCTTTCTTGACAAGAAGGGGGGTTTGACTAGATGACCCCTGGGTCTCCTTGGAGGTCTGTGATTCTAAGACTATGGGCCCCTTCAGAAATGCCCTTTTCATTGAGAATTGACAATGATTTGCGCCCATGATTATATTTCTGCCCTGCCTTCGATATTCTTTGTGCCTGTAAATGTTTTGGGGTAGACACACTGTTTCGTTCCCAATCCTTTCATATCCTGTCCTTCCTGCTGAAATCCCGTAACGTTTTACATACCACAAATGGGGGGAGGGCCTTTGGTGGTGCTACAGCCACCCCCAATCAATAATGTGGGAAGCATCACGGAACTACTAATAAAGCTGAATAAATCCATTACTAATGCACTGCTATTGTGTCAAGATTACAGAAGACACTTGCAAAAATAAAACAGCATCTGAAGGTGGCCCTGAAAAGATTGACACCTGCCAATCAAGTCTTTATCACCTCCAGTGGTACAGGGTAGATAGATCTCGCTCCCCTCCTGGCGCATCAAACATTTTCGCAGTCCTTTATTTCCCAAGTTAGGTATGCTTTGAAGGACACCTGCCAGTCACCCTCACCTCTTCGGAGCATCTGGTCCCTTTTCAGATGCTCCCTACAACTGATGCTTTGAAACCATGCAGCCCCAACTTAATGCACGTTTACTCAGAAGTAAACCCCACTAAATTCAAGGCGTTCTTCACTCCCAAGTTGCGGCTTTCGAGAAACGACTTTCGACTTCCGCTTTCCACATTCACAGCAGAGAGAGCCCAGCAAATACCCAGACAGGACTGTGAAAATGATGGAAGTGGAACCCCAAGGAACTTGCATGCTTTCTGACTTGCTAACGTGCCGGCCCCCAGAAACCAGCTCTGGAAGGGCACCGGAATTAGCCTTGGGCCCTAGCTCTATAGAAGGCCGCTCTTGATGGTTTCCTAGTGGCCGTAGATCTTTCTTTGCTGAAGGTGATATCAGTTCCCCACCAAAACCTTTCATTTTGCTGCCCGCCAAACCTCCTTTCCATTCCTTCCCCATCAAACCTCTGCCTCTTCTCCGTGCGACATTTCTCTCGTCCCTCCTAACCAGCCCCCACAAAAACGCACATCCTTACAGCCCAAAACACTGTCCGTCACTGGGAGAGGGGGCACCACTGGTCAAGCAGCCACAGGCCCCCGCGAAGACCACCTTGTCTGAGATTTTTCTGCGGCCCACCTCCTTTGCCCCACAGCAGAGGGATTGTGGGCCTTGCGCCACTCAGCTCGGGCCCCTTTGGGAAAACTCAGTCTCTTGGGTTCGAAATTCTTCCCATCTTGGCTTTGCAGACTTCCTTCCTCTCCTCCGTTCCTCTCATTCTCTCTTTTTCTCTCCTCCTCCAAAGTCGATGGCTGAAAAAACTCCGTTTTCCTGACGACAGCACCATCCTCCTCCAAGGTGGATCACCATTGCTCCCCTTGAAAACCTGGGGAGCGGCCTTGCTACCTGTTTGCAGACAAGGCACCAGACCTTCCATAAACCCAGCTCTTGTTTTCTCTTTCGGGGCAGGGTCAGGAGCCACAGAGGGCAGTGTGTGTGTGTGTGAATGTGCAGGGATGAGTGTCACCGGCTCCTGGGCAAGCGAGTCAAAAGTTTCCCCCCCCCAGCTCAGAAAGGCAGTCCGCACAGAACCCGGGTGTGCACATGCGTGTGTGCGTGTGGTTGACACCTGCCAATCAAATCAAGCTGTCACTCAGCGGGCAACGCAGGGGCACCCATCCCCTCCAGCAGTGGGCGGTTGGGGGTGGCAGCAGCATGCGGAGTGGTATGCGTTGGTGGCGCCGGTCTCCCTCCGTCACCTGGCACAGGCCTCTGTAATGTACAGGCTGACTTTCCCCCGGATGAAACTCGAGTAAACGCTGAACAGCTTTTTCATGGTCTGGACGTTCAGGGTGCGGGTCGAGACGTCATCTTGGGGGGCTTCCTGCAAGAGAGGTGTCTGTTTACTTAACGGGTATCTTTCTTTTCTTTTCTTTTTTTGCCTTTCAGGTTTTATTTTTTATTTTCCCCCAAATACTTTTCATTGCTTTTTTGTAACAACAACAAATAAATACTCTTACATTCAAAAAATTGTATGTTTTCTTATTTACCCTGCGCCTTATTGCGCCCGGACTTCCTTCCATCCCTTCAACCCTTTTCATATCTCAAATCTTTTCTTACAGTTTCTTATTTACACTCCATCCACATCACAAGATTTGCATTAATCCTGCTACAGTTTTTAAATTATTACAATTGCTCCGTATACATTCAACAAATTTACTCCAATCCTTTTCGAAATTTGCTTCTTTTCAGTTCCAAATCTTATAAGTCAAATTTCGCCAATTCTAGGTATTCAATCATTTTTGTCTGCCACGCCATTAAAGTTGGGATTTCCATTTCTGAGCCACTAAGATTTTAGCGGCGGCCGTTGCGTACATGAATAGTTTGTAATCTTCCTTTTTTAATTCATCCCCTGTTATCCCTAGCAAAAATGCTTCTGGTTTCTTTTGGGAAAGTGTATTAACGGGTATCTTTCACTGGAACAGTATCCCCGAGTTGGCGCCCACTGGGTGTTTTGGACTACAACTCCCAGCCAGCCGGGGTGCCATAAGCATCATAAAAAGGCCTCTGGCTACGTCAGCCTCCCCAGGTGTCCTGGACTACCACTATAATAATAATAATAATAATAATAATAATAATAATAATAATAATAATAATAATAATAATAATTTATACCCCACCCTCCCCAGTCAAGGCCGGGCTCAGGGCAGCTAACAAGCAATAATAAAAATAAGTTGAATGAATACAACTTAAAAACAAAATTAAAATACAACATTAAAATATTGAAACATCAGCATCAGCTAGGGTCAGATGGCAGCCATAGGCCGCATTCAGACCATAAATTTCAACTATGATACTGCTTTAAACAGCCATGGCTTGCCCCAAGGGATTGGGGAGTTGTAGTTTGTTAGGCTGCTGAGAGTTGAAACGGCCCCTCCATTCCCCTCACAGAGCGGTTTAATCGTCCCCCTTCGCAAGGGAACTCTGGGAATTGTAGCCCTAACAACCCTCAGCACCCCGAACAAACCATAGCTCCCAGAAATCTCTTTTTTCCCCACACAGAACTTGCTGGAAATCAGTTATGGCACCTCTCATGTAGGCACCATTGACATCCTTGAAAGAAAAAGCAACAGCTCCCAGAATCCTTTGGGGGAAGCCATGACTGTTCAAACTAGTATGATAGTGTGCTCTGTGAGGGGAAGAAGGGGGTCTCCTCACAACTCTCGGCTCCCTTCACAAACTTCAGCTCCCAGAATCCTTTGGGGGGAAGCCATGACAGTTCAAACTAGTATGATAGTGTGCTCTGTGAGGGGAAGAAGGGGGTCTCCTCACAACTCTCGGCTCCCTTCACAAACTTCAGCTCCCAGAATCCTTTGGGGGAAGCCATGACTGTTTAAAGTGGTATACTGTAGTACGCTTTTGTGAGGGGAATAGCGGGTCTCCTCACAACGTTCAGCATCTTTAACAAAGTACAGCTCCCAGAATACTTTGTGGGACGCCATGACCATTGAAAGTGGTATCACAGTGAGCTCTGTGATGGGACTAGGGGTCTCTTCCTTCAGAAGAAGCCATGACTGTTCAAACGGGCATCATAGTGCTCTCTGTGAGGGGAATAGGGGTCTCCTCAGAAATCTCAGCGCCTGTAAAAAGCCACAGCTCCCAGAATCCTTTGGGGGAAGCCATGGTTGTTCAAAGGGGCACCATAGTGTTCTCTGTGAGGGGAATAAAGGGGTCTCCTCAGAAATCTCAGCACTCTGAAACATAGCTGTCAACGTTTCGCTTTTTTAAAGGGAAATTCCCTTATTCTGAATGGGATTCCTCGCAAGAAAAGGGAAAAGTTGACAGCTATGCTCTGAACAAGCCACAGCTCCCAGAATCCTTTGGGGGAAGCCGTGACTGCATGGATGTATCCAGGGATTTTTTTCCACATGGAACTTGCCGGAAATCGGTTCTGGCACCTCTCATGTAGGCGCCATTGCCATCCTTGAGAGAACAAGAGAGGTGTTCTTGGCGAGTTCCAGCGCCTCTTTTTTACTAGAAAAACAGCACTATATAGTGCTCTCTGTGAGGGGAATAAAGGGGTCTCCTCAGAAATCTCAGCACCCATAACAAGCCACAGCTCCCAGAATCCTTTGGGGGAAGCCATGACAGTTCCAAGGTGGTATCATAGTGCTTTCTGTGAGGGGAATAAGGAGGTCTCTCCTCAGAAATCTCAGCACTCTCAACAAGCTACAGCTTCCAAAATCCTTTGAGGGAAGCCATGATTGTTCAAAGGGGCACCGTAGTCCTCTCTGTGAGGAGAATAAAGGGGTCTCCTCAGAAATCTCAGCACCCATAACAAGCCACAGCTCCCAGAATCCTTTGGGGGACGCCATGACTGTTCAGGGTGGTCTCAAAGTGCACTCCGTGAGGGGAACAGGGGTTTCTCCTCACAACTCTCATCGCCCTGCCCTGCCATTAAGGCTAGCCTTTTTTTCCAAACGAAACTCTCTTCCCTCCACCTTTCCCTTCCTCTTTACAAGGTGATCAAGGCCTTTGCTGTGCATTCCCACTCTGTGAGGGAATCTGCCTTCTGGTGAGGGCGATCCGAGGGGCTTAACTTCGGCCATATTTCCAGGGTGTGAAGGGAAGGCCTTGGGATTTGCAAAAGCTGCCTCAGGAGGAGGCAGAAGGGTGGGGAAAGGAGGCCTGGAAAATTACTAGCCGGTTCTGGTTACCGCCGGAAAGGAAACTGGCCCAGGAGAGTCAGGGTTCGCTCTCCTATTCAGACACCTGAAGCCAGCCCTGTTTAGGGAAGCTTTTAATGTTTAATAGGTTATTGTATTTTAGTGTTTTGTTGGAAGCCGCCCAGAGTGGCTGGGGAAACCCTGCCAGATGGGCGGGGTATAAATAAATTATTATTATTATTATTATTATTATTATTATTATTATTATTATTTCCACACAGCCTGCAAAGAGGTAGCAATATTTGCACCGCCACGCTAACAGAAATATTGGGGATTTTGCTCTCCTGTAGAGGAGACCAACTCTCTGCTGTTCCAGTCTAATGCTATTTCAAATCGGGAAATTCTGCTTTTTTGGAAAACTTTGCAGGCAAATCTGAATTTGCAGAACGGCTGCTTTGGCGATTCCATCTCCCTACTCCCGCTTTGTTACTAAGAAGAGTCGAACCGCCTCTACTGCGCTTCGTCCATGCGCTCCCAGGAAACTGCTTCTCTCTCTCTCTCTCTCTGCATATACTGGCTGCCAGGAGTGGAAGACTTCCTCTGCGCACGTGCAAAGTGCATCACCACTTGGCCAACATGCGTGCTCCCAAGACAAAGCGCTGCTGAGCACATGTGCAAAGGTGTTTCTCTCCTCCTAAAAGCCACCTGGAGTTAAGGAGCAGGGCTGTGATTTGTCGTGATGCCAGCAATATAGCGGGTTGGACTAGATGACCCTTGGGGGTCCCTTTCCAATTCTGTCATTCTGAGCAAGGAACTCCGGCCTCCTCGCCAACCAGCACTCCCTCCCCACAAATCTGGTGCTTCGCTCTCACCTGGGCTCCGTGGCCGCGCAAGATGTTTCTGATGCTCCGCAGGCAGCTCTCCATCACTTCCAGCTGGCGGACAAAAGGCTGCATGGCCGAATGATGCCTTTGGACTTGGCTGATAGCCCTCGAAAGGAGGGTCTGGCCTCTCCACACCTCGGACGCCTGCCTCGTCCTCTAGCAGAGCGGGGTGGGGAGAATAAGTCCATTAGTGAAGTTACAGGGGTGGGCATATACGTCCGTTCCAGTTACTCTCAGTTTCTCAATTTCCCCCGTCTTAAATTATCTTCTCTACGTTTCTGCAGCAATTTTCATTTAAAAGACAAATCCCCGTGAAAGTTCATCAGTATTTGAGGGCAAATTTCTTCCTAATACACACATTTTTGCAATGAATTTTCCCTAATAGGGGCCTTAGTAGTAGTAGTAACAACAACAAGAACAACAAAACAACAACAACAAATTATTATTATTATTATTATTATTATTATTATTAATGCCCCACCCATCTGGCTGGGTTTCCCGAGCCACTCTGGGCGGCTCACAACAACAACAACAACAACAACAACAACAACAACAACAACAACATAAAGTGAGGGCAAAGGGAAGGTAACAAATAAATGAGTATAGTAATAACACATTTTTGTGAGAGGTTTTCACCAGTATGTGCATTCTTATGCCTGCTTTCCTCTAACAGATGAGTTTTTTATTTTTGCACTCATTGGTTGGAGAATCGCATTACAAAATTCGGAGAAGTGTGATTTTTAGGAGAATGCCTTTGTTTCAGTTCTCATATTGGTTTATTTCTCATTAAAATGCAGGCAGAATTTAATTTCTCCCCCAGCCCTGGTGCTGAGCAGGCCCCGCAGTGAATTGCATCAGCCCCCCACCCTGCTCTCGGCAACCCCCTTCCCTACCCCAGATCAAACTTACATTCATTTTTCTCCAGCTACGTATGTTGACTCCGGTGTCCAGCACCATGACAGGTTCAGGCAGGTTGCAGGAAGTTCTACAAAGTTCTACCTGTAGAGAAATCAGAGTCCATTCACATCTATGCTACAGATTTAAACTGCTTTGAGATGTGGCTTAGTTGGCACAAGGAATTCTGGGAGCTGTAGTTTTAAGACCCTTAGGTGAGCCCTGCAGCTGGATCAGACCAAAGGTCTGCCTCATCCTGCATCCTGTTCCCACATTGGCCCAGCTCAAACAATTGCCAACAAGAAGCCCACAAGCTGCCTGGCACTTTGGGACTTGCTTCCCCAGTGACTGGTATCCAGAGGGGTCCTTTCTGCAGGGAAGTTATAGGCCAATAGGATATTTATTTACTTCATAAAATTCATACACCATTTTATCGTAACACACAAAAAATCCACTTCAAAGTGGTTTACAAAAAGGATAAAGCAATAAAATTATCAATAAGAAGAATGAACAATGATCATTTAAGACTTTCGAAAAGTTAAAATAACAGTAGACTAAAAACAGATTAAAATCTGTACCGGCTTTCTAAAAAATCTGGGTAGGTTTGTCTAAACAAAAATGTTTTTAGCAGGATGCCTGCCTGATGAGGGTGACTACCTGGTTATCAATAGGCAGGGAGTTCCAGAGTGTAAAATGCCCAGTTCTTACAAATGCAAAATGGGTATTATTTGCCATATTTGTCAAAATTGTCAAAAACGACACTGCCAACATGGGTCGCCGTACACCCGGAGTTTCCTGGACATTTTTAGCGATTTCCACCTGGACACTGATTCCGACTGCAGTATTCCAGCTATGTCCGGGAAATTTCAGTTGTATGGCAACCCTATATTATGTGGCCCCTGTAGCAGTGCCAGTTCTGCAGATCTAAGCAGTCAAGGAGGCATGTTGGGGTAAGGTGATCTCACAGGTAAATTGGTCCCAGGTTGTGGTAAGGGCTTTGCATGCCAAAAGCAAAACCTTGAGCTTGGCCCGGTAGATATAGAATCATAGAGTCATAGAATTGTAGAGTTGGGAGGGACCCTGAATGTCATCTAGTCCAACCCCCACAATGCAGGAATCTCAGCTAAAGCACCCATGACAGGTGGCCATCCAATTTCTGCTAAAAACCTGCAAGGAAGGAGAGTCGACCGCATTCCGAGGGAGTCCGTTCCACTGTCGAACAGTGCACAGATGCACCATTTAGCGTATCTTTTGTCATATACTTGTTTATTAAGAAAATATTTATAAACAACAACAGCCCTCTGAGCAATGTACACAAAACAATATAAAATGATTACCAGTGCTACCCAGATAAAAACCAGCAAAATGCTTCAGAGAACTGTATGCTTGTTGAAATAAACACCCTTTTTTTTGGCATAAAGCTTTTTTCTGATGCTATAAGATCCCTTCTGGGTCAGGCCAATGGGGCCCTGTCTGGTCCAGCATCCTGTTCTCACAGTGGCCAAACAGATGACCCAAGCAGAGTGGACAAGATGTCAGAAGTGGACATGGTGACTAGGGCCTGTTCATTTCAGTGGGTCTCCTCTGAGAGGGACACATCCTCATTTATTTTCCAAAAGCCCTTTGAAATCCATGCAGCTTATCAGAGCAAATGCCATAGTTTTAACTAGTGCTTAGAGTGTCGGGCTAGGACTTGGGAGAGATCAGGGTTCAAATCCCCACTCAGCAGCCATGAAGCTCCCCAGGTGTGACTTTGGGGGGCCAGTTGTTGCCTTCTCTCAGCCTCACCTACCTCACAGGGTTGTTGTTGTGGAGAAAACCATGAACGCGCCACCTTGAGCTCCTTGGAGAAGAAGGTGGGGTATAAATGCATTTGAATAAGCGAATGACTAAACCTTATGCCCTGTGTGTGTGTGTACAGGAAGGAAATAAAGAATGGGAAGGGAGCAGAGCAAAAAAAGAGGGCAAGCAGACGTACGATTTCACTCTCAGCCTTGCTGACATCTTGGATGTACTTGTTCATGACACGCTGGTCGCACATGGGCTCGGGGGTCGTAAGGAGCACTGGGGCCAGGAATCCCAACATTAACAGGAGAGGAGTCAGCCCTGGAGAATAAAAGGTGAGGTCCTCCTTAGATCTTTGGCAGAGCTGCTTTGCATTGTCATGCGCACGTCATCCATCTGCCCATCACAACTACAGTCATACCTTGGAAGATGAATGGAATCCGTTCCAGAAGTCCGTTTAGCTTCCAAAATGTTCAAAAACTAAATCGCGGTTTCCGGTTGGCTGCAAGAAGCTCCTGTCGCCAATCAGAAGCTGCAGAAGCCCCGTCAGACATTCGAGTTCCAAAAGAACGTTCGGGAGCCAAAACGTACGAGTTCTAGGGCATTCGCGATCCAAGGTACAACTGTAGTCTAGCGGTGGTTTTGTCTGTCCACCAGCCCATCCACCCACCCATCACTATATCAAATATTAAAATTCAACGAAGTAAACAAAGACAAAACTATTTCCAAAATACCCATTTTCCTAGAAACCCATTAGGCTGATTTATATGTATAATTAATTAACTTAATCTTTTGGTTTTTTCCAATCCGTTCATGTACAGTAGGAGATGTATCTTCTCCCCATAAACTTAGCAGCAGTTATAAGATTGAACACTTAATTCTCAATCACTTTTCTGGGATGATGATAATAATAATTTATGATTTATATGCTGCCCATCTGACTGATAACATCCTTCAGATAAGCAAGCAGAAATATTTTAGGTTCTAAGAGTATATGATATCCTAACTTATCAGAAATGTTAATCCTGGACGGATTTCCAAAATATTTGCATTTGAGATCAGTTCCAAAAGATATGAATATAATCCACTATTATTATTATTATTATCTTATTGGTGGCCTTTTTTTGGCTAATGCAACCCAAAGTGACTTGTCACAACCTTCCTTACACAGAATCATAGAATTGCAGAGTTGGAAGAGACCCCAGGGGGTCATCCAGCCCAACCCTCTGCACTGCAGAAACCACAAGCGCCAGACATTTAATCTTGCCTGCCTCCGAAATCCTACAAGCAGGATGGAATGCAGGAAATTTCAGGTATGGCTTTTAGAGGTTTAGACAGCTCCAAATCCAGCTGTAAATCTCAGGGAGGGAAGAGACATTCTTTGGGTCCCCATCTTCCCCACCCCCTTCTGTCAGGGCTCCTGTCCTTCAACAACTGCCGGGCAGGCAGGAATATGAAATGCCCCCTCCTCTCTCATTCCTCCCCAGCTGCCTCCTCGTGTCCACAGTATAGTTTTCAAGACCATCGACCCGGGCTGGGTGTGCGCGCACGGTTTCTTTCCATCAGCGTTTTGCATTTTAGGCGAGTTGCTTAGTGATGTTTGCAATGTTGCAATTCCAAACTCCAAATTCGGCACTGCAGATCCCACTTCAAGCTCCCTTTTATCAGCTCGTGGCGTCGACAGAGCCCTTATCAGCACCTTCCACTTCTCCGTGCTTCAACTCATACAGTTTCTCTCTCTCGCACACACACACACACACACACACACACATACCACAGTCCAGCCTGGGAGTATGCATGAGATTTCCCCAACATTCTCCTGACACACAAAACAGAGAGAAATTCCCAGAGACCTCCGAGTTCCCAGAAATGTGGCTGTTCAGAAGGAAACCCACAGAGCCCCGATCTTCTACCTGGTGCGGCCAAATAGCTCAGAGTGCACTGCGTAGGTGGACTCTCGGTTCAAAACTCTCAGTTCTCTGCCGCAAACTGATTCATTGGCTTTTGACAAGCCTCACATGCCCCCTAAGCTCCCAAGTGCCGAAAGGGGATGCAAAGACTGGCCTGCCTGGGAGGGGTGACCTTTGGCCTGAGAAAATGCTCTGGTTTCCTCACGGCTGAGAAGTCCCCTTCCCCTGGGGCTCCTCTCTTCCAGAGGATCCAGGTGTCTCTCAAGGCTGCTGCACAAATCCTAGAGGCTCCATTTGCAACCGATCAAATAGAACGAAACCTTAGGGCTGCAATCCCAGTATCCCCTCCTTATCAGGCATCAAGTCGCCTATGCCCCCATAAGAACACAGCTGAGTGGCTTCCAAATTGCCCTTCTTGACAATAAAGAGGCCCAGGGCTACCTAGCCTAGGACATTTGGGTTTCCAGAGCCCCCACTCCACCCCCGCAAGGCACTCCACCCCCGCAAGGCACTCCACCCCCGCAAGGCACCTGCCTGCTGCCACCTCCTGCCTATTATCTAACAGCCTGCCGGAGGAGGATTTCATAACCTCAGCGGACCCCTGCCTTGACTAATTTTACAACCTCCGTTTCCCAAACTTTGAGAGAGTCAAGGGAGAGGGTGGGTGTAAAGTCAACCAGCAGCAAGCTTGGTGTGCAGAAGGTCCCTGCTTCAGTCCTCCCAGGCACCCCAGCATCAAGGAGCAGGCCATGGAGGAAAGGAGCCCCTCTCTCTACCTGAGACTACTCCAGAGGGAGGGCAGCTACTGCTGCTGTCGCTGCTGCCAGTCAGGGCTGGGCTGTGAGAGGCAAATGGCCTGGCCTCCAGCAGCTTCCTCTAGCCACCTTGCTGTGCTCAGCCAATTCCCTTTGGCAGGGGCCCAACTCAATCGATTGCCGCAGCTGGCACCGTCCCCCTGACCTCCCCCTTGGCAACCGCCGGAGCGGACGGACGCTACTCACCAGGTATCCCCATAGCCAAAACTTCATGGTCCTAGAGACTAGCGGACCCCTTCTGCCCCATGGCTAGCCATGGACCGTCATTCCGGGGTGGGGGCGGCGGCTGAGCAGGTCGACCGCGGCAGCTCCACGCGAGGGACGTTCAGCAGCTTATATTTCCCTCCTTTCTCTCTCCAGATCACGCAAAAGTCCAGCTGGTTTGGCTCAGCGAAGAGGAAGAGGTCACAATCCGCACACGCCAAGGTGAGTTTGCAAAGGACCTTGTCCGAAACGGTGGCGCCCTCTTCACCTTTTGACCGGGAAGCCTAACTTCTCAAGAACGTGGTTGGCTGCTCCAGTGCCCTGCTCTCTTTCTCTCTCTGGATCCCAATTGCCACCTGAAGAACCTGGTTTCTTCTCTTTTTGGAGGATCTGCTCCTAGCAGCGCCGGACACCGGCTTGCATTTTTGCACACACACACACAAATTCCCCACTGATGTTTGCTCGGAGGAGTGGGGGAAAGCGACCCCCTTTCCCCTTCCTCTGCAGACCCCAGATCTCGCGAAAGCTGTGCCACCGGACGCACGAGGCGCAGTTAATGTTTCATCCGCCTGATCCCTCTGCTCTCTGCCCGATGTGGCTTTTCTCCCGCTCTGTCTCTCCCCCCCACCCCGACCTCCACCACGCTCCCTTCCTTCCCTGAGTGCAAGAATGTCACTGGACAGGCCAGGAGGGAGATGGACAATTTCCCTCTGCCGGCCGGAAGCCAAAGGGGGCTTTTTTCCCTTCAAGGAGGAAGGCCCATGCAGGACCAGACACGTCTGCCCCTGGCCGCAGGCCAGACACAGGTTAAGGCGTCAAGGTGGATAAGGTCACTGCCTTGGCAGGCCGCCATCCAGGGAGCCTTGGTGTGCCAAAAAAACGGCGTGAGCAGGAGCACCCCTGACTCACGTCTGGCCAGAGTGACGCTCCTCGGCTGGTGACGCCTTCTCCTCCACCGATGATGCACCCGGGTGTCCTGCCGGATCCCAGCATCCGTGGCTCTCCTCCTGCTCCAAGGCACCCTGGCACCTGACTTTCAGCTGCCCCCTCCCCTAAAATCATAGAGTTGCCTGGGACCCCCAAGGGCCATCTATCCCAACCCCCTGCAAGGCAGGAATCACAGCTGGCAGGTATGACCTCTGTTTAGAAACCTCCAAGGTTCCTCTCTTGAACGCCTCTTGCCGTCAGAAAGTTCTTCCCGATGTTTAGACAGAACCTCCTTTCTTGTGGTTTGAATTCGTTGGTTCTGGTCCTGCCCTCCGGAGCCTTAAAAATTCTTCTATGTGAGAAGCCTTCAGATGTGTGAAGCTGGCTATCTTATCACCTCTCAAGTCTTCTCTTCTCCAAGCTAAAGAGACCCAGCTCCCTCTCCTAGAGACTCCAAGCTTCAGGCCTGAATTTATAGGCATAATAACCCTTTGCCCACGAGGGTGCAAACAACCCAGGCGTCCTTGCTTACACAATTTGCTGCTTTCAATCGAGCCAACTCTGTTCCTATAAAAGATGCACTTTATGCAGAGTTAGCGCATTGTCCCACTTAACCTCTTGAAACGCTGATGCTTCAAATCTGGCTCTATAGAAACAGCTCCCCCCCAGCCCCCAAAAAGGCTTTTAGGCAGAGACCCCTCAAGAATATAAGAACATGGATTAGGCCAATGGAGCAACTAGTCCAGCACGTCCTGTCCTCATAGGGGCCAGATGCCTATTATGGGAAATCCCCAAGCAGGATTTGACCGCAAGAGCCACTCTCCCTTCCTGTGGTTTCCAGCAACTAGAAGCATTATTGCCTCTGACCATAGAGGGCAGAGCATAGCCATCATGGCGGCCAATAGCCATCAATAGCCCTCTCTTGCTCCATGGATTTGTCTAATCCTGTCTTAAAGTTATCACTGCCTTCTGTGGGGGTGAGTTCTGCAGTTTAACTATGTGCGGCATGAAGAAGGACTTGGTTTGGTCTGGTTTGGTTCTGAATATCAGACCCCAAATGCCCCATAGCTGAGTTCTGGGTATTTTCTCCTGGCTCCAAAGCCCCCACATCCACCTTGCAGCTTAAGGCTTGCCACCAGTTCTCCTGCGCCCGCCAAAAAAGACCTGCATGGCAGGCAGTAATGCAACAGGTAAAGCTTGCCCCCGTTATTGGCTCTCGCTCTCTGGAAAGGTTTTTTTTAAAAAAAAAATCAGGCTGCATTAGCTTTCCATGCTATATTATTGTTAGAACGTTCATTATTGCGGGAGCTTCAGATACCAACGTTTTATTTGCGGGAGGAGGGTGTTATGTGATAAGGGCACATTCCATGCTCAAGATTGAAATACTGTACTGAGTACAGTTCTGGTTGCCTCTGTAGAGCTGGAAAAGGTTCAGAAAAGGGCGTCCAAAACCATTCAGGGGAGGGGCATCTAGTGAAGCTGAATGTTGGAAGATTCAGGACAGGGGAAAGGAAGGACTTTGTCATGTGGTGTGCTCTGTTAACCTGTGGAACTCACTCCCACTGGAGGAAGCGATGGCTGCCAACTTGAATGGCTTTACAAGAGGATTAGACAAATCCGTGGAGGAGGGGGTGGGTTGTCAATCAGTGGCTATTAGTAAAGGTAAATGGACCCCTGACCATTAGGTCCAGTCGTGACCGACTCTGGGGTTGCAGCGCTCATCTCGCTTTATTGACCATGGGAGCCGGGGTACAGCTTCTGGGTCATGTGGCCAGCATGACTAAGCCGCTTCTGGCGAACCAGAGCAGCGCACGGAAACGCCATTTACCTTCCCGCCGGAGTGGTACCTATTGATCTACTTGCACTTTGACGTGCTTTCGAACTGCTATGTTGGCGGGAGCAGGGACCAAGCAACGGGAGCTCACTCCGTCACGGGGATTCAAACCGCTGACCTTCTGATCGGCAAGTCCTAGGCTCTGTGGTTTAACCCACAGCGCCACCCGCATCCCAATGGAACCTCCATATTCAGAAGCAGTAGAGCTGCAGAGCAACCACAGACACCTCTCCCCCATCAGATCCAGCAGGACTTTCTTACATTCTTATTAAAGAGTTGTCTGTTCTGTCCTGTTCTGCTTCACCTGATTGCAGCTGTTAAGGGCGCAGGATCCTGTCCCTGTGAACAAGGACTGCTGCTCAGTGGAAGAGTCCAGATTCAGCCTCCAATGGTATCTTTCAACAAAACGGGCTACAACCTTGAAGAGCTGGTGCCAGTCAGTGTAGACAATACAATAGACCAAAGGCCTGACTCGCTGTACGGCATCTTCCTCTCTTGCTAGGAGGCAACCCGCTTCCATATTTGGAATCCCTGCCCTCCAATCACAGGGGGGACAGAATCACACCCTTGGCCCATCCAGCCCAATATTGCTTGCACTGGTTGGCAGCAGTGGCTCTCCAGGGTCTCAGGCAAGAACCTTATACTAGATGCTGCTGGGGATTTAGCCTGGGACCTTCTGCACGCCAAGCAGGTGCAACAGCGGCCCTTCCCCAGATGTGGCTTCTTGCTACTGATGGAACATGGAATTGAGGAGCTGGAAGGGGACCAGAGGGTCATCTAGCCCACCCCCCTCCTGCAACGCAGGAACTGCAGCTAAAGAATCCCAGGTGTGTCCTTGTGGCACTGGAGCCAATGATCTGGACATAGGTTTTTGGGGCTGAATCCTGCCTCCTCTCCTAGCCGCCTCACCTCTGCCCCAGAAGAAGCCCCCTTCCATCTTGGCATGGGCCGCCCGCAGCTGCTTTTGGCTCACCCCTGGATGACGCCTGGCGCTATCTAAGCCGAAGTGTCGGCCAAGCCTCTCGCCCTCGGCTCAGCTGCAGGCGCTCTGTGTTCCCTGCTATCACTGAGCAAACCCCAAAGCTGCCAAGAGTGGCCTGGCATCCTTTTTTCCGGAGCCCCCATCCCACATAGAATCATAGAATTGTAGAGTTGGAAGGGACCACGAGAGTCATCTAGTCCAACCCCCTGGAAGGCAGGAACCTTTTGCCCAATGTGGGGCTTCAACCCACAACCCTGAGATTATTATTTTTTTAATAAAAAAATATTAGATTTCCCACAATAATAACAAAAACCACAAAGCAGAATGACACACAAACACACACACACACACACACAATGAATAAAAGGAGAAAAAAGGAACAATAAACAGATAAACAATAACAACAAACTTAATTCTTTACAAATTCAACTTTTAAACATCTTGGTTGACTTCCTCTAGTCCCTCCCTTCTGAGTTTCCTTGTAGTTGAAAGTAACAGCTTTCCAACATCATTATTAAACTAAAACAATCTCCAGTTATAGTCCATCTTATCCACATTTCTTAATATTCTAAATCCCATTTATTTAATTATAACTTAGTTTAATCCTAGGCCTATTTGTTTCTTTCAAGTAATTTCTATTTTCTTATATTACAATATTTATTCAAATAGTCCTTAAATTTCCTCCAGTCCTCTTGAAACTCCTCTTCTTTCTGGTCGCGGATTCTTCCAGTCAGGTCAGCTAGCTCCGAAAAGTCCATCATCTTCATCTGCCAATCTTCCACTGTTGGTAGTTCTTGAGTTTTCCAATTTTTAGCAAGCACAACCCTGAGATTAAGAGTCTCGTGCTCTACCAACTGAGCTCTTAAGCAGAAAGGGGGCAAAGGGGCATCAGCCGGGGCAGGAGGGAAAGGAGAAGGGTCTTCCTCTGGTTCAGCCTCCCCCATGTTTGGGCCTACAATTGCCCTCAGCCCCAGGCAGCACAGCTGATGGGAGTTGTAGTCCAAAACATCTGGAGGGCACCAGGTTGGAGTAGGCTGATTTCTGTGCCGCTGCTTTTCGTTGCGGACAGCGCCGAGCGATCCAGCTGCCCTTATGGTCTCCCAGCGGCTCCTTTCCTCCAGAGGGAAGTTCACATTCCTGAGCAGAGCAGAGGAGCGAGCTGCTTTCTCTCTCTGCTGAGTCATGGGATGCAGAACATGGGATGCACGCAGGGAGTTACAGAGGGGCCAGGCTGCTAGTCTGCCTTGCCCAGTACTTTGGAACAAAAGGGCATAAGACGAGCCTGCTGGATCAGGCCAAAGGGGGCCCACCTAGTCTCCCAGGGACCAGTGCGGCCAAAATAGTCACACTACTCTCAAGCCGCCTCTGCATAGCCATTGTAGCTAGCAGCTCTGGCTAGCCTGACCGCCGATGAATCTGTCCAGTCCTCTGTGTGTCCCAGCCTCCTGGGACACAGAAGAGCTTCATTTTGCCTGTGGATCTTCCAAACATGGTCTCCCAGCATTGCTGATGGGGAGGCTTGCATTTCGGAAGGTAGCGAGAGAGAATCCTGAGGTCCTCAGGACAGGACGTTCTGCCCAGCTCTGTGTTTGCACAGCACAGTTCTGGGATCCGCGCAGGGCACTCCCCCGAGACACGCAGCCTTCAGATTTCAGGTGTCAGGACTAGGGAATCTATGATTAGGTCGGTTTCAGTTTCTCATCTTCCCAATCCTAAATCCAGTTCTCTGTGTGTTTCGGTAGCAAATGATGGTTTATTAATTTTTTTAAATCCTCATGAAGATTCATCAGCATTTTGGTGCCAATTTCTCCTGGAATACACATTCTTGTGTGCTGTTTTGAGCAACAGATGCCTGTCCCCTGCCACAATGCATTTTTGTACGTTATTTTCAGGACTCTATACATTTCCCCAGGATATGCATGTTCGCACACACTGTTTGGTTGGCGAACACCATCGCAAAATTCAGAGAAGCATGGCTTTGAAAGGATAGTTGTGGTTTTGCTTCAGAAAACGCAAAGTATTTAGTTTCTTATTAAGACGCAAACAAAATCAAACACCCCACCACCACCATTCCCTAATCGTAGCCACCAGCCACTGCTAGTGGCCATCTCGTAATCATGAAGCAGTGAGTTCCACTGGTGGTATACAGCGAGAAAGCGACGAATGCGTGTTTGTGAGGAGAGGCTGTGAAGCCCTTCCCTGGCCTTCTCTATGTGCAAAACCACTTCTATCTGGTGAGTGAAACAAGACTCCCCTCCACAACTAGGAAAAGGGATTCTTGAGCTGTGATCCATTCCGACTCTAAGGTAAATAGCCTCTGCTTTTCCGAAAGCAGGTCACAGGCGCATGTGATGTGGTTAAAAAAAATTCTCTTTCATACACACACCGAGAGAAACAGGCCACAGCCAGCCAGACTGTCTGATCACACATCCCCATTGTTATGAGGCTTCCGCCCACTAAGAAGTGGTGGGAAAGCCGCTTTCATTTACTTGGCGACAAGATGCCGCCGTGCCGATTTATGGGGCCCCCAGGGACCACTTTCTGACGGCTGCAGATGCGACGGTCCGTGCCTGGGCCACCTTGCCTGGTGTGCGTACGTGCAACGAGTCCAACGCTCCGTGGGGTCGCTTCACATCACACACGCCACCGAGGAAGGGGGGCTGGTTGCAGGGGAGGTGGGGCGGAGCCATGAATCAAGGGGGACTCGGAAGTCCTGGCTCCCAGCCCCATATCCCTGTCTAACTCCCTTCCCACTCTCTCCCACTTTGACAACCCAGGAGTCCTGGCTCGCGGTTTTTCCCTGGGCTCCTCCTGACTGAACTTGAATTGCCCAGAGCTGGAGCCTCTTACTTACCCTGTCCGCCTCCCGTTCTGTTATACCGTTTACTAGTTTTCTAGAGAAGCCAAGAGACCATCCCTCTCACATACTTCCTGCCGTTAAGGCTTCACGTAGCCCTCATGGAGGAAATAGCGCTACGGTTTCAATTACGTCTTGATTGGGCCCATTTCACAGATAGCAAACTGAGGCCGAACGTTCACGGGCAACATTGCAGGTGGAGAACTGGTGCCGAGTGTTTGCTGGCAAAGCCTGCCCAGCCAGTGCAGGTCTGGCCATATCTGTCAGAGGAGCTTTTGAACTCAGAGCCCTCCTCTGCTCCCATACTCAAGGCTGGGCCAAACCACTAGCTCTCACAAAATAAAATAAAAAAATCCTTCCAGTAGCACCTTAGAGACCAGCTAAGTTTGTTATAGGTATGAGCTTTCGTGTGCACGCACACTTCTTCAGATACATCCATTTGCCAGCAGACGAGGGGAAGAAATCAGGAATTCTGGATCCGCCCTGTCACTGCTCTGAAGCCAGAACGAACTTCCTGCCTCAGGGGACCCAGGTGTCCTGACTGCTAGCAGGAAACCCCTCTCTCCCCAGAGAACCCAGGAGTCCTACCTCACGTCCATTCTGCCCAAGTTTGGTTTGCCGCTCCCCCCTCCAGACTTTTAAACAGCTGCAGAACAGGCAGAAATCAACGAGGTACGGCTTCCTCCCTCTCTTCCTCTCTAGGGGAAAAAGCTGCATTGGTTGAATTCCTGCCTGCAGAGCAGCTATCCCTGATCTCCCCCACCCCACATTAGGTTTCCTTGCAAAAGGCGCCCAGGAGAACCCAGGTGTCCTGGCCACCCCCACGCCCCACTTGCTCCTCCGCTGCCCTCCCCACCCTGTGTGTGGCACTGCTGGGCCCCCGGCCAGAGCTCCCAGTGGCTCCCGGCTCCTCATACGTGCCGGCCTGCACACGCCGAGGAAGCCTTGATCCGCCGACCCAGGCGGGCGGCTCCATCGATCCTGGCCGCGTCTCCAAACAGGGGATGAGGCCGGGCGGCGCCAGCGACGGTGACAGATCAACCAGGCCAGGCGGGAAGGGAGACCTCTGACCTTTGGCCATCGGCCTTCCCAGAGGAGCCTCCAGAGAATGGGAGCGGGGACCAGTGGTCACAGCAGGTGTGGGGAGCGGGGAGCCTCTTCCTGCCAAAGTCTTTGGCCTCCCTCTGTTGCCAACTCCCGCCTTCTTCCTCCCGAGTTATGGCTTTTTATTACTATTATCGGCTTATTAATTGCCTCCTGTCTCAAGGCAATTAGATAAAAAAACAAAACAAAAGCCAGGTCTAAAGCCCTAACAAGCAGACGCTCGTGATGAAGGAAAACCCATGTTTATCCAGTTTGATTTTCAGTTTTGCTTTTCTCAGTTTAGAAGGAGGTTTTGAAAGGACATTTGCTATGGTCCTGTGATGCGGGTAAGGGGTGGGGGTCGCTGTTAGGCCTCACACCCCATGAGAGGTGGAATTACAGTGGTACCTCGGGTTAAGTACTTAATTCGTTCCGGAGGTCCGTACTTAACCTGAAACTGTTCTTAACCTGAAGCACCACTTTAGCTAATGGGGCCTCCTGCTGCTGCCGCGCCGCTGGAGCACAATTTCTGCTCTCACCCTGAAGCAAAGTTCTTAACCTGAAGCACTATTTCTGGGTTAGCGGAGTCTGTAACCTGAAGCGTATGTAACCCGAGGTACCACTGTACTACAAATAAAATGCTCAGCCCATCCTAAATTGCAGGCATCTCTCCCTTTGGCGTCCACTGTCCACTGAGGGTTTTCTGAGCTGTGATTCCTACGTTGCAGGGGGTTGGGCTGGATGATCTCTTTGGATCCCTTGCAACTCTATGATTCCACCATTATTGCTTCTCCTGGACAAGCTCCCTGAATGAATGGGGTTGGGTAACACTGAATGAAAGGCGCACGACTCCTCTCTTCAGCTCTTCCACCTGCTACATGTGGATAGTCACAATGCCAACCTTACAAGGTGGTTGTGGGAACAAAATAAACTGTAAGCACAGTATACGCTAAAGCACTATATCAGGGGTCAGCAAACTTTTTCAGCAGGGGGCCGTTCCATTGTCCCTCAGACCTTGTGGGGGGCCGGACTATATTTTTTTGGGGGGGATGAATAAATTCCTATGCCCCACAAATAACCCAGAGATGCATTTTAAATAAAATCACACATTCTAATGTAAAACCACCGGGCAGGCCCCACAAATAACCCAGAGATGCATTTTAAATAAAAGCACACATTCTACTCATGTAAAAACATGCTGATTCCTGAACCGTCCGCGGGCCGGATTGAGAAGGCAATTGGGCCGGATCTGGCCCCCGGGCCTTAATTTGCCTACCCATGTACTATACACCATCTTGTTCTTAATGATTATGAGAAGAACTGTTGAACACAACGCATTGCATATGCGTTCTCAGGGAGCTGAGGATTGCAAAATGTTCACGCAGGAGCTGACAACCTCCGGGGGGTGGCGTAGCTTAGTTTAACTTCGATATTCTCTGTGTGTGTGTGGAAGATTCAGGCCACTGAAAAGGAAGTCCTTCTTCGTGCAGCGCAGAGCTAAACTATGGAACTCCCTCCCACAGGAGTCTGTGATGGCAACCGACTTAGATGGCTTCAGAAGAGGACTGGCGCATTTAATTCCTACAACAGCCCTGTGAGGTAGGCCCAGAGAGAGGCAGTGACTGGCCTAGGGCCATCCAGTGAGCTTCCTGACTGATACTCTAACCACTGCACCGCACTGTGGCTCTCACAGTGCTGGGGTCGCAGCCCAGGGTGTAAAATAAATTGAATAATAAATTGCACAGCAGGAATTCCAGCCGGTACGTCCTGCTCCGCATTCAGGACCCAGAAATGCGGCTTGCGCCAGCAAGCCCTGAGACATTGTCAGTCGCGTGACTTCTGAGAAAACCTCCTGGAAATCTAGGAAAATGGGAAGGTGGGTTATCATGTGTCAGGGATAACACACATAGAGATCCCGGCAGGGGCGTTGCAAGGAGATGGATCTGGGAAATTGCACACAGAATTCTGGAGCAGCCAGGCCTGGTAGGAAGTCCCTGCCTCCACCTAAAGCAGGCCTTGCTGGTGCTCAGAGGACCTCTCTGGGCTAGCTGCAGCAACAGCCAAGGGTTTCTAAGCATGCACAGAGTTCCTTTCTCTTACCAGTAGAATAACAGAAATCTAGAGGACTCTAAGGGCCAGCCAGTCCCAACTTTCTGCAATGCAGGCATCACAGCTGACTAACCACTGCCCAACTACAAACATCTAGGTATTTTTTGGTCTCTAAACTAATCCTATTTGAGTTATAGTGCCGACTTTCGAAATGCGGTGATGGCCATATTGACTGCATTCTGTTGAAATTACTCCTTAGAGCTGAGCTGCCCTGGGAGGGCCTCGTGCTAAAGGATGGCCTACGTAAAATAAATAAAATCATACAGGCAGTGGCGGTACGAAAACAGGGCCTTCTCAGCAGTTGCCCCCAGTTGTGGAATAATACAGCTATGCAGGCTTTGAGCTTGTAGGAGTTGTAGTCTAAAACATATGGAGGGCACCTGGTTGGGGAAGACAGAATTAAATGGCTCAAAGCTATGATTTAGCTGTGATCTCTGCACTGCAGGGGGTTGGACTAGATGACCCTTGGTGGTCCCTTCGAACTCTAAAATCCTATGAAAGCCAGGCATTCAGTCCAGCGGCCATTTCCCTCCTCACTGACCAGAATGTTTCAGACCTGGCTTCAGTTCTGTCTTTGAAATTCCCTTCCTTAAATCCTCCCCTTATCTTAAGAAAACACAACTTGGGCTGGCTCAGATCAGTGGAGCACCCTGCAGTCTTTTGACTTTCACAGAACTCTTTGTCAACATTGCCCCTGGATGAAGAGTTCTGTGGAGCTCGAAGGCTGGCATACACCAGCCTAACTCGGCTCGATGAAATAAACAGAGATCATTTTGCCTGTGAATAACCTAGGTTCAAATTAACCTCTTTTAAACAACAACCACTTTTGGTCTCTGAGCATCTCCCTCTCCAGACTTGGGAGATATAACAAGTGATATAATAGGCTGTAAATATATACCCAGAGATGGAGTGGGAGGGAGTGAAGAGTTAAAAGAGGGTTGGGCTTACCAGCCCGAGGGGGCGTGCCCTTCTTTGGCCACGCCTTCCTGGATGCCGCAAAGTCTGACAGCTTAGCCCTGGTAGTTCCTTATCTCTTCCTGCTTCTTGTGCAATGCAAACAGCTTCTGTGACCCCAGTGCCCTCATCGGGGCAGCGCTAGGGGGCGCGCCGCGTTTGCCAGCCTATTCTGGGATCCTGCCTGGCACGCTGCTTGCTCTCGGAAACCAGCCAGGTCTTGCATCAGCTCCGGCAACTGCGTAGCAAATCTGACAGCGCTGTTTCCAGCGTTGAACAAGAGCCTTCTCCCCTCCTGTGGTTTCCAGCAGCTAGCATCTGGAGGCATCGCTGCCTGAGCCATGCTGGCTATTCACCATTGAAGGCCCTCTTCTCCAGTAGTTTGTCCTGTCTTGAAAGCTTGGTGGCCACCACTGTCCTCCATATCAGGAACCACAAGACAGAGAAACCAGTAGGAGAACACTTCGGTCTCCCAGGACATTCTATACAAGATCTCAAAGTAGCTGTCTTCTTACAAAAGAATTTCAGAAATAGACTGGAAAGAGAAGTTGCTGAATTGCAATTTATTACCAAACTTAAGGGACGCGGGTGGCACTGTGGGTTAAACCACAGAGCCTAGGGCTTGCCGATCAGAAGGTCGGCGGTTCAAATCCCCGGGGTGGGGTGAACTCCTGTTGCTCGGTCCCTGCTCCTGCCAACCTAGCAGTTCGAAAGCACGTCGTAGTGCAAGTAGATAAATAGGTACCACTCTGGCGGGAAGGTAAACGGCGTTTCCGTGCGCTGCTCTGGTTCGCCAGAAGCGGCTTAGTCCTGCTGGCCACGTGACCCGGAAGCTGTACGCCGGCTCCCTCGGCCAGTAAAGCGAGATGAGCGCCACAACCCCAGAGTCGTCCGCAACTGGACCTAATGGTCAGGGGTCCCTTTACCTTTACCTACCAAACTTAAAACTATGGAGAGACCTGGTCTGAATGCTTATCTTTGGATTCTTATCTCATTATACATGATAAAGCTATTTTTAGCCATCTCACCCCTTGCTTTTTCCTGTAAAACCAATTGCAGTCATTAACAGTCGTCAACAGGTTTACCACACCTATCAGCCAATCGCCCATTCCCACCACCCTTCTGAGTAATACCCCTCCCCACCCTCTCACTATATATAAGGGTCTCATGACTTCTGTTTCAGTGTATCTGAAGAAGTGTGCATGCACATGAAAGCTCATACCAATAACTAACTTAGTTGGTCTCTAAGGTAATAATAATAATAATAATAATAATAATAATAATAATAATAATATATTATTTATACCCCGCCCATCTGGCTGAGTTTCCCCCGCCACTCTGGGCGGCTCCCAATCAAGTGTTAAAAACAGTACAGCGTTACATATTAAAAACTTCCCTGAACAGGGCTGCCTTCAGATGTCTTTTAAAGAGAGGATAGCTGCTTATTTCCTTCACATCTGGTGGGAGGGAGTTCCACAGGGCGGGTGCCACCACTGAGAAGGCCCTCTGCCTGGTTCCCTGTAGCCTCACTTCTCGCAATGAGGGAACCGCCAGAAGGCCCCAGGTGCTACTGGAAGGAATTTTTTTATTTTGTTTTGACTGCGGCAGATCAACACGGCTACCTACCTGTAACTGTAGTTTAATGTATGCTGTGTGAAGAACTGTCTTTTATGTGTCCTGAACCTCCCAACGTTTGGCTTCATTGGACGCCCACGAGTTCCAGTGTTTTCCATGCTGTGCATCATTTTATAGACTCCTATCATGCAGCCTCTCACTTGTCTTTTCCTCTTAGTTAAAAAGACCCAAGCGCTGCAACCTTCTTCCTAGGCGAGTTCATCTTTCCTGTTCTGCACCCACCACTTTCTAGGTCAGGCGCAAACAGAGGAACCTTTTAACCACCATACGTGAATATGTGAATACAATGGTACCTCGGGTTACGTACTTAATTCGTTCCGGAGGTCTGTACTTAACCTGAAACTGTTCTTAACCTGAAGCACCACTTTAGCTAATGGGGCCTCCCGCTGCCGCCGCGCCACTGGAGCACAATTTCTGTTCTCATCCTGAAGTAAAGTTCTTAACCTGAAGCACTATTTCTAGGTTAGCGGAGTCTGTAACCTGAAGCGTATGTAACCTGAGGTACCACTGTATATGTAAACGCGTGAATATACGTGAGAGTATTCTTCTTGAAAACTGCTCCTGAGTTTGTTGGTTTGTTTTTATAATCAAGAAAGCATATAAATTGTATGAAACATATACATAAAATCATAAATATGCCCTAAATGAGATTTCCCCAATCTGGTGGCCTCTGGTTTCCTACTGGGGCATCTGGTCAACCACTGTGAGACCAGGACACAGGCCCAGATGGACCACTGGTCTGATCCAGCAGCCTCTTCTTATGTTCTTGGGGTTGGGAAGAGGTGTTATGGGAACAGGGATTTTGGCAAAACGTTTCACACCCAAGAGCTCCCCGGGGACCTGCCACGGGGCCCATGAAACTGAGCCACAGTGACGCATGTTACCCTTCTGCGATAGCATGGCAGGAGGGTGAGGGTGTGTGTGCTCACCCCTCTGTCACAAGTATGTGTCTGATCCCACAAGCGTGCCCAGCACTCACGTGAATTCATACACACGAGTGTATGGTTTGGGAACGTGGGCCAGAGTTACCACGCGTGTTACCCTTATGGACACACGTTGACCCTTAACCTTACACCCACAAGACGTTCTCACAGAGAAGGAATAAAGAAAGCTTGGTTTATTATGTGAAACGAAAGTGACAGAATATATAAATGCTACTTCGGGCAGCAAAATTACAGTTTAAGCAGCCAGCGAATCCTACCACACACACACACCTTGATCTAAAGAGTGGAAGAATCCCCAACCATTCTCAAAACCCTGCAGAAAGCGAGTGTGAGAATTTTGCCACAGAACCCACATTAAGAGCCAGCCAAGAAATGACGTATACCTGTCCTTAGAGAGAAGCGTATATTGGTTCCTTGAGAAAGTTAATAATGGAGGGTCTCTTGTCGTCGTATTATTTACTCGTGCCATGATCTACAGTAATAAACCACAGGAAAAGTTCAAATTGACACACAGCCATTCACACCTCCTGCCTCCCTCTTCCCTTTTGCCCTGCACAATCTGGTCTCCTTCCCTTATAGTTTCTTAGAAAGCATTAAAGTGTGCTGATGTGCCTTGAATGAAGACGGTTGTCTTAGCTGGGTGCTGCTCTGCCCCCTTCAGGGCAGATGAGGAATTAACATAAATGCACATTGCAAAGTCCTTACTACAGCAAATCCAAACCTAGTGATCTCAAGATGTTTTGGACAACAAATCACATCAGTCCCAACCAGCACAGGCATATTGTCTTGGGACTGACGGCAGGTGTAGTTTGGAGGCCACTGGGCTGGGAACCCCCCACCCCTTACCTGCCTATTCTGCAACACAACAATGGTGAAAATAGGAACACAGTCAGAACACCCCAAACCTAATCACCATCCAACTCTCACCCTCTCTGCTTACAAGATTCTGCTCTTTCCAAAATTGGCTGCATTTACTCTGAATTCACAAAGCCATAGAATTGTAGAGTTGGAACAGGGCCGGCCCACCCATGAGGCAAGGCGAGAGATGCTTGCTCGGGCGGCAGGATCCACAAGGGCTATAGATGCCGCCTCCAAGGCATGTATCGCGCGCTGCTGTGTGCTCCTTGGAGGCTGGATCTGCACCCTGTTGGCAGCCTCCCCGCAATGTTGCCTGTTGGAGAATAGGAGGCACTGGTGGTCTCCCACCCCTGGGAAGGGAATGGTGGGGGCTGGCTTCTGGGGTAAGGCTACCAGATGTCCCCGTTTCCGGGGACAGTCCCCGGATTTACAAATCAGTCCCCTGACAAAATCCTATCATTCCTACTGAAGTTGAAAAGTGTCCCCGGATTCACTGAAAAAAATCTAGTAACCTTATTCTGGGGTTCCCTGGACTCCGCACCCAGCAGGCCTAATTCAGAGTGGGCCCCTTCCCCTCCCCCAGTGGCAGCTTTTGATTCCCAGTTCAGCCGTTGGATAATATTGATTTGATTCCCTGTGTTGAACTTCACTCACCCCTTCTTCCCTGGTGGGAGGGGAAAACAAGAAAACTAGCTTGCTCCATCTTCCACTGGACAGCCCTTTATATATATTTGAAGATGCTAACATATCTCCTCCCAGTCTCCTTTTTACCAGGCTAAACATAACCAGTTCCCTCAACCATTCTTCATACAGCTTGGTTTCCAGACCCTTGGTCATCTTGGTCGCCCTCCTCTGCACACACTCCAGCTTGTCAATATCCATCTTATATTGTGTGGCCCAGAACTGGACACAGCACTCCAGGTGTGGTCTGACCAAGGCAGAATAGAGTGATACTATGACATGGACGGGATGCGGGTGGCGCTGTGGGTTAAACCACAGAGCCTAGGACTTGCCGATCAGAAGGTTGGCGGTTTGAATCCCACGACGGGGTGAGCTCCCGTTGCTCGGTCCCAGCTCCTGCCAACCTAGCAGTTCAAAAGCACGTCAAAGTGCAAGTAGATAAATAGGTACCGCTCCGGCTGGAAGGTGAACGGCGTTTCCGTGCGCTGCTCTGGTTTGCCAGAAGTGGCTTAGTCCTGCTGGCCACATGACCCAGAAGCTGTACGCCGGCTCCCTCGGCCAGTAAAGCGAGATGAGCGCCGCAACCCCAGAGTCGGCCACAACTGGACCTAATGGTCAGGGGTCCCTTTACCCTTTACCTTTATGACATGGACACTAGACTTCTGTGGATGCAGCCAAGAATAGTATTTGCCTTTTTTGCTGCTGCATCACACTGCAGACTCACGTTAAGCTTCTGCTCTACTAAGACTTCTAGATCCTTCTCACTTGGACTTTCACTAGATCCTTTTCACTTTGGAGCCTAGGAAGTTGCTTTATACCGACTCAGACCAGGGGCCCATTATCTGGCTCAGTGTGGTCAACACATGAAAGTATCACCTTTTGGATCCCCACCAAGCCTACGACTGGTTCCATAGAAACCCTTTCCAGAGCCACAGCTATAAAACATTGCCTTTTCAAAAACGTCGCACAACCAGTTTTGCTATTCTTGTTCAAATCCCTCGCTCACACTCTCATGCTAGGAATGCATCTTGTATCTTTACAAATAAGAGCC
This sequence comes from Podarcis pityusensis, assembly GCF_964106645.2. Taxonomy (NCBI): domain Eukaryota; kingdom Metazoa; phylum Chordata; class Lepidosauria; order Squamata; family Lacertidae; genus Podarcis; species Podarcis pityusensis. The sequence continues at coordinate 53,400,576 of NC_138038.1, read as the reverse complement.
TGGCTGGATCAGGCCAATGGCCCGCCTAAGCCTGAATCCTGTTCTCACAGTTTCCAGCCAGGTGCCCATTATGGGAAAGCCGCAAGCAGGATCTGAGCAAAAGAACAACTCTCCCTGTTGTTTCCAGCAATGGGTATTCAGAAGCCTTGTTGCCTTCAGCTCTGGAGGTCAGAGTAGAGCCCTTGTGGCTAGCAGCCATCGACAGCCTTATTTCCCTCTAGGAATATGTCCAGTCCTCCTCTGAAGCCAGCCAACTTGGTGGTCATCACTGCCTCCTGCAGGAGCGAGTTCCACAGGTTAACACTGTGATCTGCGTGAAGAGGGACTTTCTTTTATCCGCCCAACACTCATCAGCATCATTAGCTGTGCGACGCGGTTCCGACATGCCAATATTTGATTTAGTCACTTGCTTCTTAACGCGGCCTTCATTCGTGTCATTAAACGTTAATAAAGGACCCACGGCCTAGGACCCACGTACCTACGGGACTGCCTCTCCTGGTACGCCCCACAGAGGACCTTAAGGTCCACAAATGACAACATTTTGCAGGTCCCAAGTCGCAAGGTGGTTAGATTGGTCTCAACTAGGGCCAGGGCCTTTTCAGTACTGGCCCCGACTTGGTGGAACGCTCTGTCCCAAGAGACTAGGGCCCTGCGGGACTTGACATCTTTCCGCAGGGCCTGCAAGATGGAGCTGTTCCGCCTGGCCTTTGGTTTGGACTCGGTCTGACCCTTACGTTTCCCTCCCCTTATGGTCTTGATCTATCGGCTACTTTTAAAATGAGGCTGCATTTCAAATTGCATTTTAACCTGTATTTTAATTTGGGTTTCCCCCCCCCCCTATTATGTTTTTACTGTGATTTTATTGGTATTAGCCACCCTGGCCTGGGAGGGCAGGGTATAAATAAAATTTATTATTATTATTATCATTATTATTATTTTGTTGTTGTTGTTGTTGAGTCGTTTAGTCGTGTCCGCCTCTTCGTGACCCCCTGGACCAGAGCACGCCAGGCACTCCTGTCTTCCACTGCCTCCCGCAGTTTCGTCAAACTCATGCTGGTCGCTTCGAGAACACTGTCCAACCATCTCGTCCTCCGTCGTCCCCTTCTCCTTGTGCCCTCCATCTTTCCCAACATCAGGGTCTTTTCCAGGGAGTCTTCTCTTCTCATGAGGAGTCTTGGAGCCTCAGCTTCAGGATCTGTCCTTCCAGTGAGCACTCAGGGCTGATTTCCTTCAGAATGGAGAGGTTTGATCTTCTTGCAGTCCATGGGACTCTCCAGAGTCTCCTCCAGCACCAGAATTCAAAAGCATCCATTCTTCGGCGATCAGCCTTCTTTATGGTCCAGCTCTCACTTCCATACATCACTACTGGGAAAATTATTATTATTATTAAAGGCAAATCTGCAAAAGGCAAAAGTGGGGAGGGGGGTCAGGGAGGTGGGGCTGCGTGGGCACACCCCGGCACATGTACACAAGCACACCCTCCCTGCCTCCACCCCACCCCTGGCTAGAGGGAGGTCAGACTCTCCTCTCGGGCTGGGTTGAGTGACCTGGACGTTTGGCCCACGAGGGACGGAGGGAGGAGGAGCAACTCAGCAAGGGAGCAAAAGAGGGGCAGGCGCTGAGTTCGACAGGAGACCCAAAACATCTCCACAAAGCCAGGCCTCCCCAAGAATCAGTGAGTCTTCGGGGTGACGGATGGATGGAGGGGAAGGGGCTTTGGGCATGGAAGGGAGTGAGCGATGGCAGGGTTCTCTGGTTTGCTTGTTTCAGGGGAAGGGCTTAGGGTTAAAGGTTGGGATCTCAAGTGAGTGCCACGTCAGGGGATCGCTTTGGGACACCCTTGGGCATGCCTCACACCCAATCTCTCTCGCCTTCCCCAACCTGGTGCCCCCATATGTCTATCTGTTTGTACCCCACCTTTTCCTCCAAGGAGCTCAAGGTCCTCCTCACCATTTAATCCTCACAACGGTCCCATGAAGTAGGCTAGGCTGGCGGAGACGGTGACTGGCCCCCAAGGTCTCTCAGTGTGTTTTGCGGCTGTGGGGGGATTTGAACCCTGATCTTTCCCAGGTCCTAGTTCAGAAGTCTAACCCAGGGGTCAGCAAACTTTTTCAGCAGGGGGCCAGTCCACTGTCCCTCAGACCTTGTGGGGGGCCGGACTATACTTTTTTGGGGGAAATAAACGAATTCCTACGCCCCGCAAATAACCCAGAGATGCATTTTAAATAAAAGCACACATTCTACTCATGTAAAAACATACTGATTCCCGGACCGTCCGCAGGCCGGATTGAGAAGGCGATTGGGCCATATCCAGCCCCCGGGCCTTAGTTTGCCTACCCATGTTCTAACCACTGCACCACACTGTCTCTTGCTGTTTTAGGCTACAGGTCCCACCAGCTGATCTAATTCCTGTCTGGCCAGACTTCACCTACAACTTCTGGAATGGCCTTTGCCACTTTTGTGTTGGGGTGTGGGGATCCTGGTGCGAGGGGAAATAAAAGCCACTTTGAGCCGGCAAAGGAAGGGTTTTTATTTTTGAATCATAAGATAACTTTTACCTCCACCTTTGTGAAATCAGGATGCAGGAGGTGGGCAGGCCCCGCAAGGAGAGAGCCTCAAAGTCCAGGAAACACCAGAGGCAGAGTCTGGAAGGTCATGGTGTAAAAACTGGGGACCCCTCTCCCCCCAAATAAGGGGTAATTTCTGGGGGACTCAGATCCAGAACTCCTGAACTTCCTGCCTGATTGGGAGCAGGTCCCAGCTGGTTAAAGGTGCCTTAAATAGCAGGATTCCTGGGTTCCCCCAAAAGGAAATCGGATTTAAGGGGGTTCAATTGGCAAGGCCAAGATCCAGGACTCTTGAGTTTTGCTGGGAGGAGGCGTGAATATATGTATTTGAGGCTACAGAGCTGAATTCCTGACTCACCACACACAGGAGCTAATATTTAACCTGCTCCTTGTGTGTGTGAGAGAGAGAAAGAAAGAAAGAGGGCGTTCATTGGAGGAGAATCTTTGCCCCAGAGAAGCCAGGGGCTGCCCCAAAGAGAGAGGCAGGCTGGTGTAGTGGCTACAGCACTGGACTGGGACCAAAGAGACCAGGGTTCATGAAATATACTCAGAGTCGCAAAGTGATTTCATGCTCTTTATTCAGCTCATAGTGGTGAGGAGGAATGAATAAATGTCCCCTCACAGTATCTGCTTTATATACATTATTTACACAATGGGCTGCACATGATTGGCTAATTCTGGAATTCTACTGTAAGCCAATCAGGTTGTGGATTCACTTCTATCTGGAGCAGGATTGGGTGGTTCCTGCCAACCAATCATACTGCTGCATTGTTCTAGGACCAATCAGACTGCTGCATTCTGAATCCTATTGTTCTAGGACCAATCAGACTGCTACAGTTTGGATCCTATTCAACTCAGTACATAACACCCCTCCCCTCTAAGTTCCAGTCCTGCCCGGGAGGTCGCATTCATAGTCCTCAAGGTATGCCGGCGGCCTACGTGTGCGTTGTGGCCTGGGGTGTTCCCTGGTCCGGGCTCCGGGTTCTGGCTCGTGTTCCAAGGATGCTGGCTGTGATGCGGCTGTTTGGTCTGGTGCAACCGGCTCGCTCAGTCGTGGTTCTGGTTCCGGTGTCCTTTCGGCCTCACGGGTCCTCTCTGTATTTACTGATTCTGCCTCTCCTGCTGGCCCCTCCTGCTCTATGGGCCTCACTGCCCCGCTGTTCCCTTGGGACTCCTCTGACCTGTCCTCCTCCTGGTTTTCTCCCGGGAATCGTCGCCGTATCTGGTCGCAGTGGCGGCGCCAGCATTGCCCCCCATCCGTTAGCACCTCGTACGACACGGGGCCAGTGACCCTGGTGATTGTGGCGGGTACCCATGCTGGGCCTGCCCCAAAATTCTTTGCGTACACTGGGTCCTGGGCCTCGAAGGTCCGGGGGTTCCTGCCTTCCCCCACCACTATCTCATCCTGAGCTCTATCGGGGTGAAGGCGGTCCAATCTGATTGCAAGGCGCCGACCCATTAGTAGTTCAGCGGGGCTCCGGCCAGTCGTTGAGCTGGGGGTGCTGTGCTGTGCTAGAAGGAATGTGGCAAGGCGGTACTCCCAGTCCCCTTGCGTCATGCGGCGAAGGGTGTCCTTGGTGGTCCGCACCATGCGTTCTGCTTGGCCATTGGTGGCAGGGTGGAACGGCGCCGAACGGATGTGGCGGATGGCGTTCTGCGCTGTGAAGGTTTGGAATTCTCCTGACGTAAATGCAGTCCCGTTGTCTGAGACGAGAGTGTCAGGGAGCCCGTGGGTTGCAAACAGCCTGCGTAGTACCCGGATGGCTGCGGACGTGGAAGTGGACGGTACCAGTGCGACTTCCAGCCATTTGGTGTAGGAGTCCACCACTATGAAGAATGTTTTCCCCTGAAAGGGGCCAGCGAAATCCACATGCAGGCGTGACCATGGTGCTCGGGCGGACTCCCAGGACTGGACTGGGGCCCTTGGGGGATCTGGGCGGGATTCTTGGCAGGCCTGGCAGTGTTTGACCCAGGCCTCTATCTCTCCATCGATCCCCGGCCACCACACATAACTCCTGGCAAGGGCCTTCATTCTTACTACCCCTGGATGTGTCTCGTGTAGGGCTGTGAGGACCCTTTTGCAGAGGGGCTGGGGAACAACGACTCTGCTTCCCCATAACAGGCACCCCTTGTGGGCCGACAGTTCATGTTTGCGGGTTGTGTAGCCGGCGAATTCTGGCCCGGGGCTGCTGCTGGGCCATCCCCTCCACACCCAGTCCAGGACCCGGGAGATGACCCTATCTTTCTTGGAATGGTGTGCAACTTCTTGTGCCTGAATGGGGCGGTCGGGAAGCAGCTCCAGGCTCATAACCTCTTGTGCAGGTGCTGGGTCAGGGCCTGTTTCCGGTAGTGGTAGCCTGCTGAGGGCGTCCGCATGGCCCATCGCCTTCCCAGGTCGGTGAATCAGTGCATACTGGTAGCTGGCAAGGAAAATTGACCACCTGAGGACGCGAGGAGACAGCACTTGGGGGGTCTGCTTTTCGGGGGCAAACAAGCCAAGCAACGGCTTGTGGTCAGTCACCACGGTGAAGGGCCGCCCGTACAAGAAATCATGGAATTTTTTTACTCCCTTTACGATTGCCAGACCCTCCTTGTCGATTTGCGAGTAGTTCCGCTCGGTTGTGTTGAGTGTCTGGGAAAAGTACGCCACCGGTACCTCTCTTCCATCCGGGAGTTGGTGCCCCAGGACAGCTCCAATGCCATAGGGTGAGGCGTCGCATGCTAGCACCACCGGCAGCCTCTCGTCGAAGTGTGCCAAGACCGAGTTTGAGACAAGCAAGTCCTTGACTGCCTGGAATGCGGCCTCCTGGCGCTGGCCCCACACCCAAGGGGCCCGCTTGTCCAGGAGTCTGTGTAGGGGCTCCGCTACCGCCGCCTTGTGGGGAAGGAAGGAATGGTAAAAGTTCAATAGCCCCAAGAAGGCCTGAAGTTCAGTCTTGCTCTTGGGCGCTGGGGCATCACAAATGGCCCGTACCTTGTCCCCAGTCGGGTGGACCCCTTCTGCGTCCACCATAAATCCCAGAAAGTCCACCTGAGGCACTCCTAGTAGACATTTTTCCCGCTTCACCTTGAGACCCGCCGTCTGGAAACGGTGCAGAACGGTGCGGAGGCGGTCCTCAAACTCCTCTGGTGTGGGGCCGGCAATCAACACATCATCGAAGAAGGGGGTGACGCCAGGAATCCCTTTAAGGAGAGAGTCCATTATATTCTGGAATATGCCTGGTGCCACGCTGACACCGAATTGCAGCCGCTTTACCCTGAACGCTCCTCTGTGCGTCACAATCGTCTGTGCCTCTGCTGTGGCCTCATCTACTGGCAGCTGTTGATATGCTTGGGCCAAGTCCAGCTTGCCAAAAATTTTCGACCCAGCCAGGGTGGCAAGGACATGGCTGACCACTGGCACTGGGTATGCGTGGGCCGTGAGGGCCTTGTTTATGGTACATTTGTAGTCTGCGCAGATGCGGACCGAACCATTAGGCTTGACGGGTGTGACGATTGGGGTTTCCCAGGGAGCATTAGGCACCGGCTCCAGCACTCCTTGCTCTACGAGTCGGTCCAATTCCTCGTCTATACGGGGTTTCAAGGCGAACGGGACCCGGCGGGCCTTGAGCCTGACCGGTCGTACTGCGGGGTCAAGCTGTAGCGCAATGGGGGGGCCCGTATACTGTCCCAATTTCCCATCGAAAACCCCTGGAAATTCCTTGCATATGGCGTCCACGTCCACTTGTAAGCTAGTGTGGTTCACCCCGGTGACAGCTAGCCCCAGTGGTCCAAACCATGCCAATCCCAGTAAGCTAATGTAGGGGCCCTTGACCACAAGCAAGTCCAGTTGCCGCGTCCGCCCTCGGTATTGCACCCTGAAGGTCCCCACCCCCATTGTGGGGACCTTACGTTTCTGGAAGTCCCGGAGGGTGAATGGGGCCGGCCTGAGTTTGGGACCCCCAGTGGGACACAGTTTCCTTAAGGTCCTTGCCGAGATTATGGATAGAGTTGAACCCGTGTCAAGCTCCATGCGGCATGGGGCCCCCTCTATCTGTACCTCTACATAAATTTTCTCTACGTTGGGGTGGGGCAACTGGTATACCTGGAAGTCCGTGAGCTCCGTCGAGTTGCCTTGGTGCGTTGGGCCCCGGGACCTGGGGCTCTTGGATTGGTCATCTGATGCCTGGTGTCGGGTGGGCCGAGCCCGACACACCCGGGCGATGTGTCCCGATTTTCTGCACTGCCTGCACTCTGCGTTGCGGAAACGGCAGGTCCTCCTCTCGTGACTCTCCCCGCAGCTTGCGCAGTTCCCTCCTTCTCGTCGAGGCAGCTGTGGTCTGTGCGCTGCTTGAGTGCGCTGCTGTACTCGGTGCACCTCCTCCCTGTCGGATCCTGAGTCGTCGGTGAGGTCTTCATGGTGGACCCTCGGTTGGGATGGCAGGCTCGGCCGTGCCTCTTGGGTCGACCTCTCGGCAGCTTCTGTTGCCAGGGCCTCCTCCAGAGCGACCTGGAACGTTAGGCCCTTCTTAGCGTAGAGGCGTCGTTGCAGCTTCTCATCCTTCAGGCCACCGACGAGGCGGTCACGAAGCATGTTCTCCAGCTCTGAGAAGTTGCAGAACCGGGCGGCTTGGCGGAGAGAGGTCACAAACCCAGTTATGGTTTCCCCAGGGGCTTGCCGCTTTGCGTAGAAGGCATTTCGACGAGCCACCACTGAGGGCTGCGGCGAAAAGTGCCCCTTCAGCTGTTCCATTATTGTTTTGTATGGAACAGTAGCGACGTCTTCAGGCGCAAGGAGAGCCCGGGCGATTTCAAACGTCTCCTCTCCGCAGACGCTGAAGAATATCGCCCTCTTCTTGGCGTCTTCTTCGTCGGTGACCCCTTTGGCTTCTAGGAGGAAGGTGAAACGGGAGGCGTACGCTTCCCAGTCTCCAGATGCTGGGTTGAATGGCGAGAAGCTGCTGTTGGCTGCCATTCTGAGTTCCTTGTGCCCCGGAGCTGAAGCCTGGATACACGGTGCGAGGCAGCGGTGCGGCAGTTGGCGGTGCTGCGGTGCTGTGTGTGGCAGTCAGCTCAGCGGGATCCCACCTTCGTCGCCAGTGAAATATACTCAGAGTCGCAAAGTGATTTCATGCTCTTTATTCAGCTCATAGTGGTGAGGAGGAATGAATAAATGTCCCCTCACAGTATCTGCTTTATATACATTATTTACACAATGGGCTGCACATGATTGGCTAATTCTGGAATTCTACTGTAAGCCAATCAGGTTGTGGATTCACTTCTATCTGGAGCAGGATTGGGTGGTTCCTGCCAACCAATCATACTGCTGCATTGTTCTAGGACCAATCAGACTGCTGCATTCTGAATCCTATTGTTCTAGGACCAATCAGACTGCTACAGTTTGGATCCTATTCAACTCAGTACATAACAGTTCAAATCCTCCCACTCAGCCATGGAACATTCTGGGTGACTCTGTAATTTGGGGGTTTAGATGGGTGTGGGTGCCAGAGAGCTCTGTATACCACCTTGAGATCTTTGGAGGAAAAAGTGGGATACAAATATAATACAAAAAAAATACAAAAAGGGGGGGGGGGTAAGGGCAGACAGAAGCAGCCATAGTGGAGAATATGGCTGTAGTTCAGCAGCAGAGAGCACCCGCTTGGCATGCAGAAGGTTTCAGGTTCAACCCCTGATGGCATCTCCAGGTAGGACTGGGAGGGATAACCTGTCTGATACGTAGAGGTATCGCTGCTGCCACTCAGTGTAGACAATATTGAGGTCGGTGGACCAAAGGCAGCTCCCATTGTTCAGTGAGGACTAGCGTCTTGGCTTTATTTTAAGGAAAGAACCACTGCTCAGCAACAGAGCCTTGCATGCGTAAGGTCCCATGTTCAATTTCCAATGGTATCTCTAGGTAGGACTTGGGGGGGGGGGCCCTGCCTGAAACCCTGCCAGTCAGTGTAGGTGATATTGAACTGGATGGAGCATCCCTCACCAATAGATGTATATGTGTGTGAGTGTGTGATTGTTGCTGGCATCCGCCTGTCTCCGCAGACAATGGAGAAGTGCTCCTTTGGGGGTGAAGTCAAACTCTTGAAAGGTTATACAGTGGTACCTCAGGTTACATACGCTTCAGGTTACATTCGCTTCAGGTTACAGGCTCCGCTAACCCAGAAATAGTGCTCCAGGTTAAGAACTTTGCTCCAGGATGAGAACAGAAATCGTGCTTCAGCGGCGCGGCGGCAGCAGGAGGCCCCATTAGCTAAAGTGGTGCTTCAGGTTAAGAACAGTTTCAGGTTAAGAACAGACCTCCGGAACGAATTAAGTACTTAACCTGAGGTACCACTGTAGTGCCTGCTGTGGAGAGACATGTCTTGTTGCAGCCGGGGCAGATGAAGGCGTCCAGCTGCGCTGCTGCAAGTGCCCTATGCTGTCTCTTCTCCCTTTGCTCCTCCCAGCGGTCATTCCTCCTCCGGTCACTGCTGTGGCTGCATAACCCGGCTGCCTGTCTCCAGGCCCTGCGGTCGCCTGCAAGGGATTCCCACACCGCAGGGGCTGATGCGCGCAGCCTTCCTTCCCTTCTTTTTTTTTGGCCAATAATATTTATTAATTTTCATCAATAGACATAACAAAAGAAAAGAAAAAAGAAATATACAACAACACAATGAAAAGGTGAAAAAGAAGAAGAAAAAATAACAGACTTAAAATACATAAACAGGAAAAAAGAAACTCAGTTAGTTAATTAAAATCCATTTTCATAAACATTTTGCTTGACTTCCTCTAATCTCCTCCATCTGAATTTCCTCTTAATTTGAATGTAGCAGTTTCCAATATCATTATTTCCTAAAACAATATTACAGTCGTATTCCAATTTCTTTACCTTTCTTATAGTACATTTTCTTATTTATATATTTAAGTCTAATTTAATCCTAGGCCTGATTGGTTCTTTCAAGTGGTTACATAGCTTTAATATTAGAATATTTGTTCAGATATTCTTTGAATTTCTTCCAGCCTTCTTGGTAGTCCTCTTCTTTCTGATCGCAGATTCTCCCGGTGAGATCAGCCAGCTCCATAAATTCCATCATCTTCATCTGCCATTCTTCTACCATTGGTAATTCTTGTGTTTTCCATTTTCTGGCTAGTAAAATCCTAGCAGCTGTTGTGGCATACAAAAGTTCTTTCACATCTTTTTTGGGCAATTCAGTACCTACTATCCCAAGGAGAAAGGCCTCTGGTTTCTTAATAAATGTATATTTCATCTTTTTTTAATTCATTATAATTTTTTCCCCAGAAGTCCTTTACCTTGGAACAGGTCCACCACATATGATAGAAGGTACCTTCTTTTTCTTTACATGATGCTTGCAGCCTTTCTGTTCTAATGAAATAAGCAAATTTGACCCTGGCCCCGAGAACGGAGGAAGTGGTACGTGCACGACAGGTGCCTCCGCCGGGCCAGCTGGGTGGGCTGCCTGCCTGTGCAGGGCCTGATAAGAGTCCCCGAGGCAGCGTCCCCGATAAAAAGGACCCATCGGTTAGTCACGTCTGCAAAACCACCCATTTCCCCCTATGTTTCTGGGAGGGAGGGATGGATGGCATGGTGGCAGTGATAATCCTGATAAGCGGCGGGTGGGGTTGGCGGAAATCTCGTTTCACGTTCTTGGAAGCTGCCAAACATCTGCCTCTCCGCAGGGCGGGAACCGCGCAAAACCGGACGGCATGGATTTTTGGAGATCCCGGCTGCAGGACGCGGTAAGGCTGCGATATTGGCCACCCAGCTGGGTCTGTGGGCCGTGGCCTCCGTCCTGACTCCCCCTCTTTACCGACTCCCCATTTCCTTCCTCCTCACCCCCTTGCCAGAGGAACAAGAAGCTGCCTCGGCGATCCTACTCCATCTACCGCAAGATGCCCGAGGGCGACGGAGACCCCGAAGGACTGCAGATGAAGGTGGTGGAGGCTGAGGGGCCCGGGACCACCCGGGGCGGCGAGAAGGCAGGAGACACGGCGCAGTGCCCGTGGAAGGATCGCTGGAAAGCCCTGGTCTGCCTCGTTCTCGTGGGACTCCTGGTCTTCATTGTGGGTGAGAGGAATCGGGTCTGGACCCCAGATCTGGCCACGGGGCTGAGCTCTGCCTGGGCTTTCCTTGTGCTGAGGCTCTGTGTCCCTATTGCGATTATAAGGATTTGTTATATAGATATAAATAGTAAAATACAGTGGTACCTTGTGTTAAGTACTTAATTCGTTCCGGAGTTCTGTTCTTCACCTGAAACTGTTCTTAACCTGAAGCACCACTTTAGCTAATGGGGCCTCCCGCTGCTGCTGCTGCTTCTGAACCTGAAGCACCATTTCTGGGTTAGCAGAGTCTGTAACCTGAAGCATATGTAACCTGAAGCGTATCTAACCTGAGGTACCACTGTATTAGGAATTATATAGTACCATCCATGGGTGCATTACACAAAAGGGCAGGTGCATCTCACTGGGAGCCAAGCTTCTCATGCAGTTGTACCTCGGGTTACAGACACTTCAGGTTACAGACTTCGCTAACCCGGAAATAGTACCTTGGGTTAAGAACTTTGCTTCAGGATGAGAACAGAAATCGTGCGGCAGCAGCAGGAGGCCCCATTAGCGAAAGTGGTGCTTCAGGTTAAGAACAGTTTCAGATTAAGAACGGACCTCTGGAACAAATTAAGTTCTTAACCCGAGGTACCACTGTATTTCACTGAAGAGTCAACAAGGAAGCTGTCTTATACATTTCAAGCACATGGTCTCCACAAAGAAGCCGGAATACTGTAATTTTACCCCAGACAGGGGTACAGTTCCCAGCACCGTTAACAAACTACAGTTCCCAGGATTCTTTGGGGGAAGCCATGTGATTGAACGGTTGCTGGAAACCGTAAGAGATAAGAGTTGCTCTTGTGTTCGAGTCCTGCTTGTGGGTTTCTTGTGGGGCCATCTGGTGGGCCACTAGCCTGATCTGTCAGGGCTCTTATGATGTTGTCATGGTCCGGTTCACGGGCGATCGAAGTCCTGGCTGGGGACGTCAGGACCGGGGGCAAGATGGCGGGGTGGGAGCAGGAACGGGGGTCCAGAAGCCAGGAGTCAGGAAGCCAAGAGTCCGAGGGTCAGGAAGCAAGGAGTAACGAAGTCAGGGGTCCGAGGATCAAGAAGCAGGGAGTCACGAAATCAGGGGTCCGAGGATCAAGAAGCAGGGAGTCACGAAATCAGGGGTCCGAGGATCAAGAAGCAGGGAGTCACGAAATCAGGGGTCCGAGGATCAAGAAGCAGGGAGTCACGAAATCAGGGGTCCGAGGATCAAGAAGCAGGGAGTCACGAAATCAGGGGTCCGAGGATCAAGAAGCAGGGAGTCACGAAATCAGGGGTCCGAGGATCAAGAAGCAGGGAGTCACGAAATCAGGGGTCCGAGGATCAAGAAGCAGGGAGTCACGAAATCAGGGGTCCGAGGATCAAGAAGCAGGGAGTCACGAAATCAGGGGTCCGAGGACCAAGAAGCAGGGAGTCACGAAATCAGGGGTCCGAGGATCAAGAAACAGGGAGTCACGAAATCAGGGGTCCGAGGACCAAGAAGCAGGGAGTCACAAAATCAGGGGTCCGAGGATCAAGAAGCAGGGAGTCACAAAATCAGGGGTCCGGGGACCAAGAAGCTGGGAGTCTAGAAGCCAAGGTTCAAGGATCGCGAAGCGAGAAGCCAAACGCAGCAAAGCAGGGAACGTGCTGCTGTGGCAAAGAGCCGAAGGCAAATGCTGACCTTATATCCCTTCCCGGCTCTTGCCACCAGGTGCTGTGAGTTACCAATCGGCCTCACCTGTGTGGCCGCGCCTTGCCTCTTCAAAACAAACTTAGGAAGGCCCCAGTCCTGCAAAGTCCTACTAGTCACAGGGCCTGGCTCCTGCACGCACACCTGACAGATGTCCTTATGGTGTGTATGCATCCTGAATCATAAGAACACAAGGAGAGCCTGCTGGATCCGGCCGTTGACCATCTGGTCCAGGATCCCTTTGTCACAGCAGCCTCAGAGGCCAAGAGTCTTCTCCCCTCCTGCAGTTTCCAGCAACTCCTATTCAGAAGTATCTCTGCCTCCAACTCTGGAGGCAGAACATAACCATCCTGCCTAGGAGACATTGATGGTCCTCTCCTCCTCCGTGAATTTGTCTAATCCTCTTTGAGAGCTATTCTAGCCGTTGGCCACCACTGCCTCCTGTGGGAGGGAGTTCCACAGATTAACCATGTGCTGCCCATCAGACCCACTGGGCCAGCCTTTCTCAACCTGCGGGTCCCCAGATGTTGTTGAACTACAACTCCCACCACCCCTAGCTAGCAAGGCCAGAGCTCAGGGATGATGGGAGTTGTAGTCCAACAACATCTGGGGACCCACAGGTTGAGAACCGTTGCACTGGGCCATCTAGCCAGACACTGACTGGCAGCACCTCTGGAAGAAATCAGAGGGAGGACTTCCTATCAGCTGCGACCTTCTGCATGCCCAGCAGCCGCTCTACCAGCTGAGCTACACAACCCTTCCTAAGGGGTGGGGTGGGGAAGTGAAGGAAGGAAAGCTATGCAACTCCTTCTCCCCCAAGGTCCAAGTGGTCTCTCTGCCTCTGACTCCTCCATACACCCCACCCATGGCTGGGTAGCTCTGCGCACCCACCACAAATCCCAGTCTACCTGGCAGTGGCTCCAGGTGGCCTTCCTCCCAATTGCGGCCTTCATGCCCTGAGCTCCACCCAGGTACAAATCCCGCCCAGAGATTCCTCTCCTGGCCATTGAGCCCTTTGCACTCAGCTATTAGACAGGCATTCTGTTCCTTTCTGAGCCAAGAAGCCCATGTCCTGGCCTGATTGGACAGGTCTCTTCTCATATTCGTATATCCTCCTTGCAGGTTTTCCTCTGGGGCATCTGGTCGGGCACTGTGAAAACAGGGTGCTCGACTAGGTTGGTTCCCTTTGGCCTGATCCAGAATTCCTAGAGAAAGAGCTCTCTTGCTCTCTCATACGACTTAAACCCAGCAGGTTTAAGAAGAAGTCAGGGCAAGGGGAAGGAAGGCTTGGTGCATGGTTAACCTATGGAACTTACAGCCACATGAAGCACTGCTGGCTTGGGTGCATTTTGAAGATATGACCCCCAGTCATATCTGGGGGTCAACCACATTTACCTTTGCTCTGAATTTCTAGGCACAGGTCCCCATCCAAGTGCTTCCCCCCTTCCACTTTCTCTGCAGAAACCTGTTCTTTACAGCTCAATGGCGCAAACAGCAATTCACAGAAAACCCGAATTGCTGTTTGTTCTGAGTCAGAGTTAAAGAGTGGGTTTCCCTGGGGAAAGCAGTGGGGGGGGGGAGCGCTTGGACACAGAAAGGTACATGTGGATGAGTCCTAACATATCCAGTTTCTAATAAGGCCTCCAGGTATCCCTACATTTTAGGATATGGGGAAACTTCCGGGTTTAAATTTGGGTTTAAATTTGGATTTAAATTTGGCCTTTTGCCCTGTGACCCTATTAACCCTCTGCTTTAAAGCCTGACTGCCCCCCTCTGTCCTCTGCTTTCCTCAGCCTTCCTCCTGGGGTACGTCTTGTCCCGAGGGTCTTCCTGCATGGTCTGCGGAGACTACCTGGCCGTGGTGAACGACGAGAGCCCCCCCGAGGCGGAAGACGGCCAGAGGGGAGCCCCGCTCTACTGGGCTGACTTGCGAGAGATGTTCCAGAAGTACCTCAATGAGGAGAAGATTGAAGGGACCATCAGGTGAGGTCCTTTCCCCTCACCCCAGAATTGTGGGAAGGACGTGGAACAAATTGATGGGGGTGTCGTGGGGCCACGGGACTCCAGGGACGACGGAGTTTCCATCAGAAACAGGAGCAGGAATTACTGTACCACCATTTGCGTGTTTGCCCGAGTAGAGGATCGGAAACCATGCAGGCAAATACAAGTGACAGCCGCTATCGCTTTTTTTGTTCTTGGTGGTGGATGTCACATAGATAGTTATTTTCTGGGCTGTTTCTGACGTTTCCCTTCCACTGAAATGCTTTGAAGTTAATTGTGAATCACACAATTAATTACAGTGGTACTTCGGGTTAAGAACTTAATTCGTTTTGGAGGTCCGTTCTTAACCTGAAACCGTTCTTAACCTGAGGTACCACTTTAGCTTTCTTAACCTGAGGTACCACTTTAGCACGATTTCTGTTCTCATTCTGAGATAAAGTTCTTAACCCCAGGTACTATTTCTGGGTTAGCGGAGTCTGTAACCTGAATCATCTGTAACCTGAAGTGTCTGTAACCCGAGGTACCACTGTACATTTGTTTCTGCTATAACATAGGTAAAGGTAAAGGACCCCTGGACGGTTAAGTACAGTCAAAGGCAACTATGGGGTTGCGGCGCGCATCTCGCTTTCAGGCCGAAGGAGCCGGCGTTTGTCCACAGACAGCTTTCCGGGTCATGTGGCCAGCAGGACTAAACCGCTTCTGGCGCAACGGGACACCGTGATGGAAAACAGAGTGCACGGAAACGCTGTTTGCCTTCCTGCCACAGCGGTATCTATTTATCTACTTGCACTGGTGTGCTTTCGAACTGCTAGGTTGGCAGGAGCTGGGACAGAGCAACAGGATCTCACCCCGTCGCAGGGATTCGAACCGCCGACCTTCTGATCGGCAAGCCCAAGAGGCTCAGTGGTTTGGAGCACAGCGCCATATAGCAAGCTGAATAACACAGTGTTACACGCCACCTCAGTCTCTGAGCTGTGAGAGACTGGGGGGTCCCTTCAAGCGCTTATCCAGGGTTTGGTTTCCTTGGAACGAAAGTCATCAGAAACTATGGTGTCCTTGGGATATGTTGTTTTATTGACACACATATACAACCTGAGCATAGGGTGGAGGGGCTCACAGCAAGAAACCCCCTCAAAGATCTCGCTTCTCCATTCGTCGCAGCTCTGGGTCCAGCACAGAGCAGGCAAGTCTCTGGGTCGCCAGCTTCCAGCCTGCTTCCAAACTTAACAAACTACAGTCCCCAGGATTCTTTTGGGGGAAGCCATGTGCTTTAAATGTATGGTTTGGACGCAGCCTAGGTCCCTGTCTCTGGGTTCCCGAGCCTCTTGAGCTTGTTGATTGTAAGGTCAGCGGTTCGAATCCCCGCGACGGGGTGAGCTCCCGTTGCTCGGTCCCAGCTCCTGCCAACCTAGCAGTTCGAAAGCGTGCCAGTGCAAGTAGATAAATAAGTACCACTGTGACGGGAAGGTAAATGGCGTTTCTGTGCGCTCTGGCTTCCATCACAGTCCTCCGTGCTCCAGAAGTGGTTTAGTCATGCTGGCCACATGACCTGGAAATCTGTCTGCAGACAAACTGCCTGAAAGTAGAGATGAATGTCACACGCCATAGTCAAGTTTGGCTGTCCAGGGGTCCTTTACCTTTACCTTTACCTAAGGATTTGGAGAAGGGCAGCTCAAATGATCAAGGGGATGGTATCACCCTGCTGTGAAGACAGGTTGCACCATTTTGGAATATTATTGCACCATTGCACCATTTTGGAATATTATTATTATTATTATTATTATTATTATTATTATTATTATTTTACCCTGCCCATCCCCAGCCACTCTGGATAGATTACAGCATATATAAAATACAGTAAAACTTCAAACATTACAAAACCTCCAGATACAGGGCTGCCTCCAGACATCTTCTGAAAGTCATTTTAGCTTAGGGAAAAGGCGTGTAGGAAGCGAGGCGATAGAAGTTTACGTATAACATAATGCCTGGCAGGGAGAAAGCAGAGAGAGAAACTCTTTCCTTCCTCTCGTAACCCCAGAACTCATGAACAACCCCTGAAGCTGAATGTTGGGAGATTCCAGATAGATAAAAGAAAGTCCTTGTTCACACAGCGCAGAACAAGGAATATCAGGGGCAGCAACGCTCCTGACTACCAGTTGCTGGAAACCACAGGAGGGGAGAGTGTCGGTCTTGCGTTCGAATCCTGATTGCGGGTTTCCCACAGACGCCTGGCCACTGTCAAGACAGGATTCTGGGCTTGATGGGCCACTGGCTCTGCTCTTATGGAACATTTCTCTCCCTTCTCTCTGCGCAGAATGATGAGCGAATCCCCGCACCCGCCCGGCTCCCCTCGCCTGGACGCCCTCTCCCGCCACGTCCTCAGTGCCTTCGGCTCCTACGGCCTGGACCACAGCTGGACCGACAGCCATTATGTGGGGCTGCAGCGCCCTGACCGGTCAGTGAAGGGCCCTGGGGCGGGGTTGTTTGGCAGGGGCAGCTCTTTCAGCGCCCTCTGTCCTTCTCCCGCAGCCAGCGCCCCAATTTCCTGCAGCGGGTGGACACAAATGGGGTCGTGGTGGAGAAACTGCCGCTGGAAGACCCGGAGGTCTACTGCCCCTACAGCGCTTCCGGCACCGTCACGGTACAATCATTTCTTTATTATTTATTGCATTTATACCTCACCTTTTTCTCCAATGGGCTCAAGGTGGCGTGTACATAATCTCCCCCTTCCTCATTTAATCCCCACAACAACCGTGTAGGGTAGGTTAGGCTGAGAGGCAGTGATTCATCCAAGGGGATTTGAACCCTGGTCTCTCCCAGGTCCTAGTCTGACGCTCTAACCCATGGGTAGGCAAACTAAGGCCCGGGGGCCGGATCCAGCCCAAACTCCATCTAAATCCGGCCCGTGGACGGCCTGGGAATCAGCATGTTTTTACATGAGTAGAATGTGTGCTTTTATTTAAAATGCATCTCTGGGTTATTTGTGAGGCATAGGAATTTGTTCATTCCCCCCCACAAAAAAAAATATAGTCCGGCCCCCCACAAGGTCTGAGGGACAGTGGACCGGCCCCCTGCTGAAAAAGTTTGCAGACTCCTGCTCTAACCCCTGTTCAACACTGGTCTTCCCAGTTGGTAACACTTTTTCTCTGCCTGAGATAGATAAAGGAGACAGGGCAGGTGGATAGTTTTAATTCTGTTTCAAACAGCAACCCAGAATATCAATACGCCTGTCAAAAAAGATGCTTGCTCTTAAAAGGGAAGGAAGTTAAAAAATACAAACATATGGGGTTTTTTAAAAAATATTTATACGTTGCGACCTCCAACCAATTTAAGAACATAAGAACGTAGCAAACGCCCTGCAGGATGAGGCCAGTAGCCCCTCTAGTCCACCTAGCCCAGCCTCCTGTTCTCACACCGTTCCATAGTTTTACTCTGCGCTGTGTGGAGAACGACTGTGGCTGTGTCCCACCAGCCAGGAGGGAACCAATCTGGCTTCTCTAGGGAGGGCGTTCCAAAGTTGTCTGGCAGCAGCCACCACCAAGAAGGCCCTACCCCCACCAAGCGGGTCTGTGCGGGTGGCAGGACTGAGAGAAGGGCTTCCCCAGAAGATCTCAGGGCAGGTTCATAGGGGAGGATATGGCCCTTTGGACAAGCTGTGCCCCAGCCTTTCCTTTCCACCCCGCTGTCTGTCTGCAGGGGGGCCTGGTCTTCGCCAACTACGGGCGCCGGGAGGACTTTGCGGCGCTGAAGCAGCACGGAGTGAACCCCCAAGGCCACCTCGTCATCGTCCGGATCGGGGAGATAAGCTACGCCGAGAAGGTGAGGCTGGGCTCCTGAATGTGACCCTCTGCAAAAGGGTTGAGGCCATGGGCAGGGAGTATCATCTGTGGCCCTCCAGATCTGCTTGGACTCCAGTTCCCGTAGCCCAAGCAGGCAGCATGGCCAATATTCCAAGATGTCTGGTTCCAGAAACCTTGGTGGGGGGCCAGCTGGAAACACCAGATTTCAGGAAAATGTCCTCCAGATTGAAGGGCAAGAAGGGTGGATGGGGCGACAGGATTCATGAGGTGTAGAACCATGGAATTGTAGAGTTGGAAAAGACCACCTAATTGAACCCACTGGAATGCACCGCTGAAGAATCCCTGACAGATGGCCATCTGACCTCGGTTTAAAAACCTCTAATGAAGGCCTGCATAGTTAAAGCCCTGGTTTTCCCAGTTGTGATGTATGGAAGTGAGAGCTGGACCCTAAAGAAGGCTGATCGCCGAAGAATGGATGCTTTTGAATTCTGGTGCTCTTGAGAGTCCCATGGACTGCAAGAAGATCAAACCTCTCCATTCTGAAGGAAATCAGCCCTGAGTGCTCACTGGAAGGACAGATCCTGAAGCTGAGGCTCCAAGACTTTGGCCACCTCATGAGAAGAGAAGACTCCCTGGAAAAGACCCTGATGCTGGGAAAGATGGAGGGCACAAGGAGAAGGGGAAGACAGAGGACGAGATGGTGGGACAGTGTTCTCGAAGCTACCAGCATGAGTTTGACCACACTGCGGAAGGCAGTGGAAGACAGGCTGGCCTGGCGTGCTCTGGTCCATGGGGACACGACTAAACGACTAAACAACAACAACAATGAAGGGGAGTCCACCATCTTCTGAGAGAGTCTGTTTCCGATATTGAGCCGGAATCGTCTCTCTTGCCCTTTGAATCCATTAGTTCAGGCCCTGCACCCCAGGGCAGCAGAAAGCAAGCTTGCTCCATCTTCCGGGGGACAGCCCCTTAGATACCTGAAGATGGCAATCCTATCATCTCTTAGTCTCCTCTGTTCCAGGCTAAGAATCCCCAACTCCCTCAACCGTTCCTCATCAGGCTTGGTTTCGAGACCCTTGATCATCTTGGTCGCCCTCCTCTGCACTCCTTCCAGCTTGTAGGGCAGACCTTTGTGGAACTGATGGAAGGGGAGGTATTGAGCGCTGATGGATACAATGGAAGGTGCAGTTTCCCTAAATATTAACGCGGCTGTCAAAAAAGATGGCTGCCTTGAAGGGAAAGGAAATGATGGCGCCGTTGTGGGGGCTTGGGAGAGGTGAATCAGCGCAACGTGGTCTGGGGGGCGTGGGCATCTCTTTTCTTCGATGGTCGAGAGGGATTGTTGTGTGAGAAATCAAAGAGGCGCCCATTGTTCTGGAGCTCCCAGCTTCTCTTTGTCCCAGGTGGCCAACGCGGAGGCTTCGCAAGCCAAGGGAGTTCTCATCTACCCGGACCCCGCTGATGTCCCACAAGACCCCCGCAAGCTGGGGCTGTCCCCAAACACAAGCATTTACGGGCACGTGAGTACAGCCTTCACTGGGACCGAGAGAGAGAGAGAGAGAGAGAGAGAGAGAGGGAGCTGGGTTGGGGGCTTATGTAGAGAGAGACCCTACCTGTGGTTCTGGACCATCTTTCCCAGCCAGGAAGCCCTAAAACAGCCCTTTGTTGTTGTTCTTTTAAATGCTTTTTATTGGTGTTTCATTTAATACGAACAAACAAAATACAATAAAATTCAACAATCATTTACCCACATTCTTTCCCCACACTCTGCTGAGCATTGACTTCCTTCCCTCCCTTCAACAGCTTTTCTTATGTCAGTTACTTTCCCACAGTTTCTTATTGTATCCCAACCTATCTACACCGTAAGATTTATTTCAGTCCTGCCAGAGTCTTCAAATTTCTACATTATTTCTATACTCCATAAATGTACTCCAATCTTTTTGGAATTTTGCTTCCTCCTGATTTCGGATTCTACAGGTCAGTTTTGCAAAACTAAAACAGCCCTTCGAAAGCAGCAGCCCTCTCCCATCGCTGCTCCCCAGCAGCTAGGATACTAGGGATAGACTGCTCCTCATTGTGAAGGCTCCCCTTCCGTGTTCCCAATCCTTCTCTCGCACTCGCAGGTCCACATGGGGGCCGGAGACCCCTACAGCCCCGGCTTCCCTTCCTTCAACCACACCCAGTTCCCTCCGATTCAGTCCTCGGGACTCCCCTCCATCCCCGCACACCCGGTCAGCGCCAACGTGGCCGCCCGCCTGCTCAGGTGAGTTGGACGGAGGGTTCCTTGAGGGGTGGGGTGCGATGGGAAGCAAATTGGAGGACATGGCTGGGGAGGGGGTGAATGCAGTCCTCTGGGGCCTCTCTACCTGGCCCTCGGGCCACGCCCCTAGACCCAGGCCACGCCCCTTCCCCAGATTTGCCCCGCCCCCTGCTCAAGTGCTTTTGCTGTGAACATGCCCTGTTTCCTTCCTAGGTGAAGGTTGGAATGGAGTGTGGGTGTAAAGGGTTGGGGACAAAGCAATATTTGGCATGGAGTGCATGGGGCATTATAGGGACGCGGGTGGCGCTGTGGGTGAAACCACAGAGCCTAGGACTTGCCGATCAGAAGGTCGGCGGTTCGAATCCCCGCGACGGGGTGAGCTCCCGTTGCTCGGTCCCTGCTCCTGCCCACCTAGCAGTTCGAAAGCACCTCAAAGTGCAAGTAGATCAATAGGTACCACTCCGGCGGGAAGGTAAACGGCGTTTCCGTGCGCTGCTCTGCTCTAGTTCGCCAGAAGCGGCTTAGCCATGCTGGCCACAGGACCCGGAAGCTGTACGTCGGCCAATAAAGCGAGATGAGCGACACAACCCCAGACTGGACCTAATGGTCAGGGGTCCCTTTACCTTTTTATATGGGGCATTAGGGGAGCGGGCGCTACCTCTGGTGAGGGACATGTCATGCTCCTTCTGGGGTAGTCTGGCCATCTGCCAGAGATTCCTTAGCTGGGATTCCTGCATTGCAGCGGGTTGGACTGGATGGCCCCTGGGGGTCCCTTTGAACGCTACAATCCTGATTCTGTGATGGTCTCCGGAATCAGCCTGGGGTCCCGCAGGGCGCAGCATGAGCAGGGGGAGGTCAGGCGGCCAGCTGCCCCGGCCCCCCCTTGAAAGATCGGCCTGTGGATTGACAAGGGTTCTCCTTGCAGGCAGCTGACAGGCCCCATTGCCCCGCAAACCTGGAAGGGCCGTCTTCCCGATGTCCCATACCGGCTCGGACCCGGGGGCCCCGACTTCCACCTGCAGCTGGGAGTTCAGAACCAGAAGCAATCCGTGATGATCAACAACATCTTCGGGTGCATCGAGGGTAGATTCGAACCCGGTATGTGCTTCCCCGGGCAAGAATTGTGCGGGTGGTGGGGGGTCGAGCGCATGGGTGTTAAGGCGTAGGGTGCTCAGAACTCCCGTGTTTTCCGAAAGGGGAAACGGTATTTGGGGAGGGTGAACTGCGGATCTCACGCGAAGGGAGCTTTTCCTTTTCACATCCATCCATGTTGTTATGTACTGAGTTGAATAGGATCCAATAGGCAGCAATCTGATTGGTCCTAGAACAATAGGATTCAGAATGCAGCAGTCTGATTGGTCCTAGAACAATTCAGCAGTATGATTGGTCCGCAGGAGCCACCCAATCCAGCTCCAGGTGGAAGTGAATCCGCAACCTGATTGGCCTACAGGAGAATCCCGGAATTAGCCAATCACGTGGGGCCCATTGTGTAAATAATGTATATAAAGCAGATATTTTGGGGGAACTTCCATTCCCCACTACTGTGAACTGAATAAAGAGCATGAAATCCACCCTCGACTCCGAGTATATTTCACATGCCTTGTTTTGCTAGATCATTATGTCATCGTGGGGGCCCAGCGGGATTCCCTGGGTCCGGGGGCCGCCCGTTCTGGAGTGGGCACAGCCCTCCTGCTGGAGCTGGCCCGCACTTTCACAGCGATGGTGAGAAACGGTGAGTAGGACGGCTGCAGGAGGGAGGAGCGGTAATGAGAAGTGCATGGAGTAGCCATGTGGCTGTAGGAAAAGATGGCTGCCTTGAGGGGTGAAAGAAAATACATGGCTTTGAGGAAGGAGTCTATGGAACTCCCTGCCTATTGAAATCAGGCAAGCGCCTTCGCTGGGTTCTTTTTGGCTCCTGCTAGAAACATTTTTGTTTAGACAAGCCCACCTAGACATGTAGGATGTCAGTATGTGATTTGAGTCTTGTTGTTGTTTTAGTGTTTATAATATTAACTTGTAAGATATGGATTTGGGGTTTTTTGTTTTTGCTGTTGCTTTCTTTAGTTTTCGAATGTTGATTTTTGTGTGTTGTTATTTTTAGATATCTTTCGTGTTGCTGTTGTGTGGAAAATACTAATAAAATTTATTAAAATAAAATAAAATATGTGATTTGATCTCCTGGTACGCCCCACGGAGGACCTTATGGCCCACAAATAATAACACTTTGGAGATCCCGGGCCTCAGAGAGATTAGGCTGGCCTCGACCAGGGTCAGGGCCTTTTCAGTCCTGGCCCCGGCTGGTGGAACGCTCTGTCACAAGAGACTAGGGCCCTGCGGGATTTGACATCTTTCCACAGGGCCTGCAAGACGGAGCTGTTCTGCCAGGCCTTTGGTCAGGGCTCAGCCTGACTCCCCTTTTCTTTTTGTATAAGAATTAATATGAAAGAGGCCTCCCAGCCTTCTCACAGGCCCATATAAGATTAGCGTAAACAGTTGGGCCGATGAATTAATGAATGTTAGAATGATGTTGGATTGAAGTTAAGTGGTTTCTAGCTGTACTGGTATAAAAGAATATGGAAAATTTGGTTTTTAATACGTAAAAATTTAGTGTTATAATATATCAAGATTAAAGATCAGGATTAAAAAGGAGGGAAAGGAATTGCTGGACTAACAAATTGAATTGGAATACAAAAGAGGGAGGTATGAGGAGGTCCGGGAAACAAGTAAACGTAAGAGAAGTGATGAAAAGATGGAATTGTTTTTAACTGTTTTTTCTTTTTTGTACTTTGTATTTTTCTTTCTTTATTGTTATTTTTCTTATTAATGTATTTTTTTTTCTTTTGAAATTTTAATAAATATCATTTTTTTAAAAAAACAAAAACAGTTGGGCCGATGAGCACTTACTGTTCCCAACCCTAACCCTGCGGAAAACCATCTAATTAGATTTTAATTTGATTTTGATCTGTGTTTAGGAGGTAATTTAATTATTGTTTGATTTTATACTAATTGTAATGGTTCTAGGGGTTGCTCGTGCTTAAGCCGGTGCAAACACCTGGCTGGGTTGCCTGAGTGAACCTTTTCTGTCCGGACAGCCACTCACCCGTGGCTGTCTCAATCGCTGGCAGAATCCGTCAGTGGGCGTTTCTTAAACTTCTTCCAGCAAAGAAGCTCTTTGACTCCTAGTCTCCTCCTACTCTCTCTGCGCGAAAGCCTTCTGCGCAAGGAGGGCGTAGGCAGCGGAGGACCCCTATTCTCCCCGCTGGTCCCCGGCAAGGAGTCATGGGACCGCCTCGCCGCTTCCCCCATCTGCCCCCCTTCTCCACTGGTGCTACGCTGATTCTCTTCCCCAGAAGATGGGCTGCCTCTCCCACTCCCGGGACGCTCTCCGGAATCCCTCTGGATTTTGCTCTCTCCCCCCGGCACTGATGGCAGTTCCCTGACACTAATGTTATATATTTTATGTCAGTCGCTCTGAGCCCGACTTCGGCTGGGGAGGGCAGGATATAAATAAAAGTTTATTATTATTATTTATTATTGCTGCTTTCATCTTTTGAACGTTTCCAAGAGTTATCTTTCCTGTTTTTACCAATAATTCTATTGTGGTTTTTAAAAATTATTTATTTGGTTTTTCAGATTAAAATTTTACATTCACGTATCCAACATACAACATAAAAACAAGATTCCAAGGAATCTCTTGGCCTTCCCTCCTCCCCTTTGTGGGTCCTATTGTTAATCATTTCCTCCTGCATCTTTTAGAAGAATCCAGATCTTTTACCTCTCCATTGTATCCAAAATTCACCACTAAACTCCAAGTGATATTCCAATCCTACTAACGATTTTAACTGTTTACAATGGTCTTTAAGATAAGTTATAGATTTTCCCCATTCCTTATTAACATTTTGGCCTTCCTGATTTGTGATTCTTCCTGCCATTTTAGCCATTTCGGCATAATCCATCTACCGTATTTTTTGCTCTATAATACTCACTTTTTCCCTCCTAAAAAGTAAGGGGAAATGTGTGTGCGTCCTATGGAGCGAATGCAGGCTGTGCAGCTATCCCAGAAGCCAGAACAGCAAGAGGGATCGCAGCTTTCACTGCACAGCTATCCCTCTTGCTGTTCTGGCTTCTGAGATTCAGAATATATATTTTTCTTGTTTCCCTCCTCCAAAACTAGGTGCGTCTTGTGGTCTGGTGCGTCTTATAGAACGAAAAATACGGTACTTAATCTGCCCTTCTTCTCTGGTCAGGACTTTATCTTCTTTCCATCTCTGGGCCAATAACACCCGCGCAGCCGTGGTCGCATAAATAAATGATAACTTTATTGTTTTAACCCACTTTGAGGGTTGTTGCTGTGGTTGTTTTACAATCAAGCGGCGTATGGACTTTATGAAACAAACGGTAAGTGAATCTCCATCCCTGTTCTTCCTCAACCACTTTAGGATTCCAGCTCCGGAGAAGTTTGCTCTTTGCCAGTTGGGATGCTGGTGATTTTGGTAGTGTGGGCTCCACCGAGTGGCTTGAGGTGAGCAGGACACATGAATGAACTGGGACTTTTAAACAGAAAAGGGGGTGCAGGCACTCGGGGTGGGGTTTTGGGGGCTGGAGGGCGGAATTGGATGGATTTCCCCCCAAAATTGATTTTTGAATCCTGAATTTATTGTTATTCACGTTTTACACTGTATTTTATGCTGTTTTTTGTTGCATCAATTAAGTGTTTTAAATTTGTTGCTAGCCGCCCTGAGCCCGGTTTTCTGAACCTGGAAGGGCAGGGTATAAATAAAAAATTATTATTATTATTCAGAAATCTTGCACATAGCACACTGCAATGGAACGTGGCTGGAATAAAGGTCCAAGAATTCACATTTTTAAAATTCTGGGAAGCTTTTCCTTTTGAGCTTGGAGAAGGGGGGCACATCTCTCAGCTGGGTTCAGCCAGACTTTATTTTGTGCTGTGCTTTCGAGGCTCCAAATCCAGCAGTAAAATGCACATTTTCCCCAGGGAAAGTGACAAAAAAAGAAAAAAAAGCACTTTGAATGGGAGCTTTAAAACCCGGACCTTTGGCTAGAAATGCAGCGTGAAAGGAAGTGAGACAAGTCCCCCACCCCACCCCACCCCCATCTCCCCTTCCCAACCCAGTTCAGGGGAGGGCTCCAATGTCCCAGCTAAGATCCCTTCCTGTCATAGAAGGAAGAGTGGCAAGCAATAATAATAATAATAATAATAATAATAATAATAATTTTTTATTTATATCCCGCCCTCCCCAGCCGAAGCCGGGCTCAGGGTGGCTAACAACAATAAAATAATACAACATTCTAAAATCATTTCAGTATAAAATTAATTCAGATCAAATTGATGGCAACCATTGTGTAGAGTTCTGTGAAGATTGCCAAAGGAGGGAGTCAGGCTGTGCCCTGGCCAAAGGCTTGCTGGAACAGCTCCGTCTTGCAGGCCCTGCGGAAAGATGTCAAGTCCCGCAGGGCCCTAGTCTCTTGTGGGAGAGCGTTCCACCAAGTCGGGGCCACAGCCGAAAAAGCTCTAGCTCTGGTTGAGGCCAGCCTAACCTCTCTGTGGCCTGGGACCTCCAAGATGTTTTTGTTTGAAGACCGCAAGGTCCTCCGTGGGACATACCAGGAAAGGCAGTCCAGTACGTACGAGGGTCCTAGGCCATATAGGGCTTTAAAAGTTAAAACCAGCACCTTAAACCTGACCCTGTACTCCACCGGGAGCCAGTGCAGCTGGTATAGCACCGGATGAATGTGATCTCGCAGCGAAGACCCCGTAAGGAGTCTCGCTGCAGCATTCTGCACCCGCTGGAGTTTCTGGGTCAGTCTCAAGGGCAGCCCCACGTAGAGCAAGTTACAATAATCTAGTCTGGAGGTGACGGTTGCATGGATCACAGTGGCCAGGTCAGGGCGAGAGAGGTAAGGAGCCAACTGCTTAGCTTGGCGGAGATGGAAAAATGCCGCCTTTGTTATAGCTGCAATCTGGGCCTCCATGGAAAGGGAGGTGTCAAAGACATTTTTCACAGAATCATAGAGTTGGAAGGCGACCCCCCCTCCCCAATGCCTTGTCCCTCTTGCGGCTGAGTGGTCTTATTCACAAGTCCCTCCCAGCCCAGCCCACCTTCTGTTAAATCCTGCTCCTTTCTTTCCCAGGGCTATCTGACGATGCTGCACCTTAAGGCCGCTGCCTATATCAGCCTGGACAACGTGGTCCTGGGTGAGTGGGGAAAGGAGGGGGCGTTATGGGAAGGAATCCAGCATTATACAAGTCCATGGCGCGTTTGGAATAACTGTGTACAGGTCACCTCACCTTAAAAGGGATATTGCAGAGTCGGGAGAAGTTCAGAAAAGGGCAACCAAAACAGTCAAGGGCAGGGGTAGGCAAACTAGGGCCCGGGGGCTGGATCCGGCCCAATTGCCTTCTCAATCCGGCCTGCGGACGGTCCGGGAATCAGCGTGTTTTTACATGAGTAGAATGTGTGCTTTTATTTCAAATGCATCTCTGGGTTATTTGTGGGGCCTGCCTGGTGTTTTCACATGAGTAGAATGTGCGCTTTTATTTAAAATGCATCTCTGGGTTATTTGTGGGGCATAGGAATTTGTTCATTTTTTTCTTCAAAATATAGTCCGGCCCCCCCACATGGTCTGAGGGGCGGTGGACCAGCCCACGGCTGAAAAAGGTTGCTGACCCCTGGTCAAGGGGATGGGAAAAGTCCCTCGTGAGGAAATATTGCAGCGTTTGGGACTTTTCTCTAAACGAGACCATTCAGGTCCATCTAAACGAGATCACTGACTGAGGCCCATCTAGCTCAGTAATGCCTACTCAGACTGGCAGCAGCGACTCTCCAGGGTTTGAGGCAGGGCTCTGCTACCTGGAGACGCCAACCTTGGACTGAGCCTGGGCAGGAGCTGCTGCTGAGCTACGAAGGAGCAGAGAGGATCTGGCCTTTTGCAAGGGGGCATTTGAAGAAAGGAGAAGGGGGCTGGGGAGATAAGCGGGGCAGAGATGTGGGGAGGAGAGTCTTGATGCCGGTGCTCAGCCTCTGTCTTCTCTCCCACCCTCCAGGAGACGACAAATTCTTCGCCAAGACCAGCCCGGCACTTGTTGGCCTCATCGAAAGCATCATTAAGCAGGTAAGCCCAGCTCCCCCCACCCTGCCAGGACCCTGGGGTCTGAAGCAGCTGGATCTGGAGGGAGGGGGGCAAGACGAGGAGGGGGGCACGGCAGATGAGTTATGGGGTGCCTGGGATGGGAAGGTGGTAGGGAGCCTAGACTCCTAGGTTCAAGATTTATAAAGTAACATGGTGAACATCCAGTGGAGTTGAGCGTTGGAAGGTTCAGGGCAGGTAAAAGGAAGTCTTTCTGCGAGATTAATTGGAAGTCAGTTTTAAATTTCTTCTCTGTAAGTTTTATAATTGTGTTCAGTATCAGGAGCATATATGATGATAATTATATTAATCTTCTTGCATCTTATAGTGTGGCAGTTTGTTTGATTTTTCTGTTATTTGTTTAATTGTATGTTTGTTTACTTGTATGTACATCTGTTTTCTCATAAATGTATTTATTTTAAATTAATAAAGATGTATTTTTTAAAAAGGAAGTCCTTTTGCATGCAGCACAGAGTTAGACAGTGGAACTCCCTCCCACAGGATTTGAAAGAGGATTGGGCAAATGCATGGAGGAGGAGAGGGCTAGCAATGGCTACTAGCCAGAATGGCTGTGCTGTGCTGTGCCTTCAAGGACGCGATGCTTCTGAATCCCAGTTGCTGGAAACCACAAGAGAGAAGAGGTCTCTTGTGCTTGGATCCTGTTTGCAGGCTTCCCATAAAGGGCACCTGGATGGCCCTGTGAGAACAGGATGCTGGGCTGGCTGGGCTGTTGGCCTGATCCAGCAGGGCTTATCTTACGTTCTTAGCTACCATATTTTTCACTCCATAAGACGCACTTTTTTCTTCCTAAAAAGTAAGGGGAAGTGTCTGTGCGTCTTATGGAGCGAATGCGTGGTCCCTGGAGCCAAATTGCCCAGGGGCAAAAAGCAGATCATGCTCTTTTTTTAGAAAGAGTGTTGAAAGGAAGCAGCTGATTGGAAAGCGATCGAGGAGGGAGATAAGGGACGCTAGAGATAAAGGAGGCTGCCTGGGAGGGGGCAGGTAAAGGCAGCAAACTTGCAAAGGGGGGGAAACAGGAAGACCAAAGCAATAAGGAGAGAAATTAGAAGAAAAGGAGGAGCAAAAAACTGCTCCATCTAAGGAAAAGACACTAAGGCAAACCAGAGGGAAAGGAGTGTTGAAAGGAAACAGCTGATCGGTGGGATCGGGAGAGAGATAAGGGAGGCTAGCGATAAAGGAGGCTGCCTGGGGGGGGGGGTAAAAGCCCATGGATCCTCAGGATTTTTACACTGGGTCACCCCAAATTCACCATCTGATCACATGTCTGTGGCCACAGCATGAACCACAAAAATCATACATCCACTGTTTCGTTCAGAATATCCCCCCCCCCCTTGTTTTCCTCTAAAAACTAGGTGCGTCTTATGGAGCGAAAAATACGGTAGTTTTCTAAGTTACAGGTTCGGAGGGAGGCAGGGTTGACCCTTTGCCTCCTGGTCTGTTTCTCTCCTGCAGGTGGACAGTCCCAGCCGCAGTGGGCAAAGCATCTTCGGCCAGGTGACCGAACAGGGTCAGCGCTGGGAGACGGAGGTGTAAGAGCTCACAGTCTTGGTCTTTGACTTCCGCTTCCAACCCTTTTTGCTGTTTATTTACTTACTTACTGCATTGATATCCCACATTTTCCTCCACGGTGCTCAAGGTGGCTTATGTCATGTAATCCTCACAACAACCCTGTAAGGTAGGTCAAGCTGAGGGTGAGGGATTGGCCCCTTAGGTCACACTCAGTGAGCTTCATAGCCTAGAGGGGGGGATTTGAACCCGGGTCTGCCCCTCCGGCTGCTCCTCTGAGGTTCTTCTCAGCTGAGCCGGGGCTGAGCCCTGATATCTGTCTCAACAGTTGGGTCTATGTTATGTACTGAGTTGAACAGGATCCAAAAGGCAGCAGTCTGATTGGTCGTAGAACAATAGGATTCAGAATGCAGCAGTCTGATTGGTCCTAGAACAATAGGGTCCAGAATGCAGAAGTCTGATTGGTCCTAGAACAATAGGATTCAGAATGCAGCAGTCTGATTGGTCCTAGAACAATAGGATTCAGAATGCAGCAGTCTGATTGGTCCTAGAAAAATAGGGTCCAGAATGCAACAGTCTGATTGGCCCTAGAACAATGCAGCAGTCTGATTGGTCTGCAGAAACCACCCAATCCAGTTCCAGGTGGAAATGAATCCGCAACCTGATTGGCCTACAGGTGAATCCCGGAATTAGCCAATCACGTGGGGCCCATGGTGTAAATAATGTATATAAAGCAGATGTTGTCGGGAAACTTCTATTCCTCCTCACCACTATGATCTGAACAATGAGCATGAAATCCACGCTCGACTCCGAGTATATTTCAGTCTAGCATCTAGAAAGCTGAAAGTAATGATTATTTAAAAAGAGAAAGTTAGTGCCTCTGAGCATATACCGAATAACCGAACCCACCCAACCCTACCACCAAGTTTTGACTTTGAATGAGCCATGCTGAGAGTCGAATAACAACGTGGCTGTCAAAAAAAAGATGGCTGCCTTAAAACAGGATGGGAACAAATGCACAAAGGGGTACTACATCGCCATACAATATACTGTATCCCTTAATTTCCCTTCTACTCTTATTTACTCTTTTAACAGCTTTCTTATTATGCTCTCCTTTATGTCAGAATCCGCCCCCTTCCCATGGACAGCAGTGCCTTCGCCTTCACCTCCTTTGGGGGGGTCCCTGCTGTGGAATTCTCCTTTGCCGAGGTGAGGGTCCCAACCCGTTTTGTCTCAGTCCAGCGTTCATCTTAGTGGGGAGGAACAATTGGCTGCTTGGGAATTTGGAGGGAACACCGTGGTGTGGAAGGAAATGGCGAGCATTACAGTAACCCTTTTTCATACTCACGGAAACCCAATGAATCTGAATGTTGGAAGATTCGGGACAGATAAAAGAATCTTCAGAAAAGTTACGGGATTTCAGGAGGAAATGCCGATTGGAAACGAACCCCCAAAATGTCCACAGTTACAAACAGCATTGAAAACAAGAGTTGTGATCTAACTGCCCCATTAACATAATGAACACAAGTTGGCATGATTGCGGAATAAAAAGGATCTCTAAAAATAGGGAGGCGAGGTGATATGGAACATGGTTCTTCTTATTCCTTAATGCCACTGAGTGCACATTTGCAAGAGAAATCTCGCCACCCTCTTATGCCCCTAGACCAGCGGTTCTCAACCTGTGGGTCCCCAGATGTTGTTGGACTACAACTCCCATCATCCCTGAGCTCTGGCCTTTCTAGCTAGGTGTGATGGGAGTTGTAGTTCAACAACATCTGGGGACCTAAGAAATATTGGCAAAAGATTATAAAGGTAATTTCTGGATTATTTCAAATAAACATAGACGTTAATAGGGATTTGTTATTTTCGGGAATATTGGGAAATAACAAAGTAAAAAGTAATAAGCAAGAGTTGTACAAGATTATGATTCTAGCTGGAATGGCAGCTAGTGCTTTGGGATGGAAAGAAAAGGCCAAATGGAATATGGAAATATGGGAAAATGGAATGGTTATGTTTTTGAATACGTACAATCGGAAATATTTGCACAGATAGTGGTAGAGGATAGATGGGAAAACAAATGCCAAAGAATCACAAATAAATGGGCTTTTTACAGGGACTGGATAGAAAGAGGGGAAGCCAACCCTAACGTACAAGCTCGAATGAACAGACCGTGTACATGGATAAAGATACGAAGAAGGAAGGCCTGACCGGGGGGCGGGGGGAGGATTGGAGTGGGGGGGGGGAGAAAAGAAAAAAAGTAAACCGGATGGTATTTTGAATGGATTTTGTTATGTAAGCCCTTTTTCAGAAACCATATATATTAATGCTATGTAGGTGTGCACTATAGTATGAATGAATTGTGTTCTGTATTCTTTGTTTATAGAATATATATAATAATGTTACGTTACTAAGCAAATTTAATAAAACAGTTAAAAAACAACAACAACAACATCTGGGGACCCACAGGTTGAGAAAGGCTGCGGACACACATGCACCCCCCCACAAACGCAGTAGCGTCCCCCCCCCGTTACCCCAGTTCTCCACTTCCTGGAGCTTCGCCGACACCCCTCAATCTCAAACTGGTTCTCTGCCCGCAGGACTCCCGCCGCTACCCGTTCCTCAACACCATGGCGGACACTTACGACAACCTCAACCGGGCTCTCTACGGGCGCCTGCCGGCCGTGGCCAAGACGGTGGCCGAGGTGGTGGGCCACTTGCTCATCAAGCTGACGCACGACCACCTCCTGCCCCTCGACTACTGGTGCTACGGGGATGTCCTCTTGGAGCACATCGCTCGCTTCAACGAATACACGGCGCTGCTGAAGGTAAAGCCTGCCTTGCGCCCCTCCCCGGGAAAAACAAACACCCCGTCTTTTCAAAGGCTTCAACCTCCCCGCTTGCTTCCGCCAGAGCCGAGGGCTGACCCTGCAATGGATGTACTCGGCCAGAGGCGATTACATGCGCGCGGCGGACAAGCTACGCAAGGACATCTACAGCTCCGAGGAGCAGAACGAGAGGCTCCTGCGCATGTATAACGTCCGCATAATGCGGGTGAGGCGAGGCGTGGGGCAGACGGCGAGGGGGCTTAGCGTAGCAGCCGTTGTCCTAATCTATTTCCCCACCCTGATAGCATGGACATTCCCTGTGTAAAGGAAGTAAAGGTAAAGGGACCCCTGACCATTAGGTCCAGTCGTGGCCGACTCTGGGGTTGCGGCGCTCATCTTGCTTTACTGGCCGAGGGAGCCGGCGTACAGCTTCCGGGTCATGTGGCCAGCATGACTAAGCCGCTTCTGGCGAACCAGAGCAGCGCACGGAAACGCCGTTTACCTTCCCGCCGGAGTGGTACCTATTTATCTACTTGCACTGGTGTGCTTTCGAACTGCTAGGTAGGCAGGAGCTGGGACCGAACAATGGGAGCTCACTCCGTCGCGGAGATTCGAACCGCTGACCTTCCGATCGGCAAGTCCTAGGCTCTGTGGTTTAACCCACAGCGCCACCCGCGTCCCTTTATTCCCTGCATATGGCCCATGATTAGTAAGCTAGAGAAAGGAAGGGTCATTCTCACCGTCTGGCCCTCAGATCTCTCTCGGGGCCACCACTCCCTGTCCCTAGCCTTGCTATTGCCCCGCTCAAGCCAGTGTTTCTGCCTGGCTAAGATGTGTCCCTGAGCTCTTGAAGCGCCTGGATGGCATGTCTGTAGAAACTGTATGGGTTGCTGTTCTGCGCCTGGTGCTGCCTGCCAGCGGCACGTGGCCCCTGGAAGGTTGCGCAGAAGGGAATGCGGCCCTCGGCCTGAAAATGATTCCTGGCACAATTGCCCCCTCGATGCACCAAAGCTTCCCTTTCTTTCTTGCCACCAGGGTGGTTTGCGGGAAGCTCCCTTGTGTGGGATTGCAGAGTTTTAGTTATTAGTTATTATTAGTTAACCTGGAGAGGGACGCGGGTGGCGCTGTGGGTTAAACCACAGAGCCTAGGGCTTGCTGATCAGAAGGTCGGCAGTTCGAATCCCCATGACGGAGTGAGCTCCTGTTGCTCGGTCCCTGCTCCTGCCAACCTAGCAGTTCGAAAGCACAACAAAGTGCAAGTAGATAAAATAGGTACCACTCCAGCGGGAAGGTAAACGGCGTTTCCGTGCTCTGCTCTGGTTCGCCAGAAGCGGCTTAGTCATTCTGGCCACATGACCCGGAAGCTGTACGCCAGCTCCCTCGGCCAGTAAAGCGAGATGAGCGCCGCAACCTGAGTCGGCCACCACTGGACCTAATGGTCAGGGGTCCCTTTACCTTTACCTAGTTAACCTGGAATTAAAGGAGCAGCCTTTTGCAGAGGATGCTTCCATGCCCTCTGCCCTTCCTCCCCAGTTCACCAGCTCTTGCCCAGTACAGACGAGGTTCTGCTAGTTTTTTGGGGACTGCTGTGGACTTTGGGTATCTTTGCTCCACTAACAGCTCCCCCTCTCTGCCCCAGGTGGAATTCTACTTCCTCTCCCAGTACGTGGCGGTGACGGAGACCCCTTTCCGGCACATCTTGCACGGCCGGGGGGGCCATACCGTCAAGGCCCTGCTGGAGCACGTCAGCCTCTTGCGGGAGGCCCCCCAGAGCTTCAATGAAGTCCTCTTCCGCCGCCAGCTGGCATTCGTCACTTGGACGCTCCAGGGGGCGGCCAATGCCCTGAGCGGAGACGTCTGGAACATCGACAACAATTTCTAAACATCAAAACACGTAAAAAAGGGGGGGGGACCCTCTCGTTCCTGGAGCTGAAACAAACTTTTTGAATGCATTTCCAAAAAGTGAAAAAATGTAATCTGAGCCATGAATTCCCCACCCCTGAAGAATTGTCTCGAATCCACCATCATCCGTAATTGGGAATGTTGCGACACACTTCAGTTACGCAGAAAGCGCATTTTAATTTGGGCCAGCGGATTCTAGTCCTGCGCAGCCAAAATTTGTTTCAGCTCTACCTCCTTTTATTCTCCTCTCCGCTGGAATCATAGAATTAGAGTTGGGGGGACCCTGAGGGTCATCTAATCCAACCCCCTCCTGCAATGCAGGAATCACAGCTTGATCTTCTCCTTGCCTGTTCTGGATTTATTGGTGGCAAAGGCTCACTATAAATTGCCCACATCCTGCCACACGAGTGGAGAGCAGGCTGTGGTTGTGTTTCCCTGACTTAATTGCCTCCTTTCCCCTCCCTTCTCCTCCTTCTAATTTATCAGCAGCAGTGTCTGCTATAAATTGAATTGATTTATTGCTATGTAATAGAGCGAAATCCTGCGCTTCACATTCACCCTTTACCTGGCACCTGTTTTAATTGTTCCCCGTATTCCAGTTTCTTCAGTGCCCCTTTGCTGACTCTCAGCTCCCTCGCTTCAATATTTATCAGTTGCACTGATGACTATGTCAGCCTTTCCCAACTTGGCGCCCGCCAGATGTTTGGCACTACAACTCCCATCAGCCCTGCCTGTGCGATGCCGAGCCTGATGGGAGTTGTAGTCCAAAACGTCTGCTTAAGAGCGCTGGGTTTCCTGAAGGCTGCCATAAATGTTTATTGCTATGCGATACGATGAAAATCCGCCCTACCTCATGAATAAGAACCAAAGCCTTGTTAATTTATCAGTGGCAAAGATCACTATAAATTATTTCTTGTTACGTTTGCATGGTTCTTTGTCCAGCGACTTTATTGTCCAGCTCATCAAGTGGACAAACACACGGATGGAATTGAGTCGTACAATCGTAAAATTGCTCATCTAGTCCAACTGCAGGAATCACAACTAAAGAATTCCTGTTTGATGACAGGCAGGAAGAGGATCAGAGGCGAGTTTGAAAATGGGACAAATGTTACTTTATGGTCGTTATTCTGAGATATGAAGACCAGTTTTTAGGAATCTCGGTGTCCCTCAACCATACTCCCGATTCCTGACAAATACCGTGTCATCAGCTGCTCATTGCATTTCTCCAGGGATCCCAGAATCTCACCCACCAGAAATAAGCAGCCCTCTGTCACTATGAGAAAAGGCTGAGCTTTTCCTGATCTTGCCGAGACTCTTGTTCAGCCTTTGCAAACCCGCATTTTAAGACTACAACTCCCATCAGCTCCAGCTTATTTGTGAATTTAGAGACTAGTTATCCCACTATACCTGTTGCCAAGGGGGGGGGGGGACCAGGCTGTTGAGCGCCTGCGTCTGAGAAGATTTAATGGGCTGCTTTGGGGGACTCAGCGCTAAATTTTATACTACCTGCTCATAGTTACAGAGCAAAGTGTGGTGAGTTTAAGGTAGCAGCCCTGATGCCTAGTCACCTAGGTTTTGGGGGAAGTGGGCTAGGAGAGGGTGTCAGGGCCCCTAGATGGCGCGACTGTCTTTTTGGAGACCCCCCCCCCAAAGGCTGAAGCACAAGAGGGGGCAGGAACTGGAGTCAAGGGGGTGGGAATGTTGCCAAAGCGTGTGTAAAGTTGTGCAGTGCCATCAGGGTGGGTGAGAAATAGTACGAAACACATTTTCCTTTGGCACTAAAGACATTTCCTGTTGCCACTTACCCACACCATCAGCGAAAGAGAGGAAAATTCTCCAGATTGCGCTTTTAGAAGATGGCGCTCAAAAAGAGTTCTTCAAGCTCCTTTCCTCCGCTGTCCTTGCAGGGTCAGTGCTTCCTTCTCAAACGCACAAACAAGCCGACACATTCGTGCTCTCGGTCTGCCCATCCTGCTGACACAGTATTTGCCGACCAGGAGCCCTCCAGACATTTTGGACTACAACTCCCATCAGCCCCAGACAGCACATGCTCCAGACATCATTTGTGGTGCGGAGAGAGGTGGTTTTCCTGCCCCCCCCAATAATAGTAATAATAATAATAATTTATTATTTATACCCCGTCCATCTGGCTGGGTTTCCCCAGCCACTCTGAGTGGCTTCCAACCAAATATTAAAAACAATACCGCATCAAACATTAAGAACATCCCTAAATAGGGCCGCCTTCCGTTGTCTTTTAAAAGTAAAATAGTTGCTTATTGCCTTGACATCTGCTGGGAGGGTGTTCCACAGGGCAGGCGCCACCAGCAAAAAGGCCCTGTGCCTAGTTCCCTGTAACCTCACTTCTCGAAGGGAGGGAACCGCCAGAAGGCCGTCGGAGCTGGACCCAGGTGTCCGGGGTGGAGAAGCTCCTTCAGGTCTACTGGGCCTTTGAGGCCATTTAGGGCTTTCAAGCTCAGCACCAACACTTTGAATTGTGCTCAGAAACGTCCTGGGAGCCAATGTAGGTCTTTCAGGACCGGTGTTATGTGGTCTTGGTGGCCGCTCCCAGTCTAGCTGCCGCATTCTGGATTAATTGCAGATTAACTTGGGAGTCATGACGTGAGATCGACAGGCAGGTGGTTTGGGGCAGACAGAAAGAACTGCATCCTCCTCCGCACAGAATTAACCCAATGAACTGCTTCACACAAGGCAATTCCCAAAGCCTTTGTAACCCAAGTTGGAATTACTGCTATTCTCATTTTCCATTTCCAACCAATACTCTCTTTTTCAAAATTTTATTTGAAAAAAAAAGAGAGAAAATAACCATATTTTTGTTTGTTTCCTTTCCAACCCTGGACTTTTTTTTTTCAAGTATTGCCACTTTCTGCCCATTTCCCCCACAGTAAAACCCCCTCCCCTCGACCACACCCCCCTCTCCACCTCCCTCTCCCCGTTTTTCTGCCAAGGAGGGGGAGAGAAGCGCAGTGGGGGCAATTCAAGTATAAACCTGCCTGGAGGGCAGAGCGGAAGGGCGTCTCCTGTTTTAGCCCCCGATGTGAAAAGTGGGGAAGAGAATTTCAAATTGGGTGAACGGGTGGGGCAAACACACACGCATACACACTTCCGGGAGGGAAAAGGGTCCGTTTCCATCTCTACCACCTGCAGAAGGCAACTGGTCCCCACTTCCTGCCCCCCAACCTCTCTCAACCTCAAGACCCCTTACCCCCCGTGCAGGGGGCTGGGCGACCCTCTCCCCTCCCTTTCCTCGCGTCCTGCAAGGCACACCAGCGCTCCTGGATCCTCTCCCTGCCGGTCCCGAGAGGGGATCAGGAACCCGGTTGCCCGAGTTCACACGGGGCTCCCCGCCCCCTTGCCTTGGTAGCCCCGTCGGCGCTCCCGGATCCTCTCCCTGCCGCTCTGAAGGGCCGGCGTTTCCTCTCTCCCCGGTGGCGGAGGGTCCTTGTCAGTCGTGGCCGGCCTCGCTGAGGGGCATGTGGCGGATGGTGTGGAAGATCCAGTCCATCTTGGTGGTCCAGCCGCCGTGGTGGGCCTCGTTCATCTGCTTGGTGAAGTACTCCAGCGCCTCCTGCTCCGACTTGTCCAGCGCCAGGGTCTTGCGCAGGTAGGCCACGTCGTCAAAGGACTGCAGCTCCGGCATCCCCGAGCCCAGCATCATGGAGAAGAGGTTGATGAGCAGGTTGGCGTGCTGGCGAATGGTCAGGTAGGCCTTGTAGCACATCTCCTGGAACCTGGGAGGGAGAAGGGCCTTGACGTGGGGAGATTCAGGGCAGATAAGACGTCGTCACAACTGTGGAACTCCCTGCCACTGGAGGCAACGAGGGTTACCAACTTAAAGGTAAAGGAACCCCTGACCATTAGGTCCAGTCGCGGCCGACTCTGGGGTTGCAGCGCTCATCTCGCTTTATTGGCCGAGGGAGCCGGCGTACAGCTTCTGGGTCATGTGGCCAGCAGGACTTCTGGCGCACCAGAGCAGCGCACGGAAATGCCGTTTACCTTCCTGCCAGAGCGGGACCTATTTATCTACTTGCACTTTGACGTGCTTTCGAACTGCTAGGTTGGCAGGAGCAGGGACCCAGCAACGGGAGCTCACCCCGTCGCGGGGATTCGAACCGCCGACCTTCTGATCGGCAAGTCCTAGGCTCTGTGGTTTAACCCACAGCGCCACCCGCGTCCCGGTTACCGACTTACATGGCTTTAAAAGAGGGTTAGACTAATTCATGGAGGAGGAGGCGGCTATTGATGGCCTCTAGGCAAGATGCCTCCACTGTTGGAGGCAGAATGCTTTGGAATATTTCCGAAGTTCGTGTGTACACATGTGTGTCTGGCACAGAGCTTTCCGAACTCTTCATGTTCGTGACACACTTTTTAGACATGCGTCATTTTGCGACACAGTGATTCAGTTTTACTAGCAAACCGGAGGTTAAACTAACCCCTTTCCAGCCCCAGGGGGAGCGCAGGGAGCGTTCATGAGACACACCTGCACACTGCGTAACGTGGTGCGATGCACAGTTCGGAAAGCTCTGCTCTAGTGTGTTGTTCAAGATTCATTAGGAATTAAAAGATGTGATCTTTGAATGTTCTCTCAAATGTAGATTGGAACTCACAGCTTTTCCCTCTAGGTATTAAAAAAACGTAAGAGATGATCTGTGCTTCCATAAAATTTAGGGAACAAGCTGTACTACCAAAAGGATTAAGGTTTTAAATGATAATTTTAGGTTATATTTTAGTGATATATATACACACACACACACACACACACACACACACACACACAGTGGTACCTCGGGTTAAGTACTTAATTCATTCCAGAGGTCCGTTCTTAACCTGAAACTGTTCTTAACCTGAAGCACCACTTTAGCTAAAGGGGCCTCCTGCTGCCAGAGCTCTGCCGGAGTACGATTTCTGTTCTCATCCTGAAGCAAAGTTCTTAACCCAAGGTACTATTTCTGGGTTAGCGGAGTCTGTAACCTGAAGCGTATGTAACCTGAAGCGTATGTAACCCGAGGTACCACACTGTGTGTGTGTGTGTGTATATATATATATATATATAAAAAACTGTCGCTATATCTGAATTGTCTCTCTGTTGCAATTCAATGTATCCCTGTTGTGTTTTATGATTTTCCTGATATTGTAAGTGACCCGGAACTGGTCTGTGACTGTAATAATAAAATTCATTCATTCATCTGTGCTGTTAGCCACAATGGCTATCTTCTCCCGCCACGGTCAGAGGCAGGATAGCTCTAGAAATCACAAGCAGGGAGAGTGTCCCTGTGGCTGTGAGGTCCCGAATGCGGGCTTCCCTTTGGAGAATCTGGCTGGCCACTGCAAGAACAGGATGCTGGACTGGATGGGGTCCCTTGGGCCTGATCCAGCAGCCAGGCTCTTATATAAGTGTGCAAGGGGGAAAGTAGAAGGGAGGAGCAAACTGGGGAGGAAAACCAGTGTTTGCTGCAAAGGCGGCTGGGTGTGTCATTTGAAGTGTGAAGTCCCAGTTCATGGTGTGTGTATGTGTGGCTCCTGTACACAGCTGAACGCTGCAGAAGCGATGCCATTCTTGAAAAGGGGGGTGTAATTGAGGGAGGAAGACAGGCGTGCCTGGCGTGCTCTGGTCCATGGGGTCACGAAGAGCCGGACACGACTAAACAACAAACAGTTGGGGGAGGGAGTCCTTGTCTCTGTGGTTTGGGGGAAGGGAGTGTGGGGAAGCCAGATTCCTGGATTTTGAGGGATGCTGTGGGCAAAGGATGCCTAGTTTGTGTTGTTTTCAGGTGGTGGGGAAGTGAAGGGTTTCCCAGCAAGTTATCAGGAGACCATAACTGTCAACCTTCCCTTTTTTTGCAGGAAATTCCCTCATTCCAGTGCCATTTCCCGGTGCTTTCTGCTGCTATCCCGGATTGTTAGATATCCCTTAGACTGTCCCCGGGACAGGTGAGGCTGCTGATCCCTTATTT
Source organism: Podarcis pityusensis (assembly GCF_964106645.2). Taxonomy (NCBI): domain Eukaryota; kingdom Metazoa; phylum Chordata; class Lepidosauria; order Squamata; family Lacertidae; genus Podarcis; species Podarcis pityusensis. Next base: position 53,360,816 of record NC_138038.1, on the reverse strand, counting down.
TTGAGGCTGCTGATTGTCAACTTTCAAATCTGAAAGTTGACAGCTATGCAGGAGATGTGTGGCTTTACAAATAAAGCTGTACTCGATGGATGAAAGGATATATGATGTCTGACATGATTGAGAATCGGAGAGCCAGAGACGGAGAACTTTAAAGCGTTAAAATCGAGATGTGGAAATATGGAAACAACGAGGAGAGGCAGGGTTGAGATTTGGAGCTATGCTTTAAGGTCCAGACTATGGGAAGTCCTGAAAAATTAATAATTCTAATTTGGATGATAATTTGGTCTTTTTTAGTTCTTTATTTTAATTGGATTATGATTTGATATGTTAATTGGATGTTTTTTTATTGGAAATTTAATAAAAAATGATTTAACCAAAAAAAAAGGAGACGTGTGGCTGAAGGCTGCCCATCTCTTACCTCTCGAACTCTTTGGTCTTGGTACACTCCTGCACCCCTTTGCTGATGACGATGAGGAAGTCCTGTGTGAGGACGAAGGGGACTCGCTCCCGCTTGTAGCCAAACTTCTTCTTCTTGTGGTCCAGGAAATGGCCAAAGTCAATGTGGAACAGCTGGTGGGGAAGGCAGCAAGGTGAGAGAGAGAGAGAGAGAGGAGAAGAAGAAGAGGAGTTTGGATTTGATATCCCGCCTTTCACTCCCTTTAAGGAGTCTCAAAGCGGCTCACATTCTCCTTTCCCTTCCTCCCCCACAACAAACACTCTGTGAGGTGAGTGGGGCTGAGAGACTTCAAAGAAGTGTGACTGGCCCAAGGTCACCCAGCAGCTGCATGTGGAGGAGCGGAGACGCGAACCCCGTTCACCAGATTACGAGTCCACCGCTCTTAACCACTACACCACACTGGCTCTCAGAGAGAGAGAAGGGGAGGATTTTTTCACTGTTGCTTGTTTTCCTGGGACAAAGCCCGTGGGTGGGAGGGAAGTGCGCGCATTTGTGTAATTATTATAATTGTTATTATTATTATTATTATCATTATTTATACCCCGCCCATCTGGCTGGGTTTCCCCAGCCACTCTGGGCGGCTTCCAACAGAATATTAAAATACAATAGTCTATTAAACATTAAAAGCTTCCCTAAACAGGCCCGCCTTCAGATGTCTTCTTAAAGTCTGGTAGTTGTTGTTCTCTTTGACATCTGGTGGGAGGGCGTTCTGCAGGGCGGGTGCCACCACCGAGAAGGCCTTCTGCCTGGTTCCCTGTAACTTGGCTTCTCGCAGCGAGTATAGAAAACCACTCACCTGCCCATCGTCCTTGACCATGATGTTGCTGTTGTGGCGGTCCCCGATGCCCAGGATGAAGGTGGCGACGCAGTAACCGGCGCAGGAACGCGTGAAGAGGTCAATGGCAGCGTCATAGCTGGATCCAGGAAGGAGGGAAACGTTAGCCCGAAGGGCCTTGCTGAACACACCAGGATTAGCAGCATGGGAAGCCGCCTTACACCAAGTAAAACCATTGGTCTGTCTTGTTCAGTGTTGTCTACCCTGACTGGCAGCTGTGGCTCTCCAGGGAATCCTTCCCAGCCCTATGCGGAGATGCCAGGGATTGAACCTACAACCTTCTGTGTGCAGAAGCTATGAGCTACGGCATCCCTTCTTCCTCATCACCTCACCCCAGTCTCTGCAGCAGCAGACCCCATAACTCCTCTGGTATCCATGCCTCATGCCCCTCGTGGATCCCAGAGCCCTTTTAGCAAATTCTCCCCACACCTGGAACGTTGGCAACCTTGTCCTGCGCCATAGAGAGACCTGTATCAAACATCCCAGTCCTTCCCTTCCCTTCCTGGAGGGGGAGCAAGATCCACAAAAGCCCCCACTTCTTCCTGACCCACAGCTGGCCGCTGCCGCCACCCTGCTGGTTGCTGGTTTGCTTCTAGGCCCAATTCCTGGTGCTCACGTTTAAAGCCCAAAGTGACCCCCCCTTCTTCCCTGCAGACCCTCTCAATCTCTTGGTAGTTCTACCACCCTCATAATTTTTGGCCCAGAATGAAGGAAGCTGCCTTTATACTGTGCCATTGGGGTCCATTTATACTACCATATTTTTCGCTCCATAGGGTGCACCAGACCAAAGGGCGCACCTAGTTTTTAGGGGGGAAATAAAGAAAAAAAATATTATTCCCGCCCCAAAGAGCAAAGAAGCCAAGACAGCTAGCGGGATGCATCCCGCTCGCTGTCTTGGCTTCATTTTTAGCCACGGGGCTGGGGCGAGGGAAGCCCGAGCTTCCCCCGACCCCAGCCTCCAGAACAGGTCTGGGAGCAGCGGCAAGGTTGCGCGCAGCTCCTGGAGATCCCCGGGCTGCAGGCTGCTATCCGCAAGCCTTCGGAGCCCGGCGGGAACTCCCGCCGCGCCCAGAAGGCTTGCGGATAGCTTCCTGAAGCCCGGAGAGCGAGAGGGGTCGGTGCGCACTGACCCCTCTCGCTCTCCAGGATTCAGAGAAAGCCTGCATTCGCTCCATAGGACGCACACACATTTCGCCTTCATTTTTGGAGGGGAAAAAGTGCGTCCTGTAGAGCAAAAAATACACTATATCACTGGGGTCCATCTACCTCAATATTGTCCACCCTGACTGGCAGCAGCGGCTCTCCAGAGTTTCAGAAAGGGGAGCCTCTCTCAGTCCTACCTGGAGATGCCCTTGGGGGTTGAACCCACACCTTCTGCATGCAAAGCAGGTGCTCTGCCACGCAGCTACAGCCAGGCATTCTCTGTGGTGAGCCCTCGGCTGTGGAACTCCCTCCCCACAGAGAGGCGCCTGGCACCTTCGCTGGACAGCTTTCCTCGTCTGCTGAGGACGCACCATTTTGCCCAGGCCTTCATCATGCAAGATGCGCATATTTTTAGGACCCACTTAAAAAGTGGCCATCATTTGCTTGGAACTGAGTTTAGTGCTGCATCTTACAAAATGGCTGCAACCCACCCTGGGACCCCATGGTGAGGGGAGGGAAGTGTAGCAGGAACCCCCCCCCCCCCAACATTCAGTTTGTACAAACTTCACACACACTCACACTCACACACTACATACGCTACGCTTCTGTTATAAATTCATAGAAAATCAACCATACATTGGATTTGCACTGTTCCGGTTTTTTTTTACTCCATATGACAAGGACTATCAAAGGGGGGTGGCTTGGTTCTGGTCAGCCATAATCCCTTCACCATCCCAGCACATCCACAGGAGCCCTGCCCAGTTGCTATGCCAACCCTGATGGTCCTAGACAGAAGACCATCAAGATCACAAAGAACTTGCATATGGGAGCGGATTCAGCATGGACTGAAACAAAGGACAATGATCAGATCTTCCCTCTGGGGGCAGGAAACTGCCAACTCCCCTTTGTCTCCTGGAAGTGACTCATGGGGAGGGGGAAAGGAGGAACCAGCCAGGTGACAGGACACTCAGGTTACCACCACAACTCCTCCCTCAACCCCTCCTTTCTGTAATGTATGCATGATGTTTCTGGGGGTGGGCTTGACCTAGAGGATGGGAATTTCAAAAGTTTTTATAAGGTCTTGCACACCATCTTTCTGGGTCTTTCCTCTCTCCTGCAAGTGAGGGGAGCACCCTGTTGCGACAGTATTCAATAAAGGCCAAGCCTACAGGCTGCTGTTTTGCTCCAAGTTATCCTGGTTGGTGTCTTGGTTTTTGTCCAAGGGAGCCCTCGGATTTTCCCGGTAACAGAAGGAATGGAGCAAATAACAGTAACTGACCCCTCTCCCTTGTTCTTGTCCTTCAGCCAGTGGTGCAGAGCGTTGCTGTTGAACTGCAGCGCCCCCTTGAGGCCGCCCTTGCACTGGATCTGCATGATGGTGTGGGAGCTCTTCACCACCTCGATGAGGCCCACGCAGTCCCCGATGGAGAGGCAGCCGTAGGGCAGCATCCTGCAAAGGACCAGGAGGAAGACAGAAGACTGAGATGGCTTGGGGGGAAACAGGGGATTAGGCATACAGTGGTACCTTGGGTTACAGACGCTCCGGGTTACAGATGCTTCAGGTTACAGACCCCGCTAACCCAAATATAGTACCTCAGGTTAAGAACTTTGCTTCAGGATGAGAACAGAAATTGTGCTCTGGCGGTGCGGCAGCAGTGGGAGGCCCTATTAGCTAAAGTGGTGTCTCAGGTTAAGAACAGTTTCAAGTTAAGAATGGACGTCTGGAATGAATTAAGTTCTAAACCCGAGGTACCACTGTAGTCATGAAAGGTCAGAAAGTCTAAATGGAGCCTCCAGGTTTAGGGACAGCCTACCTCTAAGGGACGCGGTTGGCGCTGTGGGTTAAACCACAAAACCTAGGGCTTGACGATTGGAAGGTTGGCGGTTTGAATCCCCGTGATGGGGTGAGTTCCCGTTGCTCGGTCCCTGCTCCTGCCCACCTAGCAGTTCGAAAGCATGTAAAAGTGCAAGTAGATAAATAGGTACCACTCCGGCGGGAAGGTAAACGGTGTTTCTGTGCGCTGCTCTGGTTCGCCAGAAGCGGCTTAGTCATGCTGGCCACATGACCCGGAAGCTGTACGCCGGCTCCCTCGGCCAGTAAAGCAAGATGAGCGCCGCAACCCCAGAGTCGGCCACGACTGGACCTAATGGTCAGGGGTCCCTTTACCTTTACCTCTGAATACCAATCATTGGGGAGAAACTGGAGGAGAGGGCTGTGGCCTTCACACCTTCCTGCTTGTGGGCTCCCCTTTGGGGGAAGAAGGATCCCAGGTGAGAGAGACCTTGGGTCCAATCCAGTGTGAGCCAGTGTGGTTCAGTGGTGTTGGGCTGGGACCTGGGAGAGTAGGGTTTGAATCTCCGCCAGAAGGCCTTGAAGCTCACTGGGGTGACCTTGGAGGCCAGTCACTGCCTCTCTCAGCCTGACCTACCTCACAGGGTTGTTGTGGGGATTAAATGAGGAGGGGGAGAACAATGTACATGGCGTCTTGAGCTCCTTGGAGGTAAAGCAGCATAGAAATGAAATAAATAAATGAAAACAGTGATAATAAATCCAGCAAGGAGACAGGGTGGCTTTCAACCAAACCACGTGGAGGCAGCCAAAATGATACAGAGGATGGAGCAACTCCCCTAAGTGGAGACGTTACACCATGTGGGGGATTTCTTTAAACTTAGAGACACAGGAGAAGCATATAAAATTATGCAAGGTGCGCGGAAAGAAGCACCGGGCAAAATAAACACATTTCCCTTTACCCAGGACTTTGGCCTCTAATTCAGAGGGTTTTAAATATTTGCGGCCTCTTCCAGTGCATGGGATTCCTAAGACCTGACCTTTGTATGTGTGAGCGTGCTTTTTGGGTTTCATTCCATTTTGGGTTTGTTCTGGCTTTTAATCTTTGCACAATTTTTTAAAGTCATTCTGGACTCTTTGGCCATTGAGCACAGGATAATCTACTCCAGCTTTTGCCAACCTGTCCCTCTCCAGATGTTTTGGACTACAAAGCCCACCAGCCCCACTGGCTCAGGCTGATGGGCATCGTAGTCCACGACACCTAGACTCTAGAGGGTGCCAGGCTGGTGCAGGATGGCATCTGCTCCGACTGCTCTCTGAGATCTTGGCCAGAGGAAATCTCTTCCACCATTTGCCAGGAGTGTCTTCATGCAAAGTGGGTGCTGCACCCTTGAGCTGTGCCCCCCCCACCCAAAAAATCTGAAGAGTCATTGCAGCAGCCACGGGGGGAGGAGTGCTACAGAGACCGCAACATGCAAGGGCAGCCTTGAGAGTCTCTGGTTGCTGGATTTCTGGCTGCCCTAGAGACTGACCCAGAAACTCCAGTGGGTGCAGAATGCTGCGGCAAGACTCCTTATGGGGTCCTTGCCGTGGGATCACATTCACCCAGTGCTATACCAGCTACACTGGCTCCCGGTTGAGTACAGGGTCAGGTTTAAGGTGCTGGTTTTAACTTTTAAAGCCCTATACGGCCTAGGACCCTCGTACCTACGGGACCGCCTCTCCTGGTACGTCCCACGGAGGACCTTACAGTCTTCAAACAAAAACATCTTGGACGTCCCGGGCCACAGAGAGGTCAGACTGGCCTCAACCAGAGACAGGGCTTTTTCGGCTATGGCTCCGATCTGGTGGAACGCTCTGTCACAAGAGACCAGGGCCCTGTGGGACTTAACATCTTTCCGCAGGGCCTGCAAGACAGAGCAGTTCCACCAGGCCTTTGGCCAAGGCACAGTCTGATCCCCTCGTTCGGTAATCCTCATAGAATTCTAGCCCAATGGTTGCCATTAATTTAATTTGAACTGATTTTATAATGAACTGATTTTAAGAATGTTGTATTATTTTACTGTTGTTAGCCACTCTGAGCCTGGCTTCGGCTGGGGAGGGCGGGATATAAATAAAATTTTTTTATTATTATTATTTATTTCATACCCACCCACAGCCCCAATGGTTGCTGTTTTGATAAGGATTTCTCGCTGGACCCCTTCTTGGTGGCAGGGAGGGTGCAGCTGTTTATAGTCTGGCACCCCGACTTTATTTAAAGCCAACCCATGAAAAGTCTGCAACCTCGCCTCTGAAAACAGCACTTCTGGAACACACTGAGACATTTCTGGACTTGGGGCAGTGTGTGTGTTCTCCAGCAAAAGAGAATCCACTTGTTTTTAAAGCAAAGGTCCAAATGAGGATGAAAGAGCAGGCAAAAGTCCCACCCCACGACATGTTGCCTTAACGCTACCTGAGGTCCAGTCCTTGGTTCTGCCACATGCTCTCCATGATCCGGATGATCTGCAGAGTCAACATATCTTGCCGGAGGTCTGGGGATCACAGAGGAGATTATTAAAACAAAGAAGCGGCTGGAGTGGTCGGGAGTGAGTTGTCCTCTGATGGGCTGAGAGGCTGGGCGTGTGGGTGTGAGCTTTGGTGCTGATGCGGAGAGAAAAAATAGCCGGGAGGAGAAAGGAAATCATGGATCCTGGTGTGTCTCTTCCTTAAAATGGAATGGGGAACTCAAGAAGGGAACGGCAACAAAGGGACACGACAAGACACGAAAGAGAATCCTTTGGGGTGGAAGCAAGGCTGAGAACGTCCCACCCCACTTCAAGTTAGGTTCATATTTTTGTGTATATTATGTACCGTATTTTTCGCTCCGTAAGACGCACCTGACCATAAGATGCACCTAGTTTTTAGAGGAGGAAAACAAGAAAAAAAACTATTCTGAACGAAACAGTGGATGTATGATTTTTTTGGTGCAGGCTGTAGCCATGGGCATGCTATGTGATCTGATGGTGAATTTGGGGTGACCCAATGCAAAAATCCTGAGGATCCATGGGCTTTTACCTCCCCCCTCCCAGGCAGCCTCCTTTATCTCTAGCGTCCCTTATCTCCCTCCCCGATCGCTTTCCGATCAGCTGATTCCTTTCAACACCCCCTTCCCTCTTTCAAAAAAAAAAGCATGATCTGCTTTTTGCCCCTGGGCAATTCGGCTCCAGGGACCACGCATTCGCTCCATAAGATGCACAGACATTTCCCCTTACTTTTTAGGAAGAAAAAAGTGCATCTTATGGAGCGGAAAATACGGTATATGTGTATATTTGTATATATCAATTTTGAGTGTTATTTTTGAGCTTGGTGAAGCTTGGGAAGCAGTACCACGGAGGGGTGTTTCCTTGGGTGGGTGAGAGTCTTGGGCAGGAGGTAGCAACCTGGGTGAGAGTCAGATGGCTGTCTGGGCTGGGCCTTGGCAAGAAAGAAAGTTGTGTGAAGACGGAACGGATCCCTGACTCTTAAGATTCTTCCCTGCAAAGCAAAAAAAAAGTGCTTTTTGCTTTGTGGGGATTTTATTGTTCTCGTTATTACTGTAGTTTTCCAGTTTCATCGACGGTTTTCTATACAGTTTGCAAACTGCTTAGAGACCGTTTTGGCATCAAACCTCGTATAAATGTATGAAATAAATAAAATGCCAAAACTTGCACTGGAAGTAACTCGCAGCCACTGGGTGTAACCTGATGGTTTGGGGTTTTTTAAGGGTATATAAACAGATGGAGAAAAGATCTGCCTAAGTGCCGGGCTGCAAGATGTTGTGGGCAGTGGAATCACATCCAATAATGGATTTTCCCATCATGCTTCACACAAGCCCCTGGGGGGAGAACTGAATGGGTGCTGTCTGAAGGAGAAAAGGGGTTCAAGAACATGGGCCTAAGGGCTGAATGTGGCCCTCCAAACCACTCTTATCTGCCCTCCCGCAACTCCCTCACTGCTCCTGGTTTACCCCCAAGTGTTTCTGCCCGGCTGGATGTGTAGAAACTAGTCTATGGTACGAAGGTAAAGTTTACATTCATTGCTCCACCCACGTTTGCCTCTGGCTCCACCCACAATTTGCATGTGGCCCTCGGGAGGTTGCCAAAAGGGGGGTGTGGCCCTTGGGATGAAAAGGGTTCCCCGCCCCTCTGCTGCAAGCAATGCTCCCGGCTCTTCTCTCTCCCCCTCATCCATCCCTGAGCTCCCTTCCCACTCACCATCTCCATTTTTAAAAATGATCTCGTGGTTCGTGAAGAGCAGCTCGGACATGATGTCGGGATTCTCCCAGTTGAGCCACAAGGGGCGCTTGGCTGAAGACATGATCCGGCACTCGTCCAACCTGGAGCAGAGGGAACATCTGGTCACAGCTGTGTGCTCGGAGGCTGCTTTGAGCTGTCCCCCTGCCACCAGCCCTCTTCCGGGGGACCCAGGAGTCCGGGTCCCTTTCCTGCCCCCTCTTTCCCAACCCCCGCTGCTTTAAATGGCCAAAACCTTCCCCTTGGTCTCACCGGAGGTTGCCCAGCTGGTGCACAGGGTTGAGGGGACAGATGAAGCCCTGAAGCGCCTCCATGTAATCTGGCCTCCTCATCTGCTCCACCAGGAACTTCATCTGCATCTTGGGAGGAGGGCGAGGAGGAGAGTGGGGACAGAGAGAGGAAGAGAAAGAGCCCCTGAGCTTCTGCAAAGCGTCTCCATACACAGCTGCAGTTAAGCCCAGCCACTCACACACAACGGGAAGTGGGTCTGCTTCCACGCAGGCCTGAGCCCCAGAACCTCTTCTGTTTGGAAAATTAACCACAGCCAAGCTTTCTTAAGCTCTACCTCTCTTTCAAATCAGAACCAGTGAAGGCGGTGAAGGTCCTGTGTGAGTGCCTGGAGGCGGTTGGAGGATGGATGGCGGCTAATGGATTGAAGTTGAATCCTGACAAGACAGAAGTATTGTTTCTGGGGGACAGGGGGCGGGCTGGTGTGGAGGACTCCCTGGTCCTGAATAGGGTAACTGTGCCCCTGAAGGACCAGGTGCGCAACCTGGGAGTCATTTTGGACTCACAGCTGTCCATGGAGGCGCAGGTCAATTCTGTATCCAGGGCAGCTGTCTACCAACTCCACCTGGTACGCAGGCTGAGACCCTACCTGCCCGCGGACTGTCTCGCCAGAGTGGTGCATGCTCTAGTTATCTCCCGCTTGGACTACTGCAATGCGCTCTACGTGGGGCTACCTTTGAAGGTGACCCGGAAACTACAATTACTCCAGAATGTGGCAGCTAGACTGGTGACTGGGGGCGGCCGCCGAGACCACATAACACCGGTCCTGAAAGACCTACATTGGCTCCCAGTACGTTTCCGAGCACAATTCAAAGTGTTGGTGTTGACCTTTAAAGCCCTAAACGGCCTCGGCCCAGTATACCTGAAGGAGCGTCTCCACCCCCATCGTTCTGCCCGGACGCTGAGGTCCAGCGCCGAGGGCCTTCTGGCGGTTCCCTCATTGCGAGAAGCAAAGCTACAGGGAACCAGGCAGAGGGCCTTCTCGGTAGTGGCGCCCGCCCTGTGGAACGCCCTCCCATCAGATGTCAAAGCGATAAATAACTACCTGACATTTAGAAGACATCTTAAGGCAGCCCTGTTCAGGGAAGCTTTTAATCTGTGATATTTTACTGTATTTTTTGTTTCTATGGAAGCCGCCCAGAGTGGCTGGGGAAACCCAGCCAGATGGGCGGGGTACAAATAATAAATTATTATTATTATTATTATAAACGGGGAGCTGGGTTAATCTGCTGCAGCAAAAACGGGTCTTGCGGCACCTTGAAGACTTAAGAACATGAAAACAGCCCTGCTGGATGAGGTCTATGGCCCATCTAGTCCAGCATCCTGTTTCTCACAGTGGCCACCCAGATGCCCCAATGGGAAACCCACAATAGGTATGGGCACTTTTCTACAGCAATAGTACCGTATTTTTTGCTCTATAAGACACACTTTTCCCCTCCTAAAAAGTAAGGGGAAATGTATGTGCGTCTTATGGAGCGAATGCAGGCAGGAGGCTCTGCTCAGCGCTCCCTTTAAAGAGCCGCATGGAGCGTGTGTGTGGCTCTTGGGGGCTTTTCCCCGAGGAGGAGAAGGGCTGCCCTTCGCCCTCCTCGGGGAAAGCCCCCAAGAGCCGCACACACGCTCCATGCGCTCTTTAAAGGGAGCGCGGCTCTTGGGGGAGCCTTCATCCCGCTGCCCGGGAGAGGCTGCGTGCGGCTATCCCATAAGCCAGGACAGCAAGAGGGATCGCTGCCCCCAAGAGCTGCGCTCCCTTTAAAGAGCACGCGGCTCTTGCGGGAGGTGGGGGAAGGGACAGAGCGCATGGCTGTCCCTTCCCCCACCTCCTGCAAAAGCCCCCAAGAGCCGCGCTCCCTTTCACGAGCCGCGCAGAACGTGTGTGCGGTGCTTGGGGGCTTTTCCCCAAGGAGGGAGAAGGGCAGCCCGTCAGTGATGGGCTGCCCTTCTCCCTCCTCGGGGAAAAGCCCGCAAGCGCCGCACACACACTCCACGCTCCACGCGGCTCATGAAAGGGAGCGCTGAGCAGAGCCTGGGATGCATACATGCTCTGCTCAGCGCTCCCTTTAAAGAATATTTTCTTTAAATAAAAACTAGGTGCGTCTTATGGAGCGAAAAATACGGTGTATTATGTGTTTATGTTTTGTTGATGTCCACAGTTCTGCTCCAGCAGAAACCCAGGATGGTGGCAGGAAGACAGCTGTGTTTATGTGGTTCCTATTGGGCCTGCTGTGGTACAACCGTCACCCCCCGCCCTTTTCTAGCCTGCGCCCATTAGGGAGGATTGCGTGTAGCAAGTGAAAAGGGAAGACTTAGCTCTACATTTAAGCATTTAAGGTTCCCAACCCTAATCTGTGGGTTGCCATCTGATTGGATTTTATTCTGATTTTAGGATGTATTTTAATTAATTGCCTGATTTTATGTTAATGTGTTATATACTTGATGTTAGCCACTCTGAGCCCGGTTTTGGCCAGGGAGGGCGGGGTATAAATTATTATTATTATTATTATTATTATTATTATTATTATCAGGACCTGAGCACACAAGCAATTCTCCTGTCCTGCAATCTCCATAGTTTAACTTACGCGCTGCAGGAAGGCCTTTTCTTTGCTCTGCCCTGAATCTTCCAACATCAGTGTATTATTACAGCTGTATTACAGCATAACCTTTCATGGACGAAGCCCCAAAAATTTATGGCTGTAATGAAATATGTTAAAACTTTCAAGGTGCCACAAATATTGTTGCGGTTTAAGATTTCCTGGTTTCTTTTGAGTCCTGGGGTTTTCTCCTTGGTTTGCCTACTCAGGATCATAGCTGTCAACTTTTCCCTTTTCTTGCAAGGAATCCTATTCGGAACAAGGGAATTTCCCTTTAAAAAAGGGAAACGTTGACAGCTATGCTCAGAACAGAGGAGAGCAGTCTAGTCCAGGGCTTGAGTTACAGCAGGGAAGCAGAGAGGGCTTTTAGGACGCCCTCCGTGGCTTTTGTGACAGCCTCTTAAGGTAGTTTTTAGAAGGCTACAGGCAGGTGGAGCAGGGTTATTTGGCCAAAAGTGGGGCGTGAGGTTTGTAGATTTCATTGCACGCACCCTCCTCCACCTTCTGCCTTAGAACGCAAGCCCTGGACTTAACCCCTCTGAATGAGTGTGTGTGTTGGGCTCTATTTGGCCCTTATCGTTGCGGAGGCAATGAGCAGCAGCGCGGCTTGGAGGGGAACTTGGGGGTCCAAGGCAGGTACCTTCTGCGTCTCGTCTTTCTTCTCTTGCTTGAGGATGTCGGTGAGGTTGATGAGTTTCTCCATGGCCTCCACCTGCCTGTTCAGGTGCTTGAGGTACATCCCGCAGCCCCGGCAAAAGGCCTCCAGCATCAGCCCAAAGCGCTGAGAGACGGGCTTGCTGTGCATCTCTGACCTGCGGGAGGCAACAAAGTTCCGACTCAGAGCCCATTACCCGCAACCCAGCCCATTCTGAAAGACCCACAACAGCTTGATTCCTGGGACCGTCGCACTGAAACGGGACTCCCTTGCAAGGCTCTCCTTCTTTGGATGGCCATCAGCCATGGAATATTTAGTTGTGGTTCCTGCATTGCAGGGGGTTGGACAACCATACAATTCTATGTACGTTTCCGAGCACAATTCAAAATGTCGGTGCTGACCTTTAAAGCCCTAAACGGCCTCAAAGGCCCAGTAGACCTGAAGGAGCATCTCCACCCCCATCGTTCTGTCCGGACACTGAGGTCCAGCTCCGAGGGCCTTCTGGCAGTTCCCTCCCTGCGAGAAACCAAGTTACAGGGAACCAGGCAGAGGGCCTTCTCGGTGGTGGCGCCCGCTCTGTGGAACGCCCTCCCATCAGATGTCAAAGAGAAAAACAACTACTTTTAGAAGACATCTGAAGGCAGCCCTGTTTAGGGAAGCTTTTAATGTTTAATAGGTTATTGTATTTTAATATTCCGTTGGAAGCCGCCCAGAGTGGCTGGGGAAACCCAGCCAGATGGGCAGGGTATAAATATATTATATTATTATTATTATTATTATTATTAATTATTATTATATGTTTCTAGGACTGGGGTGGGATAGTAGCTCAGTGGAACTACAGTACCCTCCTACAGCACATTGCTACTGGGGAGTCTGCTGAAACCATCAAGGACAAGTGTCTCCACCTGCCTTGGATATTGTTGCTGCTGCAATTTAATTTTTTTATTTTATTGGTAGGCATTGCTTCAATGTTTCTTTGCCCTATTGATTGATATTAGTGCGACTGTTTCCTGCTTGGCAGGGGGTTGGACTCGATGGCCCTTTTGGTCTATTCCAACTCTATGATTCTATGATTCTTGTTTAAACTGCATTCTGCTTTGAAACCATTAACACAGCATCTCGAAATGTTGCTAACGTTTATTCTGCACGTAGCTGTGAGCTGCTTTGAGCAGGGCTCTAACACGGAAAAGCAGCATGCGTGCAAATGAGCTGGCGATGGTGACGATAATGGTGACAGCACACAAGTGGGAGCTGCGATGAAATGTCTTGTTTTGTATTGTTTTGATGCTTTAAATGCATGGTGTATACGCAGCGTAAACAAAGGTCCTGCCCCAAGTCCCAACCCAAACACTTGCAAACTTCCTTCTCAGCTCCGCTTCTATTAACCCCACCACACCCATCAGTTCCACATCTCTCATCCCGGCACTTACTTGAGATGCCAGAAGTAAAAATGCCCAATCCGCTGGTTGGTCAGGGCTTTCATGGTCAGGAAGCGAGCCAAGGGGTTGTCCAGGTATTGCTCGTACTTGAGAACCTTCAAGGGGGAGAGTCAAAGGTGTCAAATGGGGGGGGTGTGTGTGCTTATTTCTAGCTTGTGGGTGTCGTGCCATGCAAAAGATAAAGAGCCACGAAAGGAGTGCAGCTTGCCCTGTCGCCGTGCTGGTCCTGCCAGGACAAAAAGCGCACAAGAGGCAGAAATCCCCATTGTTGTATCTCTGCACGGCCATGCTAGCTAGGGCTGGTGGGAATTGCGGTCCAAAGTGCCTAGAGGGCACAAGTTAGGCAAAGTCTAATTGAGTTTATCAACTCATATCCCTCTTTCTGTTTAGCATGCATTCAAGGCGAACTTACGAGGAATAGAATAATAATTTTAAAAAGCCAACCACGGTCAATGAAATATACTCAGAGTCGAGAGTGGATTTCATGCTCTTTATTCAGCTCATAGTGGTGAGGAGGAATAGAAGTTCCCCCAGAATATCTGCTTTATATACATTATTTACACAATGGGCCCCACGTGATTGGCTAATTCCGGGATTCACCTGTAGGCCAATCTGGTTGTGGATTCACTTCTACCTGGAGCTGGATTGGGTGGCTCCTGCGGACCAATCAGACTGCTGCATTCTGAATCCTATTGTTCTAGGACCAATCAGACTGCTGCATTCTGAATCCTATTGTTCTAGGACCAATCAGACTGCTGCATTCTGAATCCTATTGTTCTAGGGCCAATCAGACTGCTGCATTCTGAATCCTATTGTTCTAGGACCAATCAGACTGCTGCATTCTGAATCCTATTGTTCTAGGACCAATCAGACTGCTGCATTCTGAATCCTATTGTTCTAGGGCCAATCAGACTGCTGCATTCTGAATCCTATTGTTCTAGGGCCAATCAGACTGCTGCATTCTGAATCCTATTGTTCTAGGACCAATCAGACTGTTGCATTCTGAACCCTATTGTTCTAGGACCAATCAGACTGCTGCATTCTGAATCCTATTGTTCTAGGACCAATCAGACTGCTGCCTTTCGGATCCTATTCAACTTAGTACATAACAGTCAATAACACCAGAGGTGGTTACCTGCACCAGCTGGATGAGATACTGGGAAAGCTTGTCGTCCGTGAGGCCCTTCACAAGGCATTTCAGAGCAAACTCCCTCACCACCGGATCTGGGAAATTGCAATCGAGGAGTTCCATGGAGAGCTCAGGTTTAATCAGCGGCCATTCCCGGAGGAGGCAGTACATCTGCGGAGGGAGAAGGAAGAGGCAGGTTGGGAATTACAAGGGAAATGATTTGCAGGAAATCATCACAGGGAACCAGGCAGAGGGCCTTCTCGGTGGTGGCACCTGCCATGTGGAATGCCCTCCCACCAGATGTCAAAGAGAAAAATAACTACCAAACTTTTAGAAGACATCTGAAGGCAGTCCTGTTTAGGGAAGCTTTTAATGCTTAATAGGTTATTGTATTTTAGTGTTTTGTTGGAAGCCGCCCAGAGTGGCTGGGGAAACCCTGCCAGATGGGCGGGGCATACTGTATTTTTTGCACCCTAACACTCACTTTTTTCCTCCTAGAAAGTAAGGGGAAATGTCTGTGCATGTTATGGAGCGAATGCCTGCGGGTGGCGGGGGGGATCTGCAGTCGTGAGCAGAGGATCCATGGTTCCCCTTCCTTCCCTCCTCCGTGGTTACAAAGCATGGATCCACATGGATCCTCAGGATTTTTGCATTGGGCTACTCCAAACTCACTGTCAGATCACATGTCTGTGGCCACAGCATGAACCACAAAAATCATATATCCACTATTTCGTTTAGAATATTTTTTTTCTTGTTTTCCTCCTCTAAAAACTACGTGCGTGTTATGGTCTGTTGCGTGTTATAGAGTGAAAAATACGGTAAAAAATTATTATTATTACTATTATTATTATTATTATTATCCAATCCCAGCCAGGAGCTTTGAGGGGGAAGGTGGCCCGTGTCTCTGACGAGACAGCCAAGAAAGCTCTTAGTCTCACCTGAGCCACCTCGTCCCGCGAATTCCACTTGACAGACAGCAGTAATTTAGGGAGGGTCTCCGGGATGTTGACACAGTAGTGCCTGGAAGGGGAAAAAAGAATCATAGGGCTGTAGAGTCAGAAGGGGGGCTAAAGGATCATTTAGTCGAACCCCCCTGCAGTAGAGGAATCACAGCTAAAGAACCCCTGAGGGATAGACAGGACCCAGACCTCCTGTTCTCACCGCTCACAAACCCAGGAGTCCTGCCCCATATCACATCTGCTGCACTAACCCACTGGAACTAATTCTGCTAACAGGTGCAGTCTTAATGCAGGCCTGCCTTTACGATATACAATATCTTTATTGTCCTTGTCCCATACAGAACAATGAAACTGAAAATCTACATAAAACATTCAAAAACCCCTAAAAACTCTGAAACCCCATTTTAAAATACAATATACTATAGAGACTCCTTATGCTGCGTTTAGAACCAGAATTGCATTTGCGTAGAAACTGTTTCTCAGGCGGCTAATCCTGGTCTTTATAACCCTGTACTTCCAGAAGGCAGAAGCTGAAAGAGATCATTTCCGGGGTGCGTAATATCCTGCGCTATCTCTGCCGCTTTCTTTTGGCACCTGACAGCGTGGATTTGATCTAAGGTGGGAAGAGTGCACCCAATTATTCTCTCTGCAGTCTTTACAACCCTGGACAGCGTTGTTTTTTCCCTGGCCATGCAGCTCCCAAACCACACACAGAGACCATAAGTTAATACACTCTCCACAGTGCAATGGTAAAATGCCATCAACAGGTCCTTTGAGAGATTGTTTTTCCGGAGGATTATCAGAAAATATAACCTCTGCTGTGCTCTCTTCATCAGAGGAGGACACCCATCGCCTTAAGATGGTCCAGTGTCATTTATTCTTTGTTTAAACAAATAAGTCACCCCTCCCTTTGAATGTGCAAATCTCATCTAGCAGGGAGGTGGAGAAATCTGGCAGGAGGCCCTCTCCCGCTACAGAGATCACCCAGGATCCCCGGCGCCCACCCACCCACCGGTGTCGCCACAGGAAGTCCTTCTCTTGCTCCGTGATCTCCGAAAGGGGGTCTCGGTTGCAGATGCTTCTCAGCTGCTCCAGCTCACTCTCATCTAGGGAGCTGTCCCGGGCCAGGCGGTTGCTCTGGACAAAGGAGGCAACAGAAGCAGAAGGTTATCACCCTGGTTCAGAACCCCCAGTTTGGCTCCTTCCCATCCCTCCCTCTCTCTATCACTTGGCCGGCCAGTCCCTCCCAGATCAGAGATGTGTAGCCTCAGAGATGCTTCCTATACAGTGGAACAATCCCTGGCAAGTTAACAAACTGAGTTGCAAAACCGAGGCCTTGTATCCATGTGTCCTACATTTGGTTTCCCTGCCAGGCACTTCAGCTAAATATATATAGATCTACTCTCTTGACTAGGAAAGGTTTCACTATGGAAACGAGGGAACTTTTCTCTCTCGTTTTCTCTTGAAGCATTGTCTTTTTTTTTAATCTGACAAGAAGAAGGAGAAGCCTTAATGTGTTTCCCAGCCTTCCCCAACCTGGTGCCCTCCAGACCAGGGGTTTCCAAACTAGCCTTGGCCCTATAAAAGCTCATCCCCCTTGCCCTCTACCCTACACAAAAGGCACTATTCAGTATTGCGGTTTGCACAACCTCCTAAGGGAGATAATGACACCGTAAAATTCAAAACAGTAACAATGAATTGCACATTTATTCAAAATCCAGTTAAAAAGATGTAGCTTAATTAATTCAGCAAAATGGATGAGCTTGATCCGGCGATACCAGCTTTTCAGACCCTGTAGTCATTTCCACCTCCAGCGCCCTCCTGCTGCCCACGTGCCTCCTAGTGCCTAAGTAACGCCCCCCCCCAAGGGGCACTACTGCCCACTGTTCTGGATGCTGAGGACTACAACTCCCATCAGCCCTAGACTGTGGCTGATGGGAGTTGTAGTCCAACAACATTCAGACGGCACTCAATTGGGGAAGGCTAAAGTGTCCTGTGGCATTGCCTTGTCTTCTCACCCCCAAGCCTAGGAAAGTGAGTGCCATGGAACAGGGAGACCTATCCGAGTAAGTCAGACGCCCCTTTCTTTCTGCCCACGAGAGCCATTTCTCCCCCCCCCCCCCCACAGTCCTACGATGGAGTTGGATCTCTTACCAGTCCCACCATACAGTAGTTGAGCCCAAGCTCCCGGGACATGGCCCAGTTGGCGTGCTCCTCTATCTCGGTGGCATCAGCAAATTTGACGGTGTGGCTGTACCAAGTGAATTCCAGCTCAAGGCACGGGGTCTCCTACAGAGGGGAAAGCAAAGGTGATGAGATCGCAGGTGTGTAAGAACCTAATAATAGCCTGCTGGATCAGATCCATGGCCCTTCTAGCCCAGCAGCCTGTTCTCTCAGTGACCACGCAGATGCCCCAAAGGGAAAACCAAAAGCCTCCTTTAAGGCCATCCAAATTGGTGGCCATTGCTGCCTCCTGTGCCTCCATAATTTTAACTATGCGCTGTGTGAAGGCCTTCTTTTATCCTGAATCTTACAAATGTAGGGCAAGTACAGGGTCCTCTTTAATGTTTCCAGGATGAAAAGCTGCAGGATTTTAGCAGGAAGTTGCGGGGGGCACCTGTGCCAATTGGCAACAAAGGAGTTTATTAATTCGGAAACCTTTTGCGGGAGCAAATGGTATTGAAAGCAAGTTTGTGTATAACTGGGACGCGGGTGACGCTGTGGGTTAAACCACAGAGCCCAGGACTTGCCGATCAGAAGGTCGGCGGTTCGAATCCCAGCGACGGGGTGAGCTCCCGTTGCTCGGTCCCTGCTCCTGCCAACCTAGCAGCTCAAAAGCACGTCAAAGTGCAAGTAGATAAATAGGTACCATTCCGGCGGGAAGGTAAATGGCGTTTCCGTGCGCTGCTCTGGTTCGCCAGAAGCGGCTTAGTCATGCTGGCCACATGACCCGGAAGCTGGACGCCGGCTCCCTCGGCCAGTAAAGCGAGATGAGCGCTGCAACCCCAGAGTCAGCCACGACTGGACCTAATGCTCAGGGGTCCCTTTACCTTACCCTGACACCATGATGAGCACAAGTCGTTATGAATGCAGAATAAAAAGGATGCGTGGAGGGGCCCAAAGCAGGTTTTATAAGAAGCTAGTAAAGGAATGTTTCTGTGTACTTATGTACTCTTATGGAGAACAAATTGAAGATGTAGAGCACTATATCTTATATAATTATTTATAAATCCACCAAGGGTTCTGTTTAGAGCTTATCCACACTTCCTCTGCTCTTTCCAGGCATGGTCTGTGCTTTAAAGCTCCTTGTCTGAGCACCTATTTTCCGCCCCAGAGCTTTCCCTGAGAAAACCCACCCTTTAAAGCTTAATCGGAGCCAACGATGATCCATGGAAAACACAAATCGACTATTGTTCCGATTGAGCGCTAAAGAGTGGGTTTTTGAAAGGGCAAAAGAAACCCAAAAACGATCAGACACAAAGCTTTTAAGCGTGGACTTGTGCCTGGAAAGAGCGGGACAAGCCTTTATTCTCCCTTTTCAGACTTTCTTGGAAGGCCAACCAGATGGTTTTAAGATAAGGTGGCTGCAGGCTGATGCAGAAACAGGCATTAGTTAAAGGCCGCTTTATTTGCACTAGCTGCAAAAAAGATAAAGAGAGGCCTTTCTCACTCAGATCAGGGCTACATGTTAAGGGAAGCTTTTAACCCAATGGAGCATTTTAAATCCAGCTTATTTGTACTCTAATTGGATTGGTGGTGTGTGTTTTGCACATATGTGTTTTTATGTCCATATTGTAATGGCCCCTGGCTACAAACAGTAATAAAACCTAACTTGGACAAAAAGCAATGCAATAACAAAACAACAACAACAACAACAACAACAACGGTATTGTAAAGTAGACTAGCAGACTCACTTTATTGGGGTTGGAGCCCCCCACTCCAATGGGGTTCAGCAAATCCTCCAAGCCATGGGGAACGGGCCAAAGGTTCAGAGCCATTTTCCCAGCCACCAGCGTGTCTTTGTAATCAAAGAGGTTGACGTTGCCCCAGGCCAGGGGGCAGTGCTCCTGTTAGGCAAGGGGGCAGAGAGACCATGGGGGGCTGAGTCAGGGCGCAGAAGGAGTGCCTCCGTCCCTTAAGCTAGCGGACTCTCAAACAGCAGTCTTTTTTAGACAGGGGACCCACCTTTAACCCAAACATGTATTTGGAGAACCACTTCTTTCTTTTTAAAAACATTTATTTGCACGGCAGGAGGGCTGCTGCTGCGACCCGCCTTGAATCGGGCCGGAACTCTGTCATGTGTCCCAACCAGCCAGTTGAAGACCTCGCCCCTCCCAAGATTCCCCATCACAGACAATCCAGGTGTCTTGGTTTGCAGGTGAACTTAATTTCCCCAAAAGAAAATAGGTGCTGGGGCTCCTGAAACTGCCTGACCCCTAACCTGTAGCTGCAGCGTGGAGGAAGGCCTAGGCCCGCAGGAATCAGCAAACATTTTCAGCAGGGGGGCGGTCCACTGTCCCTCAGACCTTGTGGGGGCCAGACTATACTTTTGGGGGGGAAATGAACAAATTCCTATGCCCCACAAATAACCCAGAGATGCATTTTAAATAAAATCACACATTCTAATGTAAAACCACCAGGCAGGCCCCACAAATAACCCAGAGATGCATTTTAAATAAAAGGACACATTCTACTCATGTAAAAACACGCTGATTCCCAGACCGTCCACGGACCGGATTGAGAAGGCGATTGGGCCGGATCCAGCCCCCAGGCCTTAGTTTGCCTACCCACGGCCTAGGGCTTGTGCACATCCTCGGCTGTGCTCTCTTCTTCACCACCCTTTTACACATTCAAGGATTAAGGCAGGGCCACAGCTCAGTGGGAGAGCACCTGGTTCACAGGGTCCCAGGTTCAATCCCAGGCAGGGCTGAGAGACGAATGTCTGAAACCCTGGAGAGCCACTGCCTGTCATTGTTATATTTAATATTGAGCTGAATGGACTAATGCTCTGACTCAGGACGAACCAGCTTCCTACAGGGCTCAGCTGACCCTTGAATTAAACCACAGGGAAATCCCAAATCCCGGCTCACCTCCTTGGCCCCTTTCCGGCCTTTCACTGAGCAGATGGAAACACAGAGTCGGGCAGCCCGGGGCAAGTCGGTGAGATAGATGTCGTATGACAGCCACTCATTCCACCTGGCAGTGAGGAAGAGGGGGAGTGGGGTGTCAGTACGGGGGGGGGGGGGGCTCCAGAGGAAACTCACCCCCACCACCCTCTTCATGGCGCCGGATCCCGTCGTCCCCATACTTTTCTCCTTCCCCCACCAGAGAAGGGCAGTTTAAGCTTTGCATGCAAAAAGGGGTCCCAGGTCAAATCCTCAATGGCATCTCTAGGCAGGGCTGGGAAAGACCCCCCCCCGCCTGAGATTCTGAAAGCCACGGATCTCAATGAAGGCCGTTCTGAGCGAGGTGGACCCGTTAGTTATGCCACACTTACCGAGGGTTGGAACACGGAACACGCTGCGTGTTGACGTTGTCGCAAAGGGGCTCCCCGCCGTGGAAAATCCCCGTCCGGACGTAGATCTGGAAAGGGATTCAATGGATTCAAGTTACAAGAAAGGCGATTCCGACTAAACACTGGGAAGAACTTTCTGGCGGTATGAGCTGTTTGACTGTGGAATGGACTCCCTCAGGAGGTTGTGGAATCTCCTTTCTTGGATGTTTTTAAGCAGAGGTGGCTATCTGAATCAGGGATGCTTTAGCTGAGATTCCAGAATTGCAGGGATTTGGACTAGGTGACTCTCAAGGTCCCTTCTATGAGTCCTAAGAGGAAGAGAGGAAAGAGTTGGGGGGTCTCCTGCTCTTAACGCCACTGGCCCCTTCCTCTCCAAGGAGCCACCCTCCCACAGAATAAATTTAGCAAAATTTGCCACCCCTTGATTTGATTTGTATATAAATTTATATAAAATATGAAAATAAACAGGGAGTCGGTCTGTGCAATGCGAGTTGTATGGCCCCGTACTCCCTCCCTGGCTTCACTTGCTCCTTTCCGCCCACAACCTTATCGATATCCCGGATGTTGACGTTGACGTAGGTGGCGCACAGGATCTTGATGCGCAGGAGGCTGTTGATGGACCAGAGCGACTTGGTGGGGACGTCTCCGTTGACGTGGGAAGAGGTGGCCGAGCGGCGGGCGTAGGAGGGCAGCACAAAGACGTTGGCCGGCAGCTGGCTGTAGAGGCTCTCCTTGCTCATGAGCATCAGGTGGGGCAGGCGGCCGATGGTGATGCAGTTCCTCATGTACTGGGGGGGCAGGGAGAGGGGAGGCAGTGAGTGGGGTGTGGAAGGGAGGGAGGGAGGCAGGGCTGTGATCAGGAAGGGCCACCTCACCTTGTACTGGCTGAGCGGGTATTTCTCCAGCAAGTACTCGTCGCAGCCGCACACCTTGAGGAGGTACTTCCCCTGGTACTCCTGCACGCACAGGCGCAGCTGCTCCGGCGACAGGTGCATGCTCCGTGTCTTCTTCCGGATGGCCTCGGCGATCACCTGCTCCGGCAACGCGTCGTGGGGGGTCTTGAGGGTGTATTTCTGTTTGTCGTTGTTTGGAGACACAATAACCCAAATGGTAACTATGATCCGACCTTCAGGAGACGGAAGGAGGGTGGGGGGGAAAAGCAGGACAAGGAACTGTCATTCGGGTGAGCTGGTATGGTGCGGCGGAGAGAGAGAGAGAGAGAGCGCATGGTCAGCGTGGCCGGGGTGGGGGGAGGCGGGGGGAGAGGGAATAGGAGGACCCTCTGGCGAAGTCACTATATCTCAGCCTGGCCTACTCTACAGTAGGGATACCAGACATCCCCGGTTCCCAGGGACTGTCCCCGGATTTGCAAATTTGTCCCTGGACAAATCCCGTCCCCAGATCTGCAAATCTGTCCCCAGGAAACGTGATAGCAACAGCCTCAGCAGCCCGGAGCCAACCTGGTAGCACAGTTGGCTCTGGCTGGCTTCAGGAGCTGCTCGCTGCCGTGGCGCCTGCCATTTTTCCTCGCCGAAAGTCCCCATATGATGTGTCTTGTGCGCAACACATCACAAGGGGACATCCGGTGAGGAAAAATGGACCCCGGGCATATCCTTGCTCTCATAACTGAACTTCCGTTCTCACAAATACTAACAGCAGAAACAGGTCACAAAGACCTGAACCTACAATGGTCCAAAATGGCTTTGAAGGGAAGCCATCAGGAAATTAATCTAATCGGGTTCACTCAGGGGGAAAGTGGTATCTCTCCTCCGGCCACATTTCTCCTTCCCCCAGATTTTAAAAACACACAACAATGCCTCCTCGCCAAAACATTTCGCCCCTCCATCGTAAAAATTAAATGCATGCTATAGAAACACACCCAATTCCTGTCCCTATGCCTCTAATAAAGCCCCAGTTTACCTTTGTCCAGTTTGCTGTACACGTGTTTGGGCAACTCTGGGCTGGATTCCACATTGGGGGGGTAGACATACAGAGCCTGACTCGGGGGCCCCGCAGATCCCCGGGTCTCCACGGCTTCGCGGCAAACCGACAGGATGTTCCGCCGAAACTCCTGCACCTCGGGGTCCTTGACCAGCTCGAATTCGCAGATGGGCATCCCGATCGCAAACCCTGGGAGCAAAGGAGGGACACTTGACCATCAAGCCTTCTGGGTACCACTCGACTGACCCCCCCTTGTCTAGTTTGGCCTCGGACTCACCAATTTCCCGGTTGAGGATCTTTTCCTCCCGGTTTCCCACCGGCTCAATGACCTTCAGGATGGGCTGGAAGAGACGGAGGTCGCAAAGGCGCCGGGACTCGTCGAAGAATTCTTCCCTCTCGGCTTCCTGCGTCACCCCTACGAAGATGTAGGAAGATTCCTCCTGGGTAGGGAAGCAAAGGGAGACACTGAACACCTCCCAGAGACCCATCTTCCCATGCACTAGACTTCCTTCCCTAACCCAGTCGTTTCCCAGATACATCGTCAGGGGTTAGACTAGATGGCCCTTGGGGGTCCCTTCCAACTCTACAATTCTGTGATTGTATGATCCTGTCATTCTATGTCTTCCTTCCTTCCTCTCTCATAATGCTAGAATGCAGGGTCGCCCAACGGTATTGATGTGGGGATAGGTACAGGAAGAGCAGAAGGGAAGTAACTTCGTCACACAAAAGGCGCCGCTGGCTTACGGAACTCATTGCCACAAGGTGTGGCAATGGGCTTAGATAGCTTCGAAAGGAAACTGATGGATGATATAGGGAAACATAGGAAGATGCCTTCTCCTTAGTCAGACCCTTGGTCCATCTAGCTCAGTCTGGTCTACACTGAGTGGCAGAAGTGGCTCTCCAGGACTTTCAAGCAGAGAGTCTCACCCAAAGTTACTTGAATCAATATTGTGCTTGTCCATATAAACTCTACTCTGTAAAAGCTGCTGCTTACAGCAGCTTCTACTATGCTATAAGAACAACTGTCCTGTGATATCATATATGGTATGTACGGTTGTTGACGGTTTTTATATTAATTTTGCTGTAAAATATATGAGGTTACGATATTGTATTTGTTTGCATTACTTAGAGTTTGTACCACTGATGAAGCCCAAGATGGCGAAAACAAGGCTAATATTCTGGAAATCCTTGTCTTAGACTCTGTGAAAGGATTCCGTGGAACTGCAACAACCTTTCGTGTGGTTTGTTGGACTTTATGAACAGACAGGTGGAATAGACACCTTCACATATATGGACCTCATGCATAAACTGATTAGAGAATGAACTGATCCACTGGGCTTCTACTTTTTTCGCTGAACTTTGAGTTACTTCTGTTGAAATCTGCAATTCAATACAATGAATAGTATATACTGTTTATGGTTTATTGAGAGTCTCTCCCAGCCTTCGCTTATAACTTGAATCCGCTGGTTTGGGTCCTGCCCTCCAGAGCAGCGGAAAACAAGTTTGCTCCATCTTCCATGTGACAATCCTATCATCTCTCAGTCTTCTCCCTTCTAAACACACCCAGCTCCCTCAACCGTTCCTCATCAGGCTTGGTTTCCAGACCCTTGATCATCTTGGTTGCCCTCCTCTGCACACACTTCAGCTGGTCAATATTGTTCTTAAACTGAGGTGCCCAGGACTGCATACAGCACTCCCAGTGTGGTCTGACCAAGGCAGAATAGAGTGATACTAATACTTCACTTAGTGATGTATGGAAGTGAGAGCTGGACCATAAAGAAGGCTGATCGCCGAAGAATGGATGCTTTTGAAATATGATGCTGGAGGAGACTCTTGAGAGTCCCATGGACTGCAAGAAGATCCAACCTCTCCATTCTGAAGGAAATCAGCCCGGAGTGCTGACTGGAAGGACAGATCCTGAAGCTGAGGCTCCAAGACTTGGGCCACCTCAGGAGAAGAGAAGACTCCCTGGAAAAGACCCTGATGCTCCAGGCACAAGGAGAAGGGGACGACAGAGGACGAGATGGTTGGACAGTGTTTTTGAAGGTGCCAGCATGAGTTTGACCAAACTGGGAGGCAGTGGAAGACAGGAGTGCCTGGCGTCCTCTGGTCCAGGGGGTCACGAAGAGTCGGACACGACTAAACAACTAAACAACAAATATCTCCCAAGTCTAGAGAGGGAGATGCTCAGAGGCCATAAAGTGTTGTTGTTTAAAAGAGGTCAAATTGAACCTAGGTTTATCACAGGCAAAATTAAACGACTAAACAACCACAACAATTACTTCACTTGGACACTGGACATCTGTTGATGCCACCTAGAATTGCATCAGCCTTTTTTGCTGCTGCATCACACTGGGAACTCATTTTAATGTTGTGGTCTACTAAGCCAGAGGTCCTTGCTCCTGGCTCGCTAAATCCCTCTCCTGCAGAGCGGGCTGAAGCTTTCCCTCTCCCGGCTTCCCGTTTCCTTAGCTGCCCAGGGTCGGCTTACCTGCAGCAAGTGAAAAAGGGGGTATTTCCTGGCCTCCTTGAAAAGGTCGTGCTTGATGCCCAGGAGCGTGGCTTCGCGCAGGCACTCCAGCGTGACGATCATGCCATTGGGGAGGCAGCAGTCCACCATGATCCGCGGGGGCATGAGGTGGAGCCCCCACAGCTCCCCGGACGAGGGGCGCGGCGGCATGGCTGCGAAGGGGTAGGAGGAGCTCGACACGGTGCTAGAGTCAGGAGGCTAAAGCATCTTGTCCACCTGGAGATGGGGAAGACACAGAGAGAGAGAGGAGGGTTAGGATTGGCTGGCTCCTCCCCAGTGGGAGGGTGGGCTTCACATGCCCCACCCACTGACACACCCCTCCCCTTGCTATTGGCCACCCAAGATTATATAGATGCAGCACCAGGAATGAATAAGAGGATTTCAGCCTGTAAGGTCTCTGCCTACTGCACTGAAAAGATGGCACCTTGCGGATTCACCATTTGACCCAGATGGTAACCCTTTCCCCAGTTTGGGCAACTGATCTGGCCCATGCACCTGCCCACTCTTGCCTGACGACACCAACAAACAGATTCACAGGTTTCCAGAGCCAACAAGGTTCATGACTTTCAGCAAAGCCTTGGCTAGAACAAAGTCTCAGTGTTTTGTTTTAGCAGCATGGACTGCGGTGGATGGCAAATCTGTCATGGATGCTTTAGCTGAGATTCCTGCATTGCAGGGGGTTGGACTAAATGATCCTTGGGAAGTCTGCAATTCTATGAGTCTCTCTCTCTCTCTCTCACACACACACACACACACACACACACAAACGATGCTGGACTAAAACGAAAAGAAACTGCCTGATCTAGCAGCGCTTTATGCATCCGTTCAAATGTGCAACACTCAACCTTCCTTAGAAGATATTATACAGAGAGGTTGGGTGGCCATTCGTCATATTCTTTAGCCACGATTTCTGCATTGCAGGGGGCCGAGGTAGATGGCCCTTCCCTGGGTTCTCTTCCTCTACAATTCTATGATAGCAAGGTAATACCACAGGTTTGTTTATTAAAATGCCCAACCTCTGGGAGGACGTATTAAAAAAAAATACGTGTTATAAAATACAGCCAGGTTAAATTTGAGCCTGAGAAGATTAACTCCCTGCCACAACTTAAATAAACAAATCCCTGCAATGCCCCCGGAAAATGTTCAGAGCGGGACTTTGGTGAATCTCCACAAGGAGAGTCTGTTGTTGTGAAGCGACAAGGGTGGGCAAGGTTGCTCTGGAGACCCCCAGTCCAAGCCGCTTTGCTCTACAACTCTCTTCAGCCTTCCCAGCTGGAGGGTGGGAGTTGTAGTCCAAAGCAGCTGGGGGCACCAGGTTGGAGGAAGCAAGAATATCAGCTTTCTTGCACAAGTCATTCCCAAGAGGTTTGCATATGATAAATCTCTCTCCCTCACACAACTGTATTCCATAGCATTACACACAGACACATACAAATATACATATATACACAGAGACACTTTCGACCTTACATTATACAAAGACAGCGACAGTTTAGGAGAATGCTGCTATGAAAATTCTACACCGACCAGTTCTCCGAGAGCAAATCTGATCATTCAGCTTTCCAGACAAGAGTCTCCCCACCCCCTCCAATTAAAAAAAGAAAACCCCATACCCCAAGCCCGGTCAATAGCCATCAAACCCATTTTTTCCCCAGGTCCATGGAGGTGAGTCTTTTAAGCGCATCCCTTCTAAGGATCCTGCCACCCCCCCCCCATGTGCGTCATCACCCCCTCGAGGCTGCTTACTCTAGAGCAACGGGTAGGAAATCAGCAGGGTTGAGGGTTTTCAGGGTTCTTTTCTCCCCCTTGTGCAAATGTGGGGTGTGTTTTTTTCCGTGTGTGTGTGTGTAAGGATCCAACAGTTTCCTTAGGAATGCATTGCAAGGCTTCCGTTGTCGGCTGGTCTGAGCCTCATGGCTGTCTCTCTTCTATGCCAGCCAACCATTTTCCTCCCTTCCTGCAGTCAAAAACTGTTGCAAAAATAAATAAATAGAATTAATCATAATCAAAGACACTCTAAGGGAAAGGAAGGAAGGCTCTTGAGGGGGGGTGGGGAGACAGAATGAATATCTGAATATCGTATCTGAAACATCTAAATGTATATCTGAAACATCTGGTGGGGTGAGACACCCCCCACCTTTCCAAGAGCAACCCCCCCCTCCAGCCCCCATAAACTCAAGGAAACGGTTCTGTGTCCAGATTTTAGAAAGGATGTGGGGTGCTGCTGTTGTGGATGGGTTTGACGCATGCTTTGGCAAAGAGGGGGGTTGGATATTTCCTAGTGAAGGCAGGAAAATAAAAACCCGAGCCCTCCTTGCTTTTGCCAGCTGGAGTCCCCGAAGGAACGAAGCAGGTAGCCCCCATCAATATATTCCTTTTCCTCCCCGCCCTCCGCCCCCCCCCCTCCGCCGCCGGCAACTTGGTCTACGTTATCCCCACCACTGGAAAAGAGGGTTTTGTAACAAAAGAAAGCGACTTACGTGCCTCCGGATCCTTGAATCAGAAGAGAAGGCAAGGTTAGGTCTTGGTTTTGAAAGATGCAGAGGCTCTTCCTCCTTCCCCAGCCCACCCCCCCACCGCGAAAGATCCTTCTCCCTCCCCTACTGCTGTGACCATCGGGTCCCATTCCTCTCTCCCCCGCCTCCCCCTTTCCAGCGGCCAGGGAGAGCTTTTGCAAGCCGCGTATCCGGCATGGAAAAGCACGGATTTCCGTTGGATCCGGGGTTTCTCACACAGCTGGGAGGGGAACGGGGGAAAGGGAGAGAGAATTGGTTCTCTAAAATATTATTTTTTTTTTTAAACCCACCTCTTGCAACACCCGAATTCCAGCAGCAAAGAGGGGGCATCTCCCCCCCCCCCATCCAACACCTCCATTCATCCCAATGTCAGCCAGGAAGGGACACTTTTTGGGAGATGGAGGGGGGGGTGTGTGTGTTTATCTCCCCCCCCTTTCTTTCCAGGAAAGGTGGGGGGGGGATGAATGAGAGAGAAAAAGGATGACTGCAATTTTTTAAACCTGCCCTAAAGATAGGAAAATGTGGGGAGAGGGGAGAGAGCAAGGAGAAAATGGAATCATCGCGGCTTGCGTAAATTGATACAGACATTTGCACAAAAGGGGCTCGATTGTGGTGGTGGTGGTGGGGTGTTTGTGTGTGATTCCGCAGTATGTTTTGAGATACTAATTTGGGTGTCGCGTGCAAAAGCTCAGACGGGGAGAGCTTTCCTGGGACGTTCATTGGTATGGCATCCTTTGTCAACCTGGCAGCCTCCAGATGTGCAGGACCACCATTCCCACCAGCCCCAGCACATCTGGAGGGCACCAGGTTGGCAAACGCAGCCATCTGTTGCCATCCCAGCATGGTTTGTCAGGTCTAACCCCAGACAAGATCAAATCCGTCTTCATTCCCCAGGAGCAGCCTTGGACGGTTGCTACCTCTCAGACTCACCTACCACCCAGGGGGGGTTGTGGTGGTGACATGAGGGGGGTGAACTTGAGATGTCCACAAGGACCAGAACCTCCAGGTGCTTCTTATATGATCTGGCATTCCTTTGTTACATAGACAGCAGAAGGACAATTCTCAAGACAACCCTGGTCACAAGCCTGGCAAATCTGTAACGACACTTAAGAATCAGATAATGCTAATGTTCTTTACTTGGGCTTTGTTATTTTAACTGACGCGCAACTGTACTCATTCTAAGTGCTTTTCGTTTTACAGGTTTTGTTTTTCATCTTTCAATGTTCATCTGTTGTTATAGCTTTGTTCTCTCTGTTTTGTATGCATTATAATATGATTTTGAGGGGTTTTTTTTTACAAAAACAAAACAAAAGTGCTAATTTCTAACACTCTTTCAGGAGGCAGCCCTCCCTGGAGATGCTGTTGGGGAAGCTCTGCCACCTAGCTGTGGCCTTTCCCTGCAAGTTTTGGAGCTGTGGTTGTAAAGATGTGGCAGGCATCAGGCCGTGGTGGCTGGTGCCCATTGAGGCTGGTAGGGCGGGAGGCAGGGAGCCCAACAGTAGGTGGCGCTAGAGCCAATGACAGCCCAAACTACCCCCTTAAAAAGTAAAGGTAAAGGGACCCCTGACCATTAGGTCCAGTCGTGGCCGACTCTGGGGTTGCGGCGCTCATCTCGCTTTACTGGCCGAGGGAGCCGGCGTACAGCTTCCGGGTCATGTGGCCAGCATGACTAAGCCGCTTCTGGCGAACCAGAGCAGCGCACGGAAACGCCGTTTACCTTCCTGCTGGAGCGGTACCTAGTTATCTACTTGCACTCTGATGTGCTTTCGAGCTGCTAGGTTGGCAGGAGCAGGGACCGAGCAACTGGAGCTCACCCCGCCGCGGGGATTCAAACTGCCGGCCTTCTGATCGGCAAGTCCTAGGCTCTGTGGTTTAACCCACAGCGCCACCCGCGTCAACTACCCCCTTGCTGGGTGTAAATAAGAAGGCAGGCAGGCAGGTTGGGGCAGGCTGAAGTTAATGGGGCAGTACTCCCTTGGCTGAATGGTCCAGCCTCCAATGACTAGGACCCCAGCCCTGGGCATAACCCTTATATTCCAAAGCAAAGGAGAAAAGGGATGGGAGCGTTGGTTTAACCTCAGCATTGTAGTATAAACACCAACAACTGGGAAACACTGGCCTGCGAACGCTCCAGTTGGAGAACAGCCTTTACCAAAGGTGTCGTGGGCTTTGAAGACACTCGGACTCAGGACGCAAGGGAGAAACGTGCTACGAGGAAGGCACGCTTGGCAAATCCACACCGTGATCAACTCCTGCCCGGAAACCAATGTCCCCACTGTGGAAGGACGTGCAGATCCAGAATTGGCCTCCCAGTCACTTACGGACTCATTGTTAAAACCGTGTTTATGGAAGACAATATTACTCAGCTACAAGTGATTGCCAAAGAAGAAAAAGTATGATGATGATGATGATGATGATGATGCTGCTGCTGATGTTAACTCTCCCTTGTCTGATAATGAACTGCATGTGTGTTTCATCCTGCTCCAGCCAACCCACGCAGGCCCCAATTGGTTCTCCTCCTAGAGCAGCCTCTCTCTCAACATGGTGCCTGCCAGATGTTTTAGATGGCAACTCCCGTCAACCACACACTGGTGTTTGATGGGAGTTGTCCAAACCAGCTGGAGGGCACATGGTTGGAGAAGGCTGCAATCAAGGCATGGGGGGCAGGGGGGGAATGTCCAGCATAAAGCTGGAAGTGTCTAAGGAGGATATTGGCAAGCTGGAAGGCATGCGGAGGAGAAGCCTGGAGAAGAGGAGACTGAGAGGTGAGCCATCTGAAGGGCTGTGACATGGATGATGGAGCAAGCTTGCCTTCCGCTGCTCTGGAGGGGAAGACCCAGAACAATGGATTCAAATGACAAGAAAGGAGATTCCGACTAAACATTAGGAGGAACTTCCTGGCAGTAAGAGCCGTTCAGCACTGGAAGGGGTTCCCTCATAAGTTGTTGGACTCTCCCCCATTGGAGGTTTTTCAACAGAGGTTGGATGGCCGCCTGCCAGCGATTCTGTAGCAGTGATTCCTGGATTCCAGGAGGTTGGACTACTAGATGGTTCCTTCCAACAGATCTAAGATTCTAAGGTGTACAGTGGTACCTCGGGTTAAGAACTTAATTCGTTCTGGAGGTCCGTTCTTAACCTGAAACTGTTCTTAACCTGAGGTACCACTTTAGCTAATGGGGCCTCCCGCTGCCGCCGCACGATTTCTGTTCTCATCCTGAAGCAAAGTTCTTAAACCTAGGCACTATTTCTGGGTTAGCGGAGTCTGTAACCTGAAGCGTCTGTAATCCGAGGTACCACTCTATTATTGTTTTCAATGACCTCACAAGCTGCTGCAAGTATTTTTAAAGGAAGTAAGGCACCTCCTCGCTTTTAGCCTGGTGCCTCTGTTGTCTGACCTCCTACTGACCATAGCAAGCAAGCACAAAATAAAAAGTCCCTTTCTGCAGGTCTTGTTTGACCCGACGTCCTGCATGTTCACCTGAAGTGGCCAATTAAAAAGGTAAAGGTAAAGGGACCCCTGACCATTAGGTCCAGTCGTGGCCGACTCTGGGGTTGCGGCACTCATCTCGCTTTATTGGCCGAGGGAGCTGGCGTACAGCTTCTGGGTCATGTGTCCAGCAGGACTAAGCCGCTTCTGGCAAATCAGAGCAGCGCACGGAAACGCCGTTTACCTTCCTGTCAGAGCGGTACCTATTTATCTACTTGCACTTTGACGTGCTTTTGAACTGCTAGGTTGGCAGGAGCAGGGACCGAGCAACGGGAGCTCACCCCGTCGCGGGGATTCGAACCGCCAACCTTCTGATCAGCAAGTCCTAGGCTCTGTGGTTTAACCCACAGCGCCTGCTCCCAAAAAGCCTCACAAGGAGGGCACAAAGGCAACTGTCCTTCCTTGCAGCTGTAACCCATGGAGATT
Source organism: Podarcis pityusensis (assembly GCF_964106645.2). Classification (NCBI taxonomy): domain Eukaryota; kingdom Metazoa; phylum Chordata; class Lepidosauria; order Squamata; family Lacertidae; genus Podarcis; species Podarcis pityusensis. The sequence goes on along the minus strand of NC_138038.1, from coordinate 53,328,845 downwards.
CCCTGCATTCAATGCAAGCAACAGCCATAATAATAATAATAACTTATTATTTATACCCCGCCCATCTGGCTCCACTCTGGGTGGCTCCCAATCAAGTGTTAAAAACAGTACAGTGTTAAATATTAAAAACTTCCCTGAACAGGGAACATAAGAAGAGTCTGCTGGATCCAGCCAACGGCACATCTAGTCCTGCATCCGATTCTCACAGTGGCCACACAGGTGCCCATAATGGGAAACCCACAAGCAGGATTCGAGAACAGGAGCTCAAATCTCTCCCCTCCATCAACTGGCATTCATACGCATTTTCTGCCTCCAACTGTGGAGCCTTCAAAAGAGCTTCTCTCTTCCTCCTCCATGAGATTCTCTAATGCTCTTCCAATGGCACCTAAGTTGGTGGCCATCGCCACCATGCTCTGAAATGAGAGCTTCATAAGTTAACGATGCATTGTGTGGAGGGGTGGACATCAGAGATTAGGAACGCAACAAACTGCCTTATGCAGAGCCAGCCCATTCAGAAGCATAGAGTTGAAAGGGACCCTGAGGGTCATCCAGTCCAACCCCCCGCAATGCAGGAATCTCAAATGAAGCATTCATGATGGATGAACGTCAAACCGCTGCTTAAAACCCTCCAAGGAAGGACAGTTGGGTTCCATCTGGCTCAGCATCGCCTCCATTGACTGGCTGTAACTCGCCAGGGTTTCAGGTAGGGAGTTTTTCCTAGCTCTACCTGGAGATACCATTAAGTACAGACGCGGGTGGCGCTGTGGGTTAAACCACAGAGCCTAGGACTTGCCGATCGGAAGGTCGGTGGTTTGAATCCCCGCGACGGGGTGAGCTCCTGTTGCTCGGTCCCTGCTCCTGCCAACCTAGCAGTTCGAAAGCACGTCAAAGTGCAAGTAGCTAAATAGGTACTGCTCTGGCGGGAAGGTAAACAGCGTTTCCGTGCGCTGCTGTGGTTCGCCAGAAGCGGCTTAGTCATGCTGGCCACATGACCCGGAAGCTGTACGCCGGCTCCCTTGTCCAGTAAAGCGAGATGAGCATCACAACCCCAGCGTCGTTCACGTTTGGACCTAATGGTCAGGGGTCCCTTTACCTTTACCTTTACCTTTACAGAAGCAAGGGCCCTTTTGCATACAAAGGAGGTCCTCTACACTGCTGATCGACAGCCCTGGTTTGAGAATAAGAGCATCTAATGTCAGGAGGAATCACCTCTGGGCTGACTTAAGCGGCATCACATCTCTGATGTAAGGTCAGAAGTCCCAGATCCTTGCCTACCCTGCTCTGCCTCACTAAATCCCTGAAATGCAAAACGCCTTGCCCCTGGAGGTAAACGTAAGATGAGCCTTCCGGATAAGGCCAGTGCCCCATCTTGTTCATCACCCTGTTGTCACAGTAGCAGCCAGGTGCCTCAAAAGGAAGACTGCAAGCAAGAACTGGGAGCAGCAACACTCCCTTCTTCTGAAGTTTCCAGCAACTAGTATTCAGAAGCATACTGTCTCGAATCCATCTCATTGCTGATTTTCTGCCCTCTTAAGACATTTTTCTTCGCCTGGTCTGGCCCTTGCTTGATTTTGTCTCCCTCTCCATAATTTAGGCATCAGCCTGCTGGTTTTGGATTGTGCGGTGACGTTTCAAATTTTGTTTCAATCCCAGTTGTTTGTTGCCATGATGGGTGCTTTCGTTTGAAGTGGAAAAGGTGGGGAAGAACTTTTTTTAAAAAAACAAAACACACACCCAAATAAAGACAGAAGTCCAGGTCTGTCTGAATACCCCACATTAATAAATAAATCCTTATGCACAAGACCAATGCTTATTACCATATGGAAAAGAAAATGGGGGGGAGAAGCGGAATGCTGTGGGGATGGACTGGCCTCATTCAAGGCAGCCGGCCACGAAAACAAGCATTTCTCAACATCTAGACCAGGGCATCTGTCTGGAACACACAAGTGGCTGGAGCCAAATGCTGAGTCATCCCCTAAAAATGCTGCATGAACTTCAAGCTATTGGGTTAAAAAAAAATTTAAAGAGAAAAGAGAGAAAAAGAAATATCCTTCCACCACCACCACCCCCCCCCGCAAAAATCAGGGCCTGCCTTTTTTTCCTTTCACAAATCGAAAGAATCCTTTTTGTTCTTTACGAATAAAACGCCTCAGCAATTTATCCAAGATATTTGACATAGTTAAAGGAAAGAGGGGAGACGGAGGAACATGAATAGAAGGGGAGGGGAGAGAGAAGGCAGGTCCTGTTAGCTAAATATTTTGGGAGTCTCTTTTGTAGAAGTCACTTTCAAGTTCTTGCCTCCTAGCCAAGAAAACAAAAAAGCATGTTGTGCCCAGTCATGTATATTAAATCAGTGTGAGAATCCCATGCCAACTTCCTATTTCTGAGCCATGGCATGCGTGGGATGGGAAGCCAGGAAGTGGCTCCCCTTCCCCCTTTCTATTCCTGTCTCTGTCATAGGTGACCTTGGGCAAGACGCCACTTCCCTCAGCACTGTGGTTTGCGTCTTCCTCTCCCAGCGTCTCAGACCAAGGCCTTCAAGGGCACGAAGAAGCAGCCGAGAGAGACAAAGGGGTGGGTGGAGGCAGCAAAGAGCTAGTGGCTCCTCCTCGGGTCAAAAAAACTTAGCCACTCTCCTCCAGAAGCCACTGGGCGGGCAAGAAGCAAGAGTCCAGAGACAGGAAGCCACGCCAAAGAAAGACTTGAGCGGCGGCCTGCCCACCTGCCGTTCATCTGTCATTCTGTCCCACGACACAGGCACACCCTGAAACGTGAAATGGCACTCCAGGCCACAGCCAATTTAACTGAAAGGTACTGATAAACTAATCCATAGAGAGAATATAGGCTGTGGGGGCAGGGATCTTAATTATGCTCCATGCACCGTGTAATCTCCACCAAGAATAAATGCCCAAAGTCTGCAAAACAGCAGGAAAGTCACATTCCCTGATCTGAATAAATTATGCAAATTAAGCGAGCGGCTTAGTTTTTCCATACTTTTAGCTAACGTCAGTGAGACATTTTCAAATGATCTGATTATCCCCTTTTTGCAAGGAAGACTCGAGGAAGGGAGAGCGGAAAGACATGGAGAAACTCAGAAGGTGTTCTCGAAAGCAAAGAGGAATAGAAACAAACCCCAGCTGAATCAGGGTGGCTTGGGAGTGTTTTGGTGCTACACTGAGAGAGGAGGGATCTGTATGAGGCCCCCGCAAGCTGAAGTAGGGAACACTCCCTCCCTCTGAAACCTTGTGGTGCTTTGCTTGCTCAGTCACAACAAACAAACCCTGCTATTTTTTGCAAAAAGCAAAACCAAGCTTACAGAATACACCCTTGGTTGAGAGGGAGGAATCGTCCAAGGTGGCTGACAGGTCTAACTTTTAATCAGAGGCAATTACCGTATTTTTTGCTCTATAAGACTCACTTTTTCCCTCCTAAAAAGTAAGGGGAAATGTGTGTGCGTCTTATGGAGCGAATGCAGGCTGCGCAGCTATCCCAGAAGCCAGAACAGCAGGAGGGATTGCTGCTTTCACTACGCAGCGATCCCTCTTGCTGTTCTGGCTTCTGAGATTCAGAATATTTTTTTTCTTGTTTTCCTCCTCCAAAGTCTTGTGGTCTGGTGCGTCTTATAGAGCGAAAAGTACGGTATTTTATCAGGAATCCCCAGTCACAGTGCTTTTTGCGGAAGGACGCTGACTCAAACAAATGTTTGTCTCACGTGCTCACTGCTCTTTGGCTAGTTCTGCCTCTCCCGAGCTCTCAGGTCTAATCCAGCAGGGCCCTCCTTAAATTCCAATCACTGGGTGAAAGGAGAGTAAATGAAGGAGTTACTTATGCAGTAAAACTGACCAAGATACGGCTCACCAGCTACATGTACCTGGACCACTTAAACCACACGGATTCTGGAACTTTCTATCAGCTGTTAAGTGACAGTTAGAAGCAGGTGGAGTTCTGAATCTTGGCACATGGCTAGTGCCACCCCACTGTGAAGCTATAGAGGAGAGGTGTGAAGCTATTAACACATTGATTGTTCCTTCCAACCTTTCCTCTCTACTAGCTAGAATGATGTTCAGCGAGTTCAGAGAATGGAGGATTCCATTTAATAGTAAATTCCATTGCTGAACAAGCTGTTTAGGTGCTTTTATTTTTAAATTATTTTTTGGTGTTATTGTGATTACATTGTATTTCTATTGCCTTTTATCCTAGCCTCCCTCCCAGGAACTTAAGTCGATCATTGTTCTCCCGTATTTTATCCCTACAGCAAACCTGCGAGGTAGTCTGAATCAAGGCTGCCCAGTGAACTACAGGGCCGAATGGGAATTTGTGTCTGGGTTTCCTACAGCCGGGCTGGTTCCAGACCACACTCTAACCACTCTACCACATTGCTCTGAGCTCTATAAATGCATACATGGGAAGAGAACGAAGGGGAAATTGAAGAATATGTGTATACGGTGCATATCTCAAGGAAACTGTGGTTTCTAATTATCCTCCTCCCCTTCCTACAGCCCAGAGTTTTTCTCTTTTGAGTTCTTACAGCAAAGTTAAAAGAACAAATCCACCAAACGATAGGTAGAAGAACAACCATGCAATGCACACTTCAGTGTACTTTGGTGTAACTCAGCTATCTTTCATGCACTGAGCTTGAATGAGGCAGGGAGACAAGCAGGCTAATGGATCTGAAAGAAGCATATAGGGCTGACATGAACACATTAGATAGCTGTTTAATGAGCCACGTGAGAAGTGACAGAACAAGATTCTTTCAAGATTGGTTGCGTATGGCAGGGAAACCTGTGACCAAATATTGTGGGACGACTTCAGCCCTGGTCTGCTGTCCGTGTGCCATTGTACCTTGAATAAAACTTTAATAAGATCAGGCTGGTGCTCAGAAGTTAAATACAAAGCTTTCTGATACAAACTTGTTAGTGCCTTTGTTGCAGACAACAGCCTATCATTCCATAGTCTATGTTTGTGCGAATGAGTGGCTTTAATTATTCCTCCCAACTGGGGTAGCTGTGTGTGGTTTGTACATTTTATCAGTCTCCGTACAAGTGTGCGACCATGCTTCTAGCATTTATGAAATCGGTAAAACAGGAGGACACTCGGTTAGATCCAAAACCAGATTTTAATAGAGCTTTGCTGAATTGTAATTATAAACAACCGGGGGAAATGTTGTACATCTTTAAACACAGACAAGATTTTTTGTAACCTTCCAAATGAGTGGAAAACAACTCCTAAATTTCGATTGCCATTTCACCTGGTTTCTCTTTTGCACTAAGTTCTAAACAAGTCAATCAGATTTATTAAAGGGTGAATTTACTTTCCTTGCCTTGTTTATAGCTGTGATTCCAGTTGCCTGTTTAACCAAGGAACGGGAAAGGGGGATTTTCACAGCCCTGTTTAAAAACAAGCTGTCACAAACTTCCTAGGTGGATTAAACTCAAGAATCAAAGCTGCAAGAACCTTTTCCTCACATCCTCTGCTATGCTTAGTATGTCTACTTTCCATCAGTGCTCTCAAACTCACGACTATGTTGTAGTCCACAACACCTAGAAGACACCAGGCTGGGTGGGGAAGGCTTATATAGATGAAGAAATTATCCACCCTTTACACCTGAGGTCAGGACACACCCCTTTCTGAAAGGCTACTCCTCAAACAAGACCAATGAAAATTCATCAGAAGAGTAATTCTTCTCCTCAGCAAAGACAGCCATCTCCTGGCTGCTGAAGGTTTCATCTTCTTCTTTCTCCTGGGCCATGGCTTCACTCGACTCCTCAAGACCCACAACACCCCTGTTCAACATCAGTTCACTTTCTGTCACTGGGGAGACATCAGCCTTGCTCATACTGTCTTTCTTGCTTGGATAACTGGAGGGCATTAAGGGAGGGCTGCTGCCGTATCTGCAAGAGCTGAGCTGCTCAGCTGTGGCACTCTTAGACCATGGAGCAGCGAATGAGCTCTTAGAACCTTGAGAGGAACACAAAAGCCAGTGAAGATCTCCCCAGAGAGTTATCCTGCATGAGGAGAACAATATCCTCTCCCGTATCTAAGGGCGCAGAACAATCCGTCTTGCCAGAGCAAAACAGTCCCTTCTACCGCCTTCCTTTGCTGGGTGCTAAATAGAATGTCAGACAACTATTGAACTATAACAAAAAGGCTTCACAACTTGGGATTTCATTCCCAGTTGTGCTTCTGGGCTGACATAGCAGCAAACATTATAGGTTTCTCACATACAGAACAAGGAGCTCTCTCTTACCTTTTTGAGCATCCCGTGCCTTCGTTTGGACAGATCCTTTTGGAACAGCAGCAGCTTTGGGGACTGCCATCTCTTTCCTGCTCCTCTTTGATGAAAGTGGGGTACCTTCAGTTGATGACTTGATTTGTTTTGCCCCTGTGTGAACAAGTTGTATACAGTGGTACCTCAGGTTAAGTACTTAATTCGTTCCAGAGGTCCGTACTTAACCTGAAACTGTTCTTAACCTGAAGCACCACTTTAGCTAACGGGGCCTTCTGCTGCTGCTGCGCCGCCGGAGCACGATTTCTGTTCTCATCCTGAAGCAGAGTTCTTAACCTGAAGCACTATTTCTGGGTTAGCGGAGTCTGTAACCTGAAGCGTATGTAACCCAAGGTACCACTTTCCTTCTTCTTTTTGATGGATTTAATGTTAACCTGGAGCCCCTCCAGATATCCTTTTTATTGAGTATGCATCATGCTCATGATGTTGTGGGGTGGTTACAAACCAGCAGACTTTCAGTGCTGCTTGTGCCTGCAAGAAGTTTGAAGGAGGTCACACTGCTTTGTTTGCAAGTGGTGTATGCCCCATACCTTCCTGCTAAAATCCTATAACTTTTCATAACATTTCAAGGTTCCGGCAGGTATATGCCCAACTACATGCCCTATGGATCTCTGCTTTTCAAGGCAGGTGAAAACAAGCTGTGGGGTCTTGATCGGGTGGGTCCAAGATGTAGTGAATGTTTCACTGTGTGAGGGAGAGGTGCCTGCCCCTTTAAAGGGGGTGACAGTGCTGCCACTACTAAAGAAGCTGGTTATGGACCCAATTAACAACTATCAGTTGGTCACAAATATCCCCATTTTAGGGAAGGCGATAGAGAGGGTTGTGGTGAAACAACTGCAAACATTCCTGGATGAGACTGACCAACTAGATCCATCCCAGTCTGGGCTCAGACCTGGATTCAGGACCGAATCAGCCTTGGTTGCCCTGATGGATGACCTTTATAGAGAAAAGAACAGGGAGAGTGCAGCCCTGCTCAATCTCTCAGCAATTTTTGATACCATTGACCACGGTATCCTTCTGGGCTGACTCTGCGGGATGGGAACTGGTGGCACTGTGCCACAGTGCCTCTCTTCCTACCCTGCAGGATCATGCCCCAAGTAGAGAGAATGCTCTTTGGGGGCCCTGGTGCTTACCCTGTGAAGTGCCAAAGGGCACCTTTTACCCCCCAATGCTACACAACATCTATTTGAAGCCACAGGGAGTAGTCATTAGGACGCGTGGTGCAAGGTGTCATCTGTATACTGATGACACTGAGCTCTATTTCTCCATTACATCTGAGTCAGGAGACGCTGTGCAAGCCCTGGACCAGTGCCTGGATGCAGTGGTGGACTGGATGTGGGCCAACAAGCTGACCTTGACACTTAGAAATACAGGGGCCTTGTGGGTGGATGGCTCCTGTGTCCAGGGTAAAGGTCAACTGCCTGTTCTAGACAGGGTAAGATTCCCCCCAAAGGATTTGGTTCGCAGCTTGGAGGTATTCCTGAATCCATCTTTGTGATTAGAGGCCCAAGTGACCTCTGTGGCTAGGAGTGCCTTCCACCAGTTTCTGTTGGTATGCCGGCTGCAACCACTACTGGACTAGGAAAGCCTGACCCCAGGAGTTCATGCACTGATAACCCCAAAGACGTGATTACTGCAATATGTTTTACATGGGGCTGCCCTTCTATATGGTCCAGAACAGCCTTTCTCAACCTTGGGTCCCCAGTTGTTGTTGGACTACAACTCCCACCATCCCTAGCTAGCAGGACCAGTGGTCAGGGATGATGGGAGTTGTAGTACAACAACATCTAGGGACCCAAGGCTGAGATGCAGCTAGCGCAGAATGTGGTGGCCAGACTGCTCACAGGAGCAGACTACTGACAGCATACTACTCTGCTGCTGAGCAGACTGCACTGGTTAGCAATTTGCCAGAGGGCTGGGTTCAAGGTAAAGGTAAAGGTACCCCTGCCCGTTCGGGCCAGTCTTACCAGACTCTAGGGTTGTGCACTCATCTCACTCTATAGGCCGGGAGCCAGCGCTGTCCGCAGACACTTCCGGGTCACGTGGCCAGCATGACAAGCTGCATCTGGCGAGCCAGCGCAGCACACGGAACACCGTTTACCTTCCCGCTGGTAAGTGGTCCCTATTTATCTACTTGCACCCGGAGGTGCTTTCGAACTGCTAGATTGGCAGGCGCTGGGACCGAACGACGGGAGCGCACCCCGCCACGGGGATTCGAACCGCCGACCATGCGATCGGCAAGTCCTAGGCGCTGAGGTTTTACCCACAGCGCCACCCGCATCCTGGTTTCAAGGTATTTGTGTTAATTGCCAAAGCCCTAAACAGCTTGGGCCTAAAGTACCCTAAGGACCACCTGGTTCCTTATGCTACATCTCAATCACAGAGGCCTTCTGATGGGCACTTTTGGAGGCCCCACATGCCCCTCAGGTTCTGGTGGCCTTACCAGGGACTGAGCCCTGTAAAACTCCCTGCCTAGTGGAACACCTCGCTAGTAGAGGTTCATCAGGAGTCATCCCTGTTTGTTTTCAGATGTCTTCTAAAAACCATATTACAGTGGTACCTCGGTTTAAGAACAGTCCGGTTTAAGAACCATTTAGTTTACAAACTCCGCAAAACCGGAAATAGTGTCTTGGTTTGAGAACTTTACCTCGGTCTAAGAACTAAATCTGAATGGTGGAAGGGCACCGGCGGTGAGAGGCCTCGTTAGGGAAAGCGGACCTCGGTTCAAGAACGGTTTTGGTTTAAGAACGGACTTCCGGAATGGACTAAGTTTGTAAACCGAGGTACCGCTGTATTTAAATGGGCCTTTCAAACCTCAGATTCTTTGCCATCCAGCTTTTACTGATGTGCCTGACATTTTAAAATTGTTTTTACTGCAGTGTTGTATTTTCAGGTTGTATACCACCTTGTGGTTTGTATCTCTCTCTCTCTCTTTATACAAAAGTGCAGTTTCTAAATATTTGCATAAATAAATAAATCAATAGTAAACACAAATGTTCCAGGGTGGCTGTTGCCCTGTTTTTGTTTTACTGTAGCACAAAAGTTGCCCCTACAGATGGGAACAACATGGTAGCATTGGGGAAGCACAGCAGAACAATTAATAAAGTGGAAACTATAGTCTTGATTGCATCAATGACATGTTGCAGAATACACCCTGCCCCCCCCCTTAAAAACCCACACACCAGTTTGGAAGAGCCCCAAGTTGATCCTGCCAGTAGCCTACGCTAGCTTGCACTCATAGTTATGGCACATAGCTTAAAAGAGAAGAGAGGCCTGAGGTTGAGGTTGCTGGGGAGGGTGACTGGTCAAAACCTCACCTTCTATGTTGGTTTTCTTTTTGAAATCTCCATCAGATTTCATCACTGGTGTCTCAGGCAGAAGCTAGGAGAGAGATACTATTTGTTAATGTTAACAGAGAGAACATGATGGACCTACTAAAACTTCACTAGACCAATAACATCTACCTTCCTCACAATGGACTGTTAGGAAAATATATGAAGGGGCCGTCTGCAGTAGCCAGATTGTTAAAAGCGGGGAGATGCCCAAACATTTCTAAAAGTGCAAAGACTGAACCAACCTTTTCTTGGCTCTCGTTTGATGTTGATACATTTTTCTTCCCACCCTTTGGTTCTCGGATCCTCTTGGCAGGAGGCTTACAGGTAACGTGTACATGATCTACAATGCAAAAAGGAACAAAGAGTGCAGGGTGGGGGGGTCTGTTTTTCAGCTCGTCTGACAATATTCTGACTTCTGACCCCATCCTGCATGTCAAGGTACCTTTCAAGTCTCTGTTGTTTTTAAGTGACTCTCTCCCGCTGAATCGGCTATAGAATCCAAATATCCTTATTCTCTCCTGGTGCGGTGAAAGAGAAGAGTAGGTGTTATAGTACTGATATGCTTCAGTTAGTACCCAATTTCTAATAGGAGAGAAAGGCTGGGGCTCCCGGCTGCCATGCCTTTTGCCCTGGAGGTCAGTTGCCCCAGCTCCAAATGTATGGCAACTCAGAGCACAGGCTATCTCTGCATGGCCTCAGAACCACGCTCTTCTTATGCCACAGACTCCAAACCCCAGCCTTGGCATTATAAACTAGCCCTGCTCAACTAGAAGCCCCAGTTGGCTTAAGCTAGGATTTTCTTCCCCACACATAATATATTCATGGCTAGGACCCAAACCAATGGATTCAAGTTACAAGAAAGGAGAGTCCAACTAAACTTTAGGAAGAACAGTGGAACAGACTCCCATGAGAGGTGGTGGGCTCTCCTTCCTTGGAGGTTTTGAAGCAGAGGTTGGATGGCCATCTGACATGTATGATCTAGTTGAGATTCCTGCATTGCAGGGGGTTGGACTAGATGACCCTTGGGGTACCTTCCAACTATACAATTCTATGATTCTATGCATTTGAGTGCACGGATTTCTTCCTTGCTATTGGATCTGGGTTGGACTGGGTTAAGAACATGCATGCAGATTAGTAAATCAGACCCAGGGCAAAACTATCAGCCCCTGCTGTATAGTGGTCTTATCCTAGGAGACGGGATGCAAAACCAACAGTGGAGCTAGACAACTTCCTCATTTAACAGCAGCAGTTCACCTTGTGTGGCCGCACATTTTATAGCATGGCAGATTTTAGGTGAGGAAAGAAAAGGCTCAAAAGCGGATTCTAAAAGTTAAAACAAAACAAAAAAATTGTGCAAGCAGTGGTATTGCGCTTCCTCCACTCATTCAAAACAGGATTCACAGAATACACCACCGTGCAACACCCGCAGATGTGAATGGGGAGCTGTGCATTAGCACAAGGGCTTGTGAGGATGCTATTCAGTTGCTGCAAGTTGCTAGTGATGATAGAAAATGAAATGAAATAACGAAAGGAAGTCCTCTCCCCTTGTTGTTCCCCCACACAAACATTAGTCACAGGGAACATAAAATGACTAATTAAGGAGCAATGTACCAAGAATCCCACAACAGAAAACAATGATGGGCCAAAGCTGGAAGGGAGAAGCTTTTTAATTCTTTTTTTTTAAAAAATCAGTGGCTCTAAAGACCCACAATAACCTTTGCTACCCCACAGCAGACAGGATGGTGCTGAAATCTGAGTGCGCTCCAGCTGCTCAGTCACTCACTTGCCTCCAAGGTTCCCAATGGGCCCTGCTGCCTAGTAGGTGGAGGTTAGAGGGCAACACCAGGGAAGATCAAGTATGATGGCAGGAAATGCATCCTTAAGAATCTCATGTTATTTCTGTTTCTGATAAAATACTAGAATGGGATTTTCCATTGCAAGAATGTTTTGTAAGTTGCTTTGAAAGCTCTTCTTGGCTGTAAAGTGGGATATTCTAAATAAATCAATAAGATTTCCATTTCATTCCATACAAAAATTGCTACATGGATCGTGTCTGAGAAAATACAGGAGAACACAGAAGATATTGGGCCCCAATGATCTGCCAATAACATCCTCTGCAAAAAGCGTGAAAGCAAAGGATGCAATTATTCCAGAGAGAAATCAACCTAGATTTAGGGGGGGTGGGTCATGGAACCTGCCTGTGTCACACCTGAATGCTTAATTGCTCTGCTTCATTTGCCATCTTCACAGCAGCTTCAAAGTCCCTCTTGTCACCTTTGTTCTTTAGCTTGGCCTCAAAAAGAAAATACAGAACATAGCTATGATTTAAGAAATGAGGGAGAGAGAGACTGTGTGTGGAGACTGTGTGCTTCTTAACATCAACAGATGAGGGGGAAATTCTGCAATCCTTATCTGCATGCCACTTTTGCTCCTCTTTCTACAAGTCTGGAGCAAATCTGAGTTTAAATACACAGATTTGCCACTACTGCGCCTAAATTGACCCTCCTAGAGCTACAATTCCCAAGGTGCCTTGGGGGAAGTCATGATAGCTGGACAGCTCTGAAATTAATCCAAGTTCATTGTGCAGCTGGGGCCTAATCAGGCAACTGTCTTTCCAAATTGCAGGGCTGGATTGCAGATGGAGGGAACGGGGGACGGGGACAAAGTTCTCCTCTGATTTTGGGATTAAGAAGCTTGCAGAAATCACACACCAGCTTTGCTAGCAGATTTTGGCAGCTTGCAGACAACCTGTTTATTGAGCACTCATTTTGATTTGTTTGCAGGGAGGATATACAATGTCGTATCAGGCAACTGTTACCCCATAATTTCCAGTGCATTTTGCTGTCATTTTCCTTACTGCATAACATCTGCTTTTTTTTTTTTTTTTTTGAGGGGGAAGCAGGTTTGTTGCACAAGAGTGCCCATTCCTCTTTAATCGTGCAAAGTGAAGTATTTCACACAGCACATAATTAAACTATGGAACTCGCTCCTACAGGAGGCAGGGATGGCCACCAACTTGGCTGGCTTTAAAAGAGGATCAGACAAATTCATGAAGGAGAGGGCTATATTGATGGTTACTGACCATGATGGTTATGCTTTAATAATAATAATAATAAATTTTATTTATACCCCACCCTCCCCAGCCAAGACCGGGCTCAGGGCGGCTAACACCAGGTATAAAAACAATTGATTAAAATACAACTTAAAAACAAGATTAAAATACAACATTAAAATGCAGCCTCATTTCAGTAGAAACTCAAATCAAAAACTTTTTGGGGATGAAAACGTCAAATCTTCACCAAGGCCAACTATCCGGACTGGTCTTACATGGGCCAGAAAAAAGCCAGAGGACTTTGCCCCCACAATGTTTCTGATTGCTGGAAACCACAGGAGGGGAAGAGGGATCTTGTGCTAGAATCCTGCTTGTGGGTTTCTCATTGGTACATCCGACTGACAACTGTGAGAACAGCATTCTGGACTAGATGGGCCATATTGCCTTGATCCAGAAGGCTCTTCTTATGTTCTTATGCCCGAATGCGACTGGTCTGGATCCCACCCGCAAAAGAGCAAGCGTCGGGAAGTATTCACTTTTCCCAACTATTGTTTGTAACTTCCTCCAGATTCTGCTCCCTTTCAAAAGGCACCTCCTGTTCATTGGACCCTCTTGGAACCCATAGCCTCATGGAGACAGGGACACCTTATTTTGTGAACAAGCCGCCATTAGCAAAAAGCCCCACTTACCACGCCTTTTCCCTTCACATAAGATTCCTCAAAGTTCCTCAGCATGGAGGCAGAGATCCAAGCCCGGGTCACAGAGCTGCCCAAGAAGGTCACATGGTACTTGCACTGAAATGGGAATGGAAACAGAGAGCATGTCAGTTGTGGTGGGTGCCATGCCTGTGAGAGACAGCGTGTGAACACATCTCAGATAAGGACTAATGTGGGTAAGAACCTTTCACCTGGAGCTGAGTAGTAATTACTTTAGGGATAAAGTCAGATTTATCCCACCAACATGAAAGCACAATATAATATAAAATAAATATACATAATACTTAACAGGAAGTGAATCTGCCTGAGAAGAGAACAGGAAGTACTCTCCAATGTCTGGATCAGCCTCTATAATTCCAGGCCACCTATAAACACATGGTTGGAAAAGAGCGAAAGACACTGTTGTGAAGACACCGCCAGGGCAACCCTAGCTTCTGCTAGCTGTTAACAGAGGACTGGGAAATGTTTTGAAGCCCCGTTTAAAAAAGCAAACAACGTCTTCTATATGGCCCATTTGACCCCAAAAGAGCTTTTGAAGACCTCAAATGCCAATTTGTTCATCTTTTAACTAACTAATGTTACTATTAAAGGTCTGGTTTTTTTACCTTTTACCCTTCTGGGAGGACTGGAGGACAATATATGCAATACTAGTTTCGGTCCAGAAGTAAATTGGTGGAAAGTTATTTTGAAGGCTTAAAATGTTAAGCATGCAGGTCGTATATTATAGAAGAACAAGCCTTGCTAAGGAGCAATCAGCATGGCTTCTGCAGGGAAGCCATTCAGTTTTCACACAGGACAGTGGTACCTCGGGTTACAGACGCTTCAGGTTACAGACGCTTCAGGTTACAAACTCCGCTAACCCAGAAATAGTACCTCGGGTTAAGAACTTTGCTTCAGGATGAGAACAGAAATCGTGCTCCGACGGCGAGGTGGCAGCGGGAGGCCCCATTAGCTAAAGTGGTGCTTCAGGTTAAGAACAGTTTCAGGTTAAGAATGGACCTTCAGACCGAATTAAGTCCTTAACCCGAGGTTCCACTGAACTTGCCTGAGGAAGTGCAGAGGTCTTAGCATCCATTGCATCCCTATGTCTGGACCTGCCACTCTGCATGCTCTGAGAGCAAAGGTCTGAACCAGGAGTTTGCTGTTCTCATAGAGGCTCTCATGGAGGTGTGGGATCAGGGCTCTAAGCTGCGTGCAGAGGCCTCCCAAATCTCTTGCACCTTCAATGCAAGGAAAGTGGTGAATCTGGACATACAGCTGTCATGGAGGAAGCAGGACTAGCAAGTGCATCCCTTCTCTCTCATCACACCTGCAAAGGGCTAGTGTCAACAAAAAGAGATGCGTACATACAGTGGTTGCTTCTGCAGTAGAATCATAGAATCATAGAGTTGGAAGAGACCACAAGGGCCATCGAGTCCAACCCCCTGCCAAGCAGGAAACACCATCAGAGCACTCCTGACATATGGTTGTCAAGCCTCTGCTTAAAGACCTCCAAAGAAGGAGACTCCACCACACTCCTTGGCAGCAAATTCCACTGTCGAACAGCTCTTACTGTCAGGAAGTTCTTCCTAATGTTTAGGTGGAATCTTCTTTCTTGTAGTTTGGATCCATTGCTCCGTGTCCGCTTCTCTGGAGCAGCAGAAAACAACCTTTCTCCCTCCTCTATGTGACATCCTTTTATATATTTGAACATGGCTATCATATCACCCCTTAACCTCCTCTTCTCCAGGCTAAACATGCCCAGCTCCCTTAGCCGTTCCTCATAAGGCATCGTTTCCAGGCCTTTGACCATTTTGGTTGCCCTCCTCTGGACACGTTCCAGTTTGTCAGTGTCCTTCTTGAACTGTGGTGCCCAGAACTGGACACCGTACTCCAGGTGAGGTCTGACCAGAGCAGAATACAGTGGCACTATTACTTCCCTTGATCTAGATGCTATACTCCTCTTGATGCAGCCCAGAATTGCATTGGCTTTTTTAGCTGCCGCGTCACACTGTTGGCTCATGTCAAGTTTGTGGTCAACCAAGACTCCTAGATCCTTTTCACATGTACTGCTCTCAAGCCAGGTGTCACCCATCTTGTATTTGTGCCTCTCATTTTTTTTGCCCAAGTGCAATACTTTACATTTCTCCCTGTTAAAATTCATCTTGTTTGTTTTGGCCCAGTTCTCTAATCTGTCAAGGTCGTTTTGAACTGTGATCCTGTCCTCTGGGGTGTTAGCCACCCCTCCCAGTTTGGTGTCATCTGCAAATTTGATCAGGATGCCCTTGAGTCCATCATCCAAGTCGTTGATAAAGATGTTGAATAAGACCGGGCCCAAGACAGAACCCTGTGGCACCCCACTAGTCACTCTTCTCCAGGATGAAGAGGAACCATTGATGAGCACCCTTTGGGTTCGGTCAGTCAGCCAGTTACAAATCCACTGAGTGGTAGCATAGTCAAGACCGCATTTTACCAGCTTCTTTACAAGAATATCATGGGGCACCTTGTCAAATGCCTTGCTGAAATCAAGGTAGACTACATCCACTGCGTTCCCTTCATCTACCAGGCTTGTAATTCTGTCAAAAAACGAGATCAGGTTAGTCTGACATGACTTATTTTTCAGAAATCCATGCTGACTATTGGTGATCACAGCATTCCTTTCTAGGTGCTCACAGACTGTTTACTTAATGATCTGCTCCAGAATCTTCCCTGGTATTGATGTCAGACTGACTGGGCGGTAATTATTTGGGTCCTCTCTTTTCCCCTTTTTGAAAATAGGGACAACATTTGCCCTCCTCCAGTCTGCCGGGACTTCGCCTGTTCTCCAGGAATTCTCAAAGATGACTGCCAGTGGTTCTGAGATCACATCTGCCAGTTCTTTTAATACTCTTGGATGCAGTTCATCTGGCCCTGGAGACTTGAATACATCTAAACTAGCCAAGTATTCTTGTACTATCTCCTTAGTTATTCTGGGCTGTGTTTCCTCTGCTGAATCATTTGCTCCAAATTCTTCAGGTCGGGCATTGTTTTCTTTATCGGAGAAGACTGAGGCAAAGAAGGCATTGAGGAGTTCAGCCCTTTCTGTGTCCCCTGTTTGCATTTCACCATCTTCTCCTCTGAGTGACCCCACTGTTTCTTTGTTCTTCCTTTTGCTACGAACATACCCATAAAAGCCTTTTTTGTTGCTTTTAACCTCTCTAGCAAGCCTGAGTTCATTCTGTGCTTTAGCTTTTCTGACTTTGTGTCTACACGTGCTGGCTATTTGTTTGAATTCCTCTTTGGTGGTTTCCCCCCTTTTCCATTTTTTTGTACACATCCTTTTTTAATCTTAACTCAGTTAAAAGTTCTTTAGATAGCCACCCTGGCTTCTTTAGGCACCTTCCATGTTTCCATCTCATTGGTATTGCCTGAAGTTGTGCTTTTACTATCTCCCTCTTAACAAACTCCCAGCCATCATGAACTCCCTTTCCTTTTAGTATTACTGTCCATGGGATCTCACCCAGCACTTCCCTAAGTTTTATGAAGTCGGCTTTCTTAAAGTCAAGAAATTGAGTCCTAGTATGCTTGGCTGCTCCTTTCTGCTGTATAGTAAACTTCAGAAGAGCATGATCACTCGCGCCTAATGATCCTTCCACTTCTACCCCACTAACCAGGTCATCAACATTGGTTAGGACCAGATCTAAAATGGCTGTTCCTCTTGTTGCTTCTCCCACTTTCTGGACAATGAAGTTGTCTGCAAGGCCAGTGAGGAATCTGTTTGACCTTATGCTCTTGGCTGAGTTTGACATCCAACAAATATCCGGGTAATTGAAGTCCCCCATTACTACTATCTCCCTTCCTTTTGCATGCTTGGCCATCTGTTCCAGGAAGGCATCATCTATGTCCTCCGTTTGGCTTGGGGATCTATAGTAAACTCCCACAATGAGGTCACTGTTATTCTTCTCTCCCTTAATTTTGACCCAAATGCTCTCACTTTGGCTTTGAGGTTCTAAATCTTGGATCTCTTCACAGGTATACACATCCCTGACATATAACGCCACTCCTCCTCCTTTCTTGTCTGGTCTGTTTCTCTGAAATAGATTGTATCCCTCCATTATTACATTCCAATCGTGGGACTTATCCCACCAGGTTTCAGTGATGCCTATTATGTCATATTTAGTTTGCTGTACCAAGAGCTCAAGCTCATCTTGTTTATTTCCCATGCTTTGCGCATTAGTGTACAGACAGTGAAGTCCATTAATCATTCCCCCGTGTCTCTTATTTAAGGATTTTTTCCTCCCACCACTAGGTCTGCGTGCTGTTTGCTCCATTTGGTCTATGACATTTGGATGATCATCTTCATCAATTGATAGACTCCTACCTTCAGGAGCACTGTCTCCCTGACAGTAGTCTGTCTCTCTACAATTGTCATCCTTTGCTCACATACTTTTTATGGAGCAGTCAGTTGTTGCATGCCAGGATTTTTCTATGTTGCTCTCCTTTGTTTTTTCAGACATGGTTTGTGGTGCTGCATATTGTTTTTGCAATAAATCATCATTGTGGTGTCTCCCTGACCTATGTGGGTCAAGTGCTATTGAGGCTTTTCAGGGATTCTGTGCCTTTAATTAAATGCTTCCTGTTTGCAAGTTCAGCCTGTTTTATTGCTTCCTGAATAGTCGGGGATTAGTGAGGAACAGCCTATTAATTGCCTCCTCTCAATAGCCTTTCTTAATTGCTCCAATGCGAGTTTCTGGTAGGGAGTGGGGAGACTTTGATTACCCAGCTCCATTGGTTTTTCTTTTGATAGCTAAAATTTGACACTGAGGAAAACAAAAAGAGGCAATTCCAGGAGCAATTAGTGGTTAGATTGTCAGGCTGCTTTTTATTTATTTTAAGCATTTCTAAATCCACTTTCTAGGCAAAAAGGCTCCCAATGTGGCTTGCGAAAACCATCAGTAAATCCTAAAAAGACATGATACATGAGGAAAACTGAATGGGATGGAGGAAGACTACAAGTGGCAGGACCTGGATTCAAATTGCCACTTAGTCATTGGGTGACCTTAGGCCAGTAATGGCCAAACTTGGCCCTCCAGCTATTTTGGGACTACAACTCCCATCATCCCTAGCTAACAGGACCAGCGGGATCATGGGAATTGTAGTCCCAAAACAGCTGGAGGGCCAGGTTTGGCCATCACTGCCTTAGGCCAATCACAATGTCTCAGTCTAGGTAGGTACCTTACAAGGTTGTTGTGAGGATAGCACAAATAGTACTCATTAATGGTTCCTCATCATCCTGGAAAAAAGTGACAAGTGGGGTGCCGCAGGGTTCTTGTCCTGGCCCGTTGTTGTTTTAACACCTTTATAAATGACTTGGATGAAGGAATTGAGGGGATGCTCATCAAACTTGCAAATGACACCAAACTGGGAGGGGTAGCTAATGCCGCAGAAGACAGAATCAGAATTCAAAATGACCTTAACAGATTGGAGAACTGGGCGCTAGCTAACAAAATGAATTTCAAAAGGGACAAATGTAAGGTTCTGCACTTAGGCAGGAAGAACCAGATGCACAAATATAGGATGGGGGACACCTGGCTTACTAGCAGCACATGTGAAAAGGATCTAGGGGTCTTGGTGGACCACAAGCTGAACATGAGGCAACAGTGTGATGCAGCAGCAAAAAAGGCCAATGCTATTCTAGGCTGCATCAACAGAAGTACAGTGTCCAGATCAAGGGAAGTCATAGTACCACTCTATTCTGCCTTAGTCAGACCACACCTAGAATACTGTGTCCAATTCTGGGCACCACAATTTAAGAAGGATGTTGATAAGCTGGAACGCATGCAGAGGAGGGCAACCAAGATGATCAAGGGTCTGGAAACTAAGCCTTATAAGGAGCGCTTGAAGGAACTGAGTAAGTTTAGCCTGGAAAAGAAGAGACTGAGGAGATATGAAAGCCATTTTCAAATATCTTAAGGGCTGTCACGTGGAGGAGGAAGCATGCTTGTTTTCTCCTGCTCTGGAGGGTAGGACTCAAACCAATGGCTTCGAGTTGCAAGAAAGGAGATTCTGACTAAACTTTCGGAAAAACTTTCTGACAGTAAGAACTGTTCAGCAGTGGAACAGACTCCCATGAGAGGTGGTGGACTCTCCTTCCTTGGAGGTTTTTAAACAGAGTTTGGATGGCCATCAGTCATGGACGCTTTAGCTGAGATTCCTGCATTGCAGGGGGTTGAACTAGATGAACCTTGGGGTCCCTTCCAATTCTAAGATTCTATGATTCTATAAAGCCCGGAGATGCACTGGGCATGTAAGTAAAGCTGTGTTTCTGGGGAGCTCCCCTTTCTGCGGCTTAGAGGCCCCATTCTTGGCCAGTTTTTCTGTCAAAAGACTGCAGCTGCTGTACTGGCAAGGGTGCTAAGAAAGATTGGCTATTTTGGCTAAGCCTTTCAAGGAGGGTCAGCAGCTGAAAAAACTGCAGGGATCAAGACACATAGAACTGAGGTTTTTAAGGAGCTGAGATTTAAGTACAGCAGAGCAAAACTGGGGTTTTCACTCTGAGAGACCTGGGCAGGTGTATTTTTGCCTTGGGGTGTGGGGTGTGTGCGTTGGTTAACTAGTGCTGGGACTACTGTTTTGTGCTCCAAGCCTGACGATAAGTTGGCAATGGAAAACTGGTTTGTTTAGCACGGTGTAGTGTGCTGCCCACACAATCAATACTTTCTTGCCATTGCACTGCACGATATCCTGAAGCCCGTTTTTTAAAAAATAAACCCTGCTGTGTTTATGGCTCGCTCTTTCTAATTTGGCACTCTCATTCGTTTCAATGGGACTTACATCCTTGTAACACATGTTGAGGATCTCTGCCTATGTTAAGGGCAAAGGGGGACTAATCATTACAGTCATACCTCATGTTACGTTTGCTTCAGGTTGAGTGTTTTCAGGTTGCATCCCACGCGACCCGGAAGTACCAGAAAGGGTTACTTCTGGGTTTCGCTGCTCGCACATGCGCAGACGCGCAAAATGACATCACACGCATGAGCAGAAGCGGCAAATCATGACCCGCGCACGCACAGATGCGGGTTGCGTTCCTTTCAGATTGCACCTCCGGAACGAATCCTGTTCGCAATCAGAGGTACCACTGTAGTATTATTATTATTATTATTATTATTATTTCAATTTATATACCATTCTTTACCGAAAGATCTCAGGGCAGTGTACAACATTAGAAACACTTTACAAAACATCCCATGATAAAAACATAGTAAAAAGCATGATTGTTTGTTGTGGGGTGGGTGCTCATCTATGCAGGTGTCTCCCAGCGCCTACATAACTTCATCAGCATCAAAATGCCAGCCCATATTTCTTCCCACTTAATCCACAGAAAATCAAGTGTTATAAAACAGCCTGTTTGCAGTATCCGAGGCTGCGTATACACTATGCCTTTAAAACACATTTGAAGCACATTTCCCCCACTCAAAGAATTCTGGGCACTGTAGTTTGCCAAAGGGTGGTTTCAGGAACTGTAACTCTGTGAAGGGAAAAGTACAGGGCCCAGAATTCTCTAGGGGAAATAATGTGCTTTGAATGTGCTTTAAAGTTACAGTGTGTACGCAGCCTCTATGACTCATTTGTGATATCAGACCTCTGCCTAGAAGCACCCAAGAGTTGTGTGTTCCTTCCCTACCATGGGTATCCATATTGCTTGGCCCACACGATTGACCCAGGAATATAAACAGCATAGACCACCTCGTTTTCAGACCCTGACCATGTTTCCTCTGGAATGCTGCAGCTGTTGTGCTCGGGATCTGCAACGGAAAATAAATACCGGGCTGAAAAGAATCTGGGAAGTCTGTGTAATTGAAATAAATGCATTTTCTCTACCCCGGCTCCTTTTCACTTCTCCCTCCCCTTTACTGAATACAAGCCCCTTTGGGGCAGGGACCCTTCCTTTTGTACTGCTGCATAAGGTACAATACATAGTGACAGCAGCAAAACAAAATAACTCATAGAGAAGGCACCAAAAGCAACCCATTGCAGTGACTGGAAGAGGTTCTAGACTCCCACAAGACGCCTTTGTTTTGAATGGGTAGATTTTACAATGGTCAAGAGCATATGATGATGGCGATGCCTTATAATCTCATGTTCACTGGGTCAGACTGATACACCAGTCTTCCCAAACCTGGTGCCTTCCAAATGTTGGGGCTGGAACTCTTTATCAGCCCAGGGCTGATGGGAGCTGTTGTCCAAGTCTGGTCTGTTCTGACTGGAAGCAGCTCTCTAGCTTCTCAAGTAGTATTTCCCTTCACCTGATTTATGGACTACAACTTTCCGGACTATTGATCATGCTGGCTGGGACTGATGGGAGGTGGAGTTTAAAAACATCTGGAGAGCCACAGGAAAAGGCTTGCCTTTCCCTTCTGTTTTACCTGGGTTCTGGCTACATGTCCAGTCCTCAGACAGAACCGATGGGTCTATGTCACTGCTAAGCCGCCTCCACTTCTCACAGGTTGGATAAGAGCACTGGACCCATGCCATGCACCAGCCTAGAGTGATGAAAGGGGGGAAATTATGAAACAGCGGACTTCAGCTTTATGGAACATGCTTGGAGGTGCAGGTGGAGTAGATGAGCATCACTCAGGCTAACTTTAAGTGTGTGGATTCTTCTGTTAGAGGGGATTAAAGCAATCTGTCTGAATATGAATTGTAGCTATGTTATGGGCTACCATATGAAGATATGTGTTCCTATCTTCTGAGGAGACTGGGGCTTTCAACTCTCCAGATGTGGGTCCATCTATGGTTGTTCCTTGGGGCTTCCACAAGCCAAGGTACTCAGGGATTCTGAAATGCAGGGTGCTTCAGCTGTGCCCAAGACAACCACAGAAGACTAAGCAACACAACTCCACTTGCTGTCATGTACAGCTCCTGATTAAAGCCACTCCAAAGTATCAGCAATGATTTTACAACCCGTTTAGACAATGGCACTTCCTTCTCATGTGCCTTGGGTGGCAAGCCTGTCCTTGCTGAACACCAGTCAAAACATTGACCTGCTCATTGTTGAATACGATAGATGCCGTCACCTGCCAACAATGTCTTTTTCCAATGTATACAGAACAATAACAACAAAAATGCCAATAGCCAGAAGGGCTGGATATTAAAGAAAACTGAAGGAGGGTGGAGAGAGAGAGAGAGAGAGAGAGAGAGAGAGAGAGAGAGAGAGAGAGAGAGCGCTGGTATGATGTTAAAGCCACAATGACCAATTGCATACTTTGTGGCTGCAACACCATGCCAAATTCTCTCTCTCACACACACACCCGCCCCCGCTGTTTTCCTCAACATCCAGCCTGATGGATGTTTAAGTTCTGGAGAACTTAAAAGTGCTCATGATTTTCTGACATTTTGGTTGTCCTACTTTGGATTTTGTTTCTCCTGTGGACTAATATCTATGCTTTCCACCCTCTACACATAGGATAGGCAACCTCCGTGTAAAATAATAGGTAAAGGTAAAGGGACCCCTGACCATTAGGTCCAGTCATGACCGACTCGGGGTTGCAGCGCTCATCTCGCTTTATTGGCCGAGGGAGCCGGCGTACAGCTTCCGGGTCGTGTGGCCAGCATGATGAAGCTGCTTCTGGTGAACCAGAGCAGTGCACGGAAATGCTGTTTACCTTCCCGCTGGAGCGGTACCTATTTATCTACTTGCACTTTGATGTGCTTTCGAATTGCTAGGTTGGCAGGAGATGTAAAATAATAAATTGACTCAAATCTGACATCCAAGACAGCAACAACTCAGAAACCAGTGGGAGAGAGGTCTTGAATCTCCCGAGGCACTCTGCGGCTGTCCAAAATATCATTATTCAACAAAGGAGCTTGAAAGGGAGACTTCAGGATGAAACTGCTGGACTAGAAATCAGGAGAATGGCTTCCTCTCCCACTACAGGTGGTAAAATAACCTCACAAAGTGATCATTGTGCTAATGCCACCTATTAGTACTGCTGTTGTGAATGGCGGTCGCTGTGCTCATCTTACCTGCATTTACAGTTGGCTTAAAAGCATTGTCACAGAGCCTTATATTCCACAGCCCTCTGGACCACTGTCTACACCCCCCTCCCCACCCTCCAATACTCCCAACTATATGGGTCTGCCAATTTCATGCAGGTGAAGTCTAGCCAAGAAAGAAAGCTACTGCCATCATAGTCTTTATGGTGCCACAAGACCCTTGGCAGTTTCCCCATAATTAATGGAATATCTAACAACAGCAGCTCTGCAGCCTCCTTTGTAGGTGTTATGCGAGGCAATGCACTTCATTTTATTATTTTTAAGCAGTGGGCCATTCAGCTTTCTTGTTCTTACAGCAAGTTATTTAAGGTTGCATCAATCCCCACCAAACGTCCAAGACTTTCCCCTGCGGACTGCGCAAAAAAAACAACGGCAGGAGCACTGCAGCCCACCAGAGCTCCAAAGCCTGGCTGACCTGCCTTCGATCCCCCATCCCCATTTGTCCCCCATCCTCCCTAAAAACCCTCTGGAGCAGCAGGAAGGGTTCAGCTCACTGCAGCCACTTCCTTCTCGGTCTGCCTCCTCCTTCTCCTGCATTTCCTCTTGGTCAACGCGGACGTGGGCGTTGCCTTGAACTTTCTTCTTGGGCGCACCTTTCCGGTTTTCCTTACGCCCTCCATTGTCTCCTCCTGATTTCTCATCTGCCAGGAGACAAAGAGAAACAAGTTGTTGTGCGCGCCCGTGTTTGCCTCTTTGCAAAAACACCGGGAGAGAGGTGGCGGGGTGGCAGCAGTGGTGGAGCTGGTGACTGCGGGGAGGAAACTGTGAGCTGCCTAGCAGTCAAGAGCAGCAACTTGTTTTGAAACACTGGAAAGAATGTGGATCTCTGCCCTACACAGGGCTTGTGGCCCCTCTCCCTAGGGCTGCACTGGTACTGAGTCACTTCCCTTTGCCAGGCTTCCCACCCACCCGGACACATTCGGCCCATGGCCAATGGCACCTGCTGCTCCCATCTTGCACAGCCCCCATTCATTTCAACTGAGGTTTATCCCTGGTGTGTTTTGCTCAGTGTTTGTTCATGCAAGAGACTTAGGCTATGTACACATTAGGGGTTTAAAACATAGCAAGGTAGTTTCTGCCACTGTGGTTCAAATCGCATTTGCACATTGCTGTGTACACCAAAGAGAGGGCAAGGGTGTCTTCACCTGATGCACATTACCTGTTTGGTTTTTCCATGCCTGCATTCCCTCCCCACAAAACTCCTATTCACAAAACTGTCATCTGAGCATGCTCAGTGGCTGACTCAAGCATACATACCTCTGCTTAACTGCAAAATGAACGTGGCTTTCCTTTTCAAATCGGATGGAAGATAGTTTGAACAACAGGGTTTATCAAGAAACCACAGGATATGAATTGTGCCAAAGCCATGTGTACATAGTTTCAAACACTAGCAGTGGGAGCATACTAGAGCCAGAGTAAATAGTAATATGTACATAGGCTTACTTTTCTCCTGTCTGTCCTTATTCACAGAATGTGTTCCGTGATTCTTTTTTTTTAGCAGATGCCGCTTCTGATCCAATTCTGAAACAAACACCTCACTTTTCTTTCCAAAGACAACGTCCTCCGCCACTGGAGAGACCCCCAAAGTCTTCCTGAAGAAAAGAGCACAAGCACACAGTTGGGGCCTACTTCAGTAGGGTGGAATATTGAAAACTAGTCTGCTTGGGGACATTGATACAAGTTGCACTGATATGTTTCCAGAAGGGGGGAGCAAATCTCAGTTTCTCATTTCTCCAGTGGGAAGATCAGTTGTCCATATCTCTGTGGATTTTTTAAGTGCTCATGAAAAGTCATCAGCATTTTAGTGCTAGTTTTTCCAAATATACCCATGCTTGTATAAAATTTTGACCAATAATTTTGCAGACCAATTTTCCCTAACTGTAATACCTTTGTATGCTATTTGCACTAATATGCACACATGTTTGTGCACACTTTAACCTACTGTGTACATTTTTGAACGCATTACTTGGCTTGAAGAACTGTACTTCAAAATTCAGAGAAATGAGAATTTTGAGGGATAGCTGGGGCTTTGTTCGCGTAGTGTTTCAGAAAGGGCAAATTAGGTTCACCTTAAAATGAGAACTGAGTTTGAATGTCTCCCCCATTCCTAGAGGAAGGAACAATGTCACTCACCACCACTACTTGAACCTGGGAAGGCTGTAGCTTAGGTCATAACAGGCTTCAGCCTCCTGGATCATTCCCCAAAATTTGTAGCTAAATAAACATGGAGATGAGTGCATTCTCCTCATCCAAGGGGAAGTGATGCTGTGTGAAGGTTTCCCTGAACTTTACATCACTCCCAAGAAACATAAGGGACCTTCTTTCAGCCCCAAAGTTTGCTTTTTAAGAGAATAAGTTTAATTCTTCCCTGCCACTGTTTCTCGGTTCTAATTGTCTACCCTGTGTATCCAAATGGCACATTTAGCTACATTTAGAGCCCCCTGATACAGAGAGGAAGTTGCTTTGGGCAGAGAAAAGATATGTGCAGAACGGGTTAAGTGCCACGTCCCTTCTGCAGAAGACACACCTCCAGTGGCGTAGCGTGGGTTGTCAGCACCCGGGGCAAGGCAAGTAATTTGCGCCCCCTAACCCGTGGATTTGCGCCCCCTAACCCTAACCCCCAGATGTTGTGCCCGGTGCGGCCGGCCCCCCCTGCACCCCCCACGCTATGCCACTGCACACCTCTTTACCTTGGCCAGAGCCATGGCTGGGGTTTGCCCTGGTGACCCCTGCAGAGGGGCGACACTGAGGCTCCCAGCTTGTATGCATGTGTATGCAAATGAGTGTGTGGTGTGTGTGTGCGCGTGCGTGCGTGCCAAACAACATCTTTGACCCTGGTGAAAGAAAGCCTAGTTTCACCCCTGCCTTGGGCTCTGTGACACTTGAGATACAGTGGTACCTCGGGTTGCATACACTTCAGGTTACATATGCTTCAGGTTACAGACTCCACTAACCCAGAAATAGTACCTCGGGTTAAGAACTTTGCTTCAGGATGAGAACAGAAATTGTGCTCCGGCGGCACAGCAACAGCAGGAGGCCCCATTAGCTAAAGTGGTGCTTCAGGTTAAGAACAGTTTCAGGTTAAGAACGGACCTCCAGAATGAATTAAGTACTTAACCCGAGGTACCACTGTATATATTTTCAAGACTTACCCTAATCCTGTGACCTTAATTGGTTTGAAACTGTTTTTAACTGAATTTTAAGTTGCCCATGAACCTTTTGGTAAAGGGAAGGTAAGAAACCAAAGTTGTTGCTGCCGTTTGTTTCTCCACTAAACATCCTCCCATTGGAGGTGTTCTTCAACAATATTCTAAGGAGGGCGCCTGGGAACACCAACTAAAACTAAACTCTGCTACATAGACATTTCCTGTACTTGGGCACCACCCTGAGGCCAAAGCGTGATTTTCACATGCCTGGAGATTCCTGCATTGCTTTTCTAAATAATATTGCCCAGGTAGGCAGTCTCGGGGCTTTCTTTTCGCAACTGAGGCTTAAATCAGCTTTTGCTTTCACTGGTTTGCAAACGTGAATGAAAATCCCACACTGATAGCAGTCATTTCTTTCACATTATGTCCTTCAATAGATAACATTCACACACAACTTACACAGAACACTCCCATAAATTGAAATAGGCCGTATCAGGGAGCATCAGAGCAAGTTTAGCAATTCGCAATATAAAACTGCTGGTAGAGATCTATGGTTTTTTTATTAATTTAGGTCAGCCTTCCTGGTGCCCTCCAGATGCTTTGGACTACAACTCCAAATAGCTGTACTTGCTGGGGCTGGTGTGCCCTCACAGGAACACAACACCAAGACTTGTTTACTGCCTCCTTCACATTTCTTCCCTCTGGCAAGAGATAGTTTTCCTTGCCCTCTTAATAGAACCATACCATCCAAGCTCTCAGATTTACCTGTGATGTTACAAGATGATCATTATCATTCCTATGTCGCTTTTTAGCTGGAAAATCGCCACACATTTCTTATCTAATTCATACTGACTAACTAAAGTTCCCAGCTATCTTTTTTTCTGGCAGGGGCCCTATGCCTTTCACAGTAGCACAACCAAGCAGGCAACCCTTTTCCTCCATGAACTGCTCCACCTGATGAATTCCTGCTTGTCACATATCTGCTAAAGACACAGGTGGGGAAAGGCTCAACAAACCTGCTTTACAATGTCAGGTACATAAATCTGATAGCCTTTGTTACCGCGCCATGTGAAAGATAGGAGGAATACAGGCCTGATTTGTCCACCCAGGAATGGGGAATGTCAGGTTTAGAAGTCAAGTGCAACACTACAGGCATTTCTGTCTGGCACTTGGAAATCTCCTCAGGCCACACACCCCTCAACGGCCCCGCTTTGCGCCCTCCTTGAGTGTTTGTGCTTGGCTGGAATGTGTTCCTGACCACTGATAATGCCCTTTGTGTTATGTACTGAAGTTCTCACCCTGGGCCAACAGGGGGATACTGTAGATAGTTCAGGTCCACATATGCAAATAAGGGATCGAAAGTGACGTTCAGTGATTGGATAGTTACAGAAAGTGTTACAGTTGCGTTGTAGTGGAGCTCTATATAAGCAGGCTGGCTGAACCCTTCAGTTCAGTTCTGTTCTGACCTGTGAATAAACAAGAGCTGTTTGGAGAATCGCTGTGTCGTCTGATATGTTCACCCACAACTTAACACTTTGCTTGCCTGGATGGATGGAGGATAGAGAGGGGTGTGAGAGTATGTGTAGAAACTGTACAAAGGTAAAATCTGCATCAATTGCCCTGCCTGCTTTTGCCTCTGGCACTGTCCACCACTGTCAGGTACACACACACACACACACACACACACACACACCCCCGCCACAGTAGGTTCTCTAGGAGGCAATGTGGCGCTCGGGTTGAAAAAGGTTCCCTGGGCCCTGCTTTAGGTCTCCTTGCTTGCAGCACTTTGGGTTCTGGTCAGCTCCTTCCCTGCAGTAGCGAAGCACAAGCCCACAACGTTCAAGGTGCAAATTACAGAAATTGTTTTTGAGGAACGGCTTGGGAATGCCTCTGGGAACGTGAAGAGCTCTCCGCCTTCAGCAGCGAGGCCGAATATGCAGCCGTGCAACTCACCTTCCCAGATCTTGTTTCTCAGTAGGCTTTGCCGAAATGGTTCTCTTCGCAGAGTCTTCTGGAAATAAAAAAGCAAAACAGCTTTAAATAGCTAAGCCCTGAAGGATTATGAGTTCATAAAATAGTTTGATGTTGGCTTCAGCGATAATCACTGCCAGCTCCCAAACATTATCTTCAAAAGCTGACAGGCTTCCAAAGTTTCAGCCATTAACAGAGCTTCTCAGATGTAAGTATGACTTAATTCAAGGGGGTTACTTCCAGGTAAGTAGGAATATGATTGCAACTGTAGTGGCACAACTCATGGCAGACGGCAAAGCAAGCAAGTATTCCAAGAGTTTAAGCAGCATCTAGCTGCAGTAACCAAGGGGGGGGGGGAGCCAGTTTCAGCTCTCCGTCTCTAGCCTCCTTCATTCCTGCTTTCTGTTAACACAATATTATGTTGCTGCTGTGGGGAGGGGTCATTCAGAGGGCCTTTTGGGGGACTAAACACTCCTTGTCCGTTCCATCCTTGCCCCTCAAGGGAACCATGCAATAAAACCAACTGACATTAAGACCAAGTGTTTGTGTGTGAAGTGCCTCAGATTTTAGTGGCCATGTCTATGTTACAGCAACATCTTTCTACCCTTGTGTCTCTCCCCCACCCCAACCAGCATACCCATACACTCCTGCAAAGGCTTCTGAAGCGCACTCTGGACAATCTCCTCGAACTGTGCATCGGTGAGGCCACCTTCTTCCTGCCAAAAGATGAGCAAATGTAACAGTACCACGCCCTGCATAGTAAGCATAGGCCCCTGGCTAGCATTGGCAGAGGGGCTGCTTTTAAAACAGTTTTGAAACATCGGCTGGTCCAAAATGCAGCGACCAGGCTTTTATTTGGTCCTCAGTAATCAGAACATATTTGTCTCTGGATTCATTCTACGTAGTTCTTTATTACTGCTCTGTTTTCAAGGTCGTTTGCTAGTGTAAAGCCTTAAACCAAGGGTCATTTATGTATCTTATGCATAGCTGCAGTCACTATAAAATACCCTTTCCACAAAAGAAAAACTGCCAGTTCTCATAAACCCCCTCCAAAAAAAGCATGAGGCAGAACACTGACATACACACACCAAATAAAAAAATAAAAAGCAGGCAAAAAAGCAGGCAACACTAAAACCAAACAAGCAACCCCCCCCCAACAACAAGAACAAAGCAACCCTCTCAAAAAACAAAGAAAAATACAGTAGTACCTCAGGTTACATACGCTTCAGGTTACATACACTTCAGGTTACAGACTCCGCTAACCCAGAAATAGTGCTTCAGGTTAAGAACTTTGCTTCAGGATGAGAACAGAAATCCTGTGCGGCGGCAGCAGGAGGCCCCATTAGCTAAAGTGGTGCTTCAGGTTAAGAACAGTTTCAGGTTAAGAACTGACCTCCAGAACTTAACCCGTAGTACCACTGTACAGGCAAAATACCCACAACTGCAAACTGCTTAGAATCAAGTAGAATAAAACTTTTGTGAATAAATAAATGTATTATTTTTGGTTGGACTAGATGACCCTTGCGGAAGGTCCATTCCAGCACAACATTTCTATGATTAAATGTGATGCCCAGAAACATTCTGGGGGAAGGGCATGTTGTCCACAGTATGTGCCTGCTCTTTATTTTCCAGCCCAGCCCAACCATGATGATTAAAAAAATGTTTTTTAAAAACAATGTCTGAGGGCACCATGGCTCCGTGTTGGGAATCCCTACCCTAAATGGTCTTGGACCCAGTTAACACATGGACCACCTGCTCCCAGGTCAACCTGCCCCACTTTAAAACCTGCCTTGCAGGCTCTGCTTCCCAGGAAATGAGCACGAGGGACCTGGCTGGGGCTTTGGAATGACTTCCCTGTGGTCATTCACCCGGCTCTCCCTCCATTGTCTTCTAGACAGAAATGGAAAACATTTTTAGTCAAACCAGTTTTGAATCGCTAGCTTTAGCCCTGTTTTTTAATTATTTTAGTTGAACGTTTTAAATAGTTTTTAATGTGTCTTAATATTTAATATTATGTATTATTTATATAGGTGGGTTTTGGCCTTGTTTGTTAACTGGTCTGAGTATTTACTGGTGGAAGAATGGTAAGCAAGCACCTGATGGTCGTAACCATAGCACTCTTCTGTCCCAGAAATATGGAGCTGCAAAATGAGGCCTGTATAATGAGATTCCTTCAGTGCAAGATTTTACACCTTCCCTCAGAGAAGTTTAGCTTGCTTCCTGTGGGAACAGTTTTCATAGAATCACAGAATCTCACAGCTGGAAGACATCCCAAGGGCCATCTAGTCCAACCCCCTGCAATACAAGAATTTATCTGATTGTTTCCCACAGCACCGCTCGCTCATTGCCTGAAGTTATTTCCACACATTTTAATTCAAATCTGGGTGGTGCTCTTGCCTTTCGTGAGTATAGCTTAAGGCCTGCTGAAGAGGAGCTATTGAACTTCGGAAGAAATTTACATTAAAAATAAGGTTAGCAAGGCCCACGCTTAATAACTGCCAAAGAAAATCATAACCTCTGGCAAGCTATTCCCCAACTGAAAAAAAGAGAGGGGAGGAATATAAATTTCATGTGGGCTTTAAAGGCTGGATCTACATTGATCTCTAAAAACACTATTACAGCAGTACCTCTAGATACGAACGGGATCCGTTCCGGAGCCCCGTTCGCATCTAGAAGTAAACGTAACTAGCGATAGCAAGACTGCGCATGTGCGTGTCGCTTTTCGCCGCTTCTGCACATGTGTGTGACGTCATTTTGAGCATCTGCGCATGTGCAAGCGGCGAAACCCAGAAGTAACGCGCTCCGTTACTTCCGGGTTGCCGAGGAGCGCAACTTGAACGCGCTCAAGTCGAAGCGTATTCAACCCGAGGTATGACTGTAAAAACAATGTTAAATATTGTTATACATCGCGCAATCTATTTTTCCATTGCCAGCAGTTCGCAGCTCTGCAGCTCCCACTGGTGTCAAATTTTTATAACTCATATTTAATGTTATAACCGACCAGAGTAGATTAGTCCTAAGTCTACACCTCCTCAGAGAAAGGGATGCCTCTGTTGTTGACTGTAAACACCACATTTCCCAAGTTTTGTCAATAGCAGAAAACTCTGAGCTAGGAGAAAGGTCCCTGAAGCAGTGCGTCTCTAACGTATGTTGATTACATCCCAGCAACACAAAGTATCATCACGGTGCCCTAGCGGTACAGAGGTAAATGTGACTCATTCATAGCTTAGTCCGAGCTAAAATTTAACAAGCTTTCAACCATTGCCAGGGATCAGCCCTGGGGCATGTGGAAGAATAAAGATGAGGGTGCTTCTGAACATATGCAGAGGGGTCTTTCCCTCAACCATGGCAGGCCCTCTATCCACAGGCCAAGCAACCCTCAACTTAAGTATCCTCTGAAAACGAGAAGGGCAAAACTTTTAGTGGTTTTTGCGGGGTGGGATGTTAACTATTTTAAAATATGCTTTTTAGAGTTGTTATCTACCAAGAGCTTCCAAGGAGAGAGCTCTGAAGATTTGACCTGGAAAAATCCTCCCTTGAGGGAGCAAACCTATATAATAAATAGGTAAAGGTAAAGGGACCCCTGACCGTTAGGTCCAGTCGTGACCGACTCTGGGGTTGCGGCGCTCATCTCGCTTTAATGGCCGAGGGAGCCGGCGTACAGCTTCCGGGTCATGTGGCCAGCAGGACTAAGCCGCTTCTGGCGAACCAGAGCAGCGCACGGAAACGCCGTTTACCTTCCCGCCGGAGATGTACCTATTTATCTACTTGCACTTTGACGTGCTTTTGAACTGCTAGGTTGGCAGGAGCAGGGACCGAGCAACGGGAGCTCACCCCATGGCGGGGATTCGAACTGCCGACCTTCTGATCGGCAAGTCCTAGGCTCTGTGGTTTAACCCACAGCGCCACCCCCGTCCTATAGCGGTACATAAATATACCATATTTTTCGCTCTATAACACGCACCCGACCATAACACGCACATAGTTTTTAGGGGAGGAAAACAAGAAAAAAAATATTCTAAACGAAACAGTGGATGTATGATTTTTGTGGTTCATGCTGTGGCCACAGACATGGGATCTGATGGTGAGTTTGGGGTAGCCCAATGCAAAAATCCTGAGGATCCATGTGGATCCATGCTTTGTAACCACGTTTTTGCACCACTGCAGCCCCAGGCAACAGTGGGTGCGTGATTTTTTTGGTGCAAGCTGTAGCCATGGACATGCTATGTGATCTGATGGTGAATTTGGGGTGACCCAGTGCAAAAATCCTGAGGATCCATGTGGATCCGTGCTTTGTAACCAGGCTCTCTGTCCCTCTCTTCTCCCCACTCAGCGGCCCTTCTCCCGCTTTGCTGTTTCAAAGCGAGCAAAGCGAGCCACGGAGGAGAGAAGGAAGGGGAACCATGGATCCTCTGCTCACGACTGCAGCAGATCCCCCCGCCATCCGCAGGCATTCGCTCCATAACACGCACAGACATTTCCCCTTACTTTCTAGAAGGAAAAAAGTGAGTGTTATGGAGCAAAAAAATACGGTAAATATAAATAGCGGTATATAAATTCAATAAATAATGATAATCATCTGCATTTCCACCACCTACATTTCTGGCCATGCCTGGATCCTTCTTGCAGTCTTCTTCCTTTACAGTCCTAGCAGGAGGGCTCCCTTTCTTCCTCTTATCTTGAGCTTTCGGTGTTTTGACGGGCTTGGCTGCAATTCTGTCACGTGGGGCATGGGCATGGTGCAGAGGAGCAGGAATGCCTTTAGTTTCAGCACCTTCCTGTTTGTCCTGCAGCTCTAGCAGTTCCCCTTTTGCAAAGAGCTCGTGAGGTTTAGCTACTGGGGGAGCAAACGTTCTTTTGGGCACTTTCCCAGCTTCTGAAGTTGCGGAAAACACATCATGTTGTTTAGCACATAATAACATATGGCTAGTAACATAGTAACATCACAGAACACATTTTGCTGCCTGAGACAGAAAATCCAAGGCCTTCCTCAACCTGTCAGTCTCCAGCTGTGAAGGCTGGAGCTGATGGGAGTTGGTGTCAAAAACATCTGGAAGGCACTGCTCAAGCCTTCTAAATCCTGTTCGCGTGTGTGTGTGTGTGTGTGTGTATATATATATATATATATATATATATATATATATATGGTTAATTACTGCTGCCATCCTTTTATTTCAATGCTCCAGAATACAGTATGAGTAAACTCCTGCATCGGAAGACTGTGGTGTGAGTTCACACTCCCTCTCAAAGCAGAGAATAACCTTTGTCAATCTCATTTCCTTGCTTTTGACAAGAGCGAAATTGAGAGTTTTCAGCTTTGGCATCATTTGGGAAACAAAACCACAATTTTAACTGGAAAACACGATCTTCTTATCTCTAGTGCTTAAATGCACATCTAGTGACACATGTTGCTGCTGCTGCTGCCGCCACCACTACTTACACACACACACACACACACACACACACACACACAACTTCTTTCCGTCCCCTGGAAGGATAAAATGGAGCAGTTTTTGCAATTTCTTTAAGAGCTTGCAGAAAGTGGTGGTGGTAAAGAGCTAGGGGGGTTGCTCTTTGTAGCACTGTGTGGAGCAGGAGCAGGAGCAGGAGCAGCTCTCCCCCCTGCCCCGCACGCTACTTGCGCCTGAGAAACACGCCCACACCACACAGTACTTCCTTTAAAATAAATAAATGGAGCACACACTGATCTTACCGCCTTTATTGTTCTGACTTGTCATTATGTATCAGCGGTGTGTCTACACCGGGAGGTGTGCGTTTTTCGTCTAACTTAAGAAATGAGAGAGGAGGGGAAGGAAGAGAAAGCAATAAAAATACATGATTAGCTGTTTTTCTTTTTTTCTTTTTAAAGAGTTATTATGTTCTTTGAGAAGATAAAAGACGGGGAACGGCCCCAGGATTTCCCTGCATTTCCTAAATCCTAGCTTCAGATAGGAATCCCAACTGCGTAATCTAACCACAGTTAAAATCCGTGAGCGGTTCTCAATGCAGTCAAAGCATTATTTACAGAATTGTGTGTGTAGTGTGCTGTTCAATATTAATTTGGAATTAAACGGTGTGATCTTGGAACGTTCTCTCAAATGTAAATTGGACCTTATAGCTTTCCTCCCTAGGTACAACTGATTTTTTTTTTTAAATAGGGAGGATCTATACTGTTAATAATGATGCCTATGTTCTACCCTCCACCGTCTAAGGATACCTTTGAACACCCGTTGCTGAGATTCACAAGTGGGGAGAACACAGCTGTGTTCAAATCCTGCTTGCAGGTTTCCCATAATAGGCACCTGTCTGGCCACTGTGAGAACAGGATGCTGGACTAGATGGACCTTTGGCCTGATCCAGCAGCCAGGCTCTTTTTACATTCTTACATTCATTCTTGCACTGCACAGCAAGCAAAAACCAATTATTAAGGTATTCAGA
This sequence comes from Podarcis pityusensis, assembly GCF_964106645.2. Lineage (NCBI taxonomy): Eukaryota > Metazoa > Chordata > Lepidosauria > Squamata > Lacertidae > Podarcis > Podarcis pityusensis. The sequence continues at coordinate 53,293,887 of NC_138038.1, read as the reverse complement.
TTCACTGCAGAAGTACCACCTGTTGACTTCCGCCTATTGTAAAAAAGGCAGAGACCATGGGCATAGCCAAGGGGGGACAGGGAGGGGCAGCTGCCCCACTAAATCAATAAAAATCAATGGCTAACTGAGGTTCTGCCCCCCCCAACAAAAATCCTGGCTACGCCCATGGCAGAGACCCCTCTTCTCCTAAAAAGCTGGCAGCCCTCTGTGGAGGTAGGGAAACATGAGGTCTAAATTATATCGGAGGGAGCATTCACAAAACCAGAACTTTTTGACACTGGGTTAATTAATCTGGATAATAAATACCTCCCCCCTTGCATTTTCTGTTTTGCATTAAGGTTATTGTTAAGGCTTGATAAGGTTACGCAACCAGGATTTAGTTGACAAATGGCCTCTCTCCATTAAAACGGGGCCAATGCTGCTGGTTCCTGTCAAAAAAAATACAGGACACAACAAGGCCCCGGAAGCAGAGTGAATACTGCTGGTCAGGTGGTCAGAAACTTCTTAGCAGGAAAAATAAGGAAGTGTTGGTTTTATTCATTTAATACGACCATCAGCCCTGCCTTTTCATTTGTTATTTAAAAATCAAAGTGGATGCTGTTGGAAGTTTGAATAGTATTTCATGGGTTAAAACGGAGTGAGGAATCTCCAGAATCCCAGACTACCCCTGCACTTTTAACTTCGTGATCTGACTTCCTATCTCATTGACAGACTTATTTTACAATTTCCTTCTCACACTTCTCTCTTGGACTTCAAAATGAGAGGTCATCTATCCTCTGAGAAAACAAAAGAGCAAGCAAAGGAGCTAATTTTTCTATCCGATATAGGTATTTCCTACAGTAAACACTCTAGTTTTCTTACCTACATTATTTTCTATGTATGTGATTACAAGTAAAATCTACTCTTCACTGGTTTAAACGCTGCTCACTTTGCACACCAAAAATGTTTCAGTAGGTGACTGACCAGTTATCCCTTTAGAAACAAAGCTGTAACCACGATCTGTGCTGCTTTACAACAGTTACATGCGCCAGGCTGGTTTAGATTCTTCTATGCCATCTCAAAAAGTGTAAGTTCAACCCTCTTGTACGGTGAGTTCAAGGGACTGTGACCTTTCAGGAACATAGCAGAGGTGCAAAGGAGTCCTTGTCTTTAAGAACATTGGAAGACCCCTGCTGGATCAGACCAAAGACCTGTTTAATCCAGCTGTTATGAATAAAATGCACATAGATATTCACAACACAGGTTTCTGCTTACTAGAGTAGCCAGCTGGAAGCCCAGGAGCAGAGCAGGGAGGCAATAGCTGTCTCACTCACTATCTCTCCTGAGCAACTGATATTCCCCTGGGCGGCATTGCTGCCTCTGAACCTGAAACTCCAGAGGGCTGCTCTTCATTTCAGAACACCGAGTCTCCATATAACACAATGAGTCTCTTCTTCGCATTCTGAGGAGCGCAGAATCAGAAAGCAGGAAAAGTTGCCAGGTGAAGCAACTAGCTCTGAGCACTTCCCAGTGACTTGGGCTTTCTCTGCCTTCCCAGCAATCATATTGTGAGGTTTTTTTGTTTCTTAAAAAATACAGGTTTCTAGTTCTCATGAGGCGGAAGTAATTGGTGAATAATAGGACCCCTGATATCACTTGCATGGGGGCTGAAACAAGGCTTTCTACACCGAATACATTTCTGTGTAAGAAATCTAAGTTTAACAGTTGGGCTTTCCCTCCCAGGAGCACAAGCAAAGAAAGATGTGGGAATATTGACCCCTAGCAGCAAAGTTCTCACAAAACCCATTCGGATCGTCCGCTTGACTTTACCCTCAAACAACACAAATCTCAGCGCTTCCTCCCTGTATATTGGAGTTTACGCTATAACAAGCATAATCCAATGAATTGCAGGGGGCTTGGGCTCCAAACCACTCCACTCAGGATTCTTAACTATTTATTTCAGTGTTTTGAGGTGGATATATCAGTCACCACTTTCTGCTATGTCCTTTTCCATGCCCACTACTTCCTCAGTGCTTTCATTTAGTTTCTGGCTGTGCTTGGAATTACTGTACTATTCCGTATATAAGACGGGAAAAAGGGGGGTAGTCTTATACACGGGGCAATCTCCCCCCATTTTCTTAATTTTGAGTCCCCCAAAATAGGGGGCGTCTTATACACAGAAAAATACGGTTTTTCCAGCACTCTCTTTCCCAAAAAAAGAGAGAGGGAAATCTGTGTGCGTGCCCTGTTGGTACTTAATCAGCATTACAGAATCAACTAACTCAACTATGGGCTCATCCCAGGATTTTAGTTACAGGGGCAGACCTTTTGTTGGGGTGGGCAGAACCTCAGTTAGCTATGTATTTTTATTATTTTGGGAGGGCAGCTGCCCTTCCCTGCCCCCCCTTGGCTATGCCCATCTTGCTTGTCCACATCTCCCCTTGTCTCATGTCTAGAAAGCACAGGCCTGAGAGGCATTCTGCCACTTTCCCCAGGAAGGTAAAAGGTAAAGGGACCCCTGACCATTAGGTCCAGTCGTGGCCGACTCTGGGGTTGCAGTGCTCATCTCGCTTTATTGGCCGAGGAAGCTTCCGGGTCATGTGGCCAGCATGACTAAGCCGCTTCTGGAGAACCAGAGCAGCGCACGGAAACGCCGTTTACCTTCCCGCCGGAGCGGTACCTCTTTATCTACTTGTACTTGACATGCTTTCGAACTGCTAGGTTGGCAGGAGCAGGGACTGAGCAACGGGAGCTCACCCTGTCGCGAGGATTCGAACTGCCGACCTTCTGATCGGCAAGTCCCAGGCTCTGTGGTTTAACCCACAGCGCCACCCGTGTCCCTTAGCCCAGGAAAGCCCACTCTTTATCGCTGAATCGGATCAAATGTCAATTCCATGGAAAGCCCAGTTGGTGTTTGTTCCGATTCATAGAAATCAAAGAACTGTAGAGTTGGAAGGAACCCCCGGGGGTCATCTAGTTCAAGGGACCCCTGGGGGTCATCTAGTTCAACCCCCTGCAATGCAGGAATCTTGGCTAAAGCATCGGTGACAGATGGTTATCCAACCTCTGCTTAAAAACCTCCAAGGAAGGAGAGTCCACTACCTCCAGAGGGAAACCATTCCACTGTTGAATGGCTCTTGCGGTCAGAAAGTTCTTCCTGGTGTTTAAATCACAAACTCCTTTTCTGTAACTTGAAGCCAGGCTTCCCCTGGGGGAAGAGGCAGGACAAGCGGAAGTGTGAAGGAGCCCAAAGTAGGAATGCCTCCTGGTAATGAATGGGGAAGAGCAAAGTTGCTCCCCAAATTCAAATGCACGCTGGCGTGGACTACTCCAATCTAATTCAAATGAGAAGGGGAGTAGATCAGGAGCTAAACAATAATAGAAACTGAGTAATAGAATTGCAGAGTTGGAAGGGACCCTGAAGATCACCACTGCATAGGCCTTTGGCGCAATTCAGCAGGGCTCTTAATGCAATTATGTTCTTAAACCATATGCAAATCTAGCTTCTTTTACGAGTTACAGAGAAATATGTAATTGCAAAATTACATATGATGATGGACTCAAGGGCATCCTGATCAAATTTGCAGATGACACCAAACTGGGAGGGGTGGCTAACACCCCAGAGGACAGGATCACACTTCAAAACGACCTTGACAGATTAGAGATCTGGGCAAAAACAAACAAGATGAATTTTAACAGGGAGAAATGTAAAGTATTGCACTTGGGCAAAAAAAATGAGAGGCACAAATACAAGATGGGTGACACCTGGCTTGAGAGCAGTACATGTGAAAAGGATCTAGGAGTCTTGGTTGACCACAAACTTGACATGAGCCAACAGTGTGACGCGGCAGCTAAAAAAGCCAATGCAATTCTGGGCTGCATCGATAGGAGTATAGCATCTAGATCAAGGGAAGTAATAGTGCCACTGTATTCTGCTCTGATCAGACCTCACCTGGAGTACTGTGTCCAGTTCTGGGCACCACAGTTCAAGAAGGACACTGACAAACTGGAACGTGTCCAGAGGAGGGCAACCAAAATGGTCAAAGGCCTGGAAACGATGCCTTATGAGGAACGGCTAAGGGAGCTGGGCCTGTTTAGCCTGGAGAAGAGGAGGTTAAGGGGTGATATGATAGCCATGTTCAAATATATAAAATGATTTAAGCAGAGGCTTGACAACCATATGTCAGGAGTGCTCTGATGGGGTTTCCTGCTTGGCAGGGGGTTGGACTCGATGGCCCTTGTGGTCTCTTCCAACTCTATGATTCTATGATTCTATGAAAATCTGGTAACATAGTATTGATCCAGCTAGCCTGCAATTCCATGAAAGCCAGAGAAATAAATACAGTATTAGCCATTTAAATTTTGTGAGGGGGAAAAACTGACTCTGTGGTTTCAGAACAAGCAGGAGCTTGTTTTTATAGCTGGTGTGTCTGGGAGTTATGATGTGAAATGTGTTTTCTCTCACACTTTTCTTTTTTAACCACATGTGTCGGTCCCATCTTTCAACAGCATATTTGGATTTGCTTAAAAGAGACTTCTATCCATTCATTGCGATCATAAATGTGGGGTTGTGTTTATTTCCTTCTCTGATTACACAACTCTCAAGAAAGTGGGATTGAGAGTTCAGTATATTTTTTTATAGAGCTAGAATTTCATCACAGCCCTGCCACCCAAACCCTCAAATCTTGATAATCTAAAATCTTGAGCTCTTTAGCCAACTATTTTATAAGGATCTAAAAACGACTGTCTGAAGAAAGCCGCAATCCAACACCAAGTTATCCGATGCCTTTAAATCCATTCAATTAAATGGGTTTAATGAATGGTTGTTAAAGATAGAGTTCTAATGCACGCTTACTTGAGAGTAAACCTCACTGAACAACAGGGCTTTGCTTCCCTATAGGATTGTACAGCAGGTTTTAACAAGGATGTTGGGTGGTTTTGGGCCGCAACTTGGGCACCCAAAAAACTCTTAAATATACTAGGTAGGATTCAGGTAAAATTAAGCACATTCAGATATGAAGAGTGTCTCCAGGGGAGAGATGATCTGCCCACAGACGTGCATGGCTTGATGGAGATTGTAAATAAGCCCCTTCTAAAAACTCCAAGGAAACTTTAACTGTTGGAGGATGTGGCAGTGCTGGCCGTATCTATAGGGATCATCTTCTCCCCTAGGAATCTACCCATTCCAACTTAGATCTGCTTGGATCCCTGCTCCTCACCCGCCATCTTTGAAGATTAGGCATGTGGTGGTTACCAGGCAGAAGCTGCCTTCTCCTCTTATATTATCAGTACAACTGTTTTACCACCATTTTATTCTATTTTAAATTACGGTATATTTTACTGGTATTTGCTGCTAGATCTCCCTGTTTTAGACAATTGCTGGTTTTTAAGGATGTTTACTTGTGTTTGTTTTTTGGTTTTTTTAATTGTCCATAAGCACTTTTTTCTCTTTTGGCAATAAGCTGGGATGAAGTAACCTGAAATAAATACATTTTTCCCCCAGTGGGAGAGGTTGAAGCATGAGCTGAAGGGATGCAAGAAAATAAACGGAAATGGGAAAAGTGTGAATGTCGGCAGGATTGTACTCACAAAGGATAAACCTAAATTATTTTCTAAGACACCATTTTGCTGCCTTTGAGCCAAATTTTGATGCCCTTTTTCGCATACTACACAAGATAACATCAAATTTCTCATAGAATCATGTAGATAGATAGATCCATTGGATCCCTTTTTAAACTGGCAAGTGAGTTTAAGGCTCAAAACACATAAAGCTTCTGGTAGGCAACGTTCAGTTTTGAAGTAAACATTAATTATTCCAACTGAGTATAAAAGCCCCTTTCTGAAAGGCTCTGTTTTGATATCTGCAGCACTGGTAATTATTACTATTTCTGCTGCCTATCGCCACTATTATTTTCGGCTCACACGAAGCACCCAGGAGCCGCTGAGGAGAATTTCATGAGGTAAAATAAACCTCATTTATTGCTTGTTGTGCTTTATAATGATGATGTCAAAATCTGGGGGCCATCAGATGTCAAGGAAATAAACAGCTATCTGACTTTTAGAAGACATCGGAAGGCAGCCCTGTTTAGGGAAGCTTTTAATGTTTAATAGGTTATTGTATTTTGGTGTTTTGTTGGAAATCACCCAGAGTGGCTGGGGAAACCCAGCCAGATGGGCACGGTATAAATAATAAAAATTATTATTATTAATGTTAGATGCTGTTTTTAATATTTTGCTGGGAGCTGCCCAGAGTGGCTGGGGAAACCCAGCCAGATGGGCAGGGTATAAATAATAAGTTATCATTATTAGTGGATGCTGAGGTGCTGCCTTTTTCCTCACATATACCTATCAGAAAAAGGCGCTCTCCTCTCCTCAGCGAGGTATTTTATTCTAAAACCCCCGCAAAATGAGTCTTCTTATATGTAATCAGAGGCCTTTGGTTGCTGCTTTTCCCCCCCTTTGACTCAAACTGTAGCGCTTTTCTTCCCTTTGAATTACCTCACCAGAAACTGACTGAGGGGAAGCGCTTAAGATTTTTCAGGTTAGAATTTTGCCGCCTTTTCCTTCCCGCCCCTTCCCCTCCCCCCCCCCAACGCCTCCCCGGTCGCTCTCGCGCATGCGCCGAAACAAAAACAAAAAAACCCCTCCGCGGCGCGCACGCGCACAGGCACGCGCCTCACCCTAACCAACCCTCGCTCCAGCGAGCGGGGCGCGAGGAGGGGGGAAAGGAAGCCGAACTGCGCACGCGCCGCAGCCCAATCCGGGTCACGTCGCTGGGAGAAGTTGGAAATGCGGTGATGCGAAGGGAGGACTCGGCTCGCCCTCAAGGAACACATCGGGTCTTCGCGCATGCTCAGATTCGTCGGGGCCGGGCGGAAAGAGCCTGGCGACACCATCCATCGCGCATGCGCAGTGGGAGGTGCTGCTGAAAATAAACCCACGTTGCTTTGCTCTCCTTCCTGCAGCGAAGACTTTTTTTTTCATTTCTGTGCCATTTATTTATTTATTGCATTGAGCAATAAATAAGGAGTTTAAGGGGGCATGTACATGGTGCCCCCCCCATTTTGTCCCTGACAACAGCCCTGTGAGGTAGGCAGGCTCATAGTGAGGCCGCCCCAGTGAACTTAATGGGGATTTATTATTATTATTATTATTATTATTAATTATTATTATTTGAACTCAGGCCTCTTCCAGGTCAGAAGGCAACCAGGGTAACCGCTGCAGCACCACTGGCTTACTTGGGAGTATTAATAATAATAATAAATTTTATTTATACCCCGCCCTCCCCAGCCAAGGCCGGGCTCAGGGCAGCTAACACCGAGTATAAAAACAATTGATTAAAATACAACTTAAAAACAGAATTAAAATGCAGCCTCGTTTCAGTAGAATCTCAAATCAAAAAATTTAGGGGATGAAAACATCAAATCTTCACCAAGGCCAACTATTCAGACTGGATTATTATTATTATTTGAACCCAGGCCTCTTCCAGGTCAGAAGGCAACCAGGGTAACTGCTGTAACACCACTGGCTTACTTGGGAGTAATAACAACAACAACAATAATAATAATTTTTATTTATTCCCCGCCCTCCCCAGCCAAGACCGGGGCAGCTAACACCAAGTATAAAAACAATTGATTAAAATACAACTTAAAAGCAAAATTAAAACACAGCATTAAAATGCAGCCTCATTTCAGTAGAAACTCAAATCAAAAACTTTTGGGGGGATGAAATTGACACGTCTTCACCAAGGCCAACTATCCAGACTGGTCCTATGTGGGCCAGAAAAAAGCCAGGGAAGTCCCCAAATAGGAGTTCCATCACAGAAGGAAAAAGGAAAGAGAGGGAGGGGATCAAGTTGATTCCAAGCCAAAGGCCAGGCGGAACAACTCTGTCTTACAGGGCCTGCGGAAAGAAATCAGATCCTGAGTAAAGCTCCCTGGACTTCAGTAAGACTTCCTGATTGCTGAGTGAAGATGCACTGTTGGGTTTTCCCATTGGGGGAAAGGCTAAGAAGCAGCAGAAGACGGCTTGGTTTCCATACACCCTCAAAGAAACCTTCTATACACAGCCCTTCCTGTAGTGTCTTTTAACTCTGGTTTGTATCACAGCGTCATGGAAACAGGATGGCTCATTTGCTTATTTCGAAAACGGGTGCCCTGCACCTTCAGCGTCCTTGCTCCAAGGTTGGCAAACAAGATTTTGTTTTCAATTACGAATTAACCTGCTTTTTTCATTGTAAAGAGAGGCTTTCAGTTATTTGAAATGTGGAGTTGGAAGGGGCTGTGAGGATCATCAACCTCTGGCAACGCAGGAATCTTTTGCCCAAACTGGGGCTCAAACCCACAACCCTGAGATTAAGACTCTAATGCTCTCCCAAGTGAATTATGACAGGCCTTTTTTAAAGCAGCCTAAAGTCACTGTGAGAGTCAAGTGTAGTCAGACTAGGACTTGGATGAGGAGTGGGAGTGTTTCCGTGCGCTGCTCTGGTTCGCCAGAAGCGGATTAGTCCTGCTGGCCACATGACCCGGAAGCTGGACGCCGGCTCCCTCGGCCAGTAAAGCGAGATGAGCGCCGCAACCCCAGAGTCGGCCACAACTGGACATAATGGTCAGGGGTCCCTTTACCTTTTTCCAACTCAATGATTCTGTGAGAATATCAATATACTGGGCATTGACAGAAGGGTGGCAAAGTTGGAGAGGGGTGCTGAAGACCAAATCCTAAGGCTGCCTAGCCTACTGAAGAGGCGAACGGATGCGAACACAATCTTCAGATATACGCCAACAGCACTGAGCTAGCTGTACGGGTGGCCTGACTTGAGACGGCCTCCTAGCCTAAATTTGATTCCCCGCCGCTCCAGAGGGTCAGATCCAAAGCAAGGGGCTGAAATGAGAAGGGGGGGAATTCGTGCTACGAAGAAGCACAGACTGAGCGAGCTGCTCCAACTGCAGAACAGGTTTCCTCAGGAGGAGGAGGTGAACGACTCTCTCTCTCTCTCTCTCTTCCCATACAGCAGTTATAGGTAAACTCTACCCTCCAGATGTTTTGGCACTACAACTCCCATCATCCCTAGCTAACAGGACCAGTGGTCAGGGATGATGGGAGTTGTAGTCCCAAAACATCTGGAGGGATGAGTTTGCCTATGCCTGCCATACAGGGTTTCAAGCAGAGGGCTGGGCAGCCTCCGAACACGTGTGTTTGCAGGAGGGTGGACTAGATTGGCCTTGGCTCCCCCCTGATGGGAGTTGCAGTCTAGCAACTAGGTCCCATCACCTCCTGGCAAATAGAAGGGGAAGAAATGGAGGCAGTGAGAGATTTTACTTTCTTGGGCTCCATGATCACTGCAGATGGTGACAGCAGCCACGAAATTAAAAGACGCCTGCTTCTTGGGAGAAAAGCAATGACAAACCTAGACAGCATCTTAAAAAGCAGAAACATCACCTTGCCAACAAAGGTCCGTATAGTTAAAGCTCTGGTTTTCCCAGTCGTGATGTATGGAAGTGAGAGCTGGACCATAAAGAAGGCTGATCGCCGAAGAATGGATGCTTTTGAATTCTGGTGCTGGAGGAGACTCTTGAGAGTCCCATGGACTGCAAGAAGATCAAACCTCTCCATTCTGAAGGAAATCAGCCCTGAGTGCTCACTGGAAGGACAGATCCTGAAGCTGAGGCTCCAAGACTTTGGCCACCTCATGAGAAGAGAAGACTCCCTGGAAAAGACCCTGATGTTGGGAAAGATGGAGGGCACAAGGAGAAGGGGACGACGGAGGACGAGATGGTGGGACAGTGTTCTCGAAGTGACCAGCATGAGTTTGACCAAACTGCAGGAGTGCCTGGTGTGCTCTGGTCCAGGGGGTCACGAAGAGGCGGACACGACTAAACGACTCAGCAACAACTATGTGATATTTGAGGGACTTCCCTTTCACCTCTACAATTCTGTGTAACAGGTGATGTGAAAGGGATCTTTCTCTGCCTGAGGCCCTGGAGTGCTGTTGCTGCTGCCAGTCAGTGCTTGGCAATACCGAGCCAGCGCAATCAACAGAGTCGGAAGGGATCCCCAAAGGCCATCTAGTCCAACCCCCTTCGGTGCAGGAATCGCAGCGAAAGGAGGCGGCTTCCTACTCCTCCGCCAAGATTGCCAAGGCCCGTCGACAACACTCCCGTGAAGTCACTAAGGCAAAAGGCTCAGGAGCGCGTGCAGCACCGTTCCCACGTTCGCGGCTCTCCACGAAAGATAAAAGGAGCTCGTGGAGGGGGCATATGCCTCTGCGCATGCGCGAAAGCCTCAGCCTCCGAGCCCAAACTACAGGTCCCAGGGGGCTTTGCGCGCGGCGGGGGCCTAGGGAAGCGAGGCCACGTGACCCTTGACAACTGTCCATATTGGGAGCCTTAAAAAAAACCCAAAACAACGTTCTTTGCTTGCGTTTGTGTGGAGTTTCATTATACACAAAGGCGAAAGGCGCTGACACTCCGCAGCGCCTTTCCCCTCAGACTGAAGAGGAGTCTGTCCGTAGCGCTTGGCAAGAGCCAATGTTTCTGAGGGGAAAGATCCGGGAGCTTGGTTAGGTGACTAAATCAATGCCTGGAAAAAACACTGATTAGATTTTGGGGGCATATTTTTCGCAGCTGTCAGCGCTCGCCCTGCGCGGAGAACTTTTTTATTAATAATATCTGTCAGGAATATTATGTGCCTAGGTTGGTCGTTTCTTTTTCTGGCTTTGGAACCTGACGTAACGCTGCCGCAGGCGCTTGAGCAGGACCGCCCCGTGCAAACGAGGACCCTCACCCACACTCGGGAGAAAAATTAGCTTGGAGTGTTGCGCCTTGATTGGCCGCAGGTGCTCCGGCCTTGCTTCCTCATTGGCTCACAGGGAAACGAAAAGGCGGGAGGAAGGCGGGGGGCCGCGGCTCCTCGAGAGCCCTGTGGCCCAGCCGCCGATTGGCCGAGAATCCACGCGGGCGGTGACAGCTCCGAGCGCCGATTGGCCCTTTCTGCGGGGAGGGGGCGTGCCCTCGGGCGGACCCGCCCTCCGCGCATATAAACCCCGAGCGCAGGGGGAGCTGGCCATCGCAGGAAAGCAGCGGGCGCGGAGCGCTCTCCCTCTGGCTAGCTGCGGAGCTGCGCATGCGCTAGGGACTTTGGGGCGGAGCGGACACGGAGAGAGAGAGATGAGTCTGTTGGTGCGCGCCGGGACCTGAAATTCCGGGGGAACTGCGCACGCGCGCCGGGCCTGCGCACGAGCGGCGAGCTCGACGGCGCAGGCGTAGGAGGGGCTCTCGCGGGGCGGGAGGAGGAGCCTCGGCAGCCTCGAGCTCAGTGTGCGGCGGGAGGCGGACGAGGAAGGAGCTCCCGGCCCGTTAACCCTTTCCCCGCCGCCGGTGCCGCCTCCTCCGCCTCCGCCCCATGCAAGGCATGATCGAGATGGCGGCGGACAAGGAGACCTTCTTAGTGCCGGCCCCGCCGCCGCCCCTCCTCAAGCCCCCGCCCAGAGGAGGAGGGGGCGGGGCCGGAGGGGGGGACGTCCCCCTGGTGCAGCTGCGTCAGGGGGCCGCCCCGGCGGAGCTGCCCCAGGAGGACGCCCAGGCCCAGCCAGCAGCAGCAGGAGCAGGAGGAGGAGTTGCTCATAGGGGCCCCTCCTCTGCCAGGGTGAACCAGGGGCCCCAGGACCCTCACCCCCCCGCCCAGCGCAGACCCCCAGCCAAAGGAGGGGGTCCCTTCGCAGCAGCAGCCTCCGAGGAAGGGGAAGACAGCGTCTCCGAGCTGCAGCGGCCCCGCAACGGCTTCCAGCCCCCGCCCCACCACCAGCCCCGGGCCCCCGGCGGGGGCAAGAGGCGCAGCAGCTGCAACGCCGGCGGAGGCTTCAAGCACCCGGCCTTCAAGCGCCGGCGGCGCGTCAACTCCGAGTGCGACCCGGTGCTGCCCTCCGAGTTCCTGCTGGGGGGCAACATCTTCGACCCCCTCAACCTCAACAGCCTCCTGGACGAAGACGTCAACCAGGCGGTCAACGCCGAGACCCCCAAGTCCTCGCCGCTGCCCGCCAAGGGACGGGACCCCGTGGAGATCCTCATCCCCAAGGACATCACCGACCCGCTGAGCCTCAACAACGCCCAGGAGGACCCCCCGGTGCTGGCGTCGCCCGTCAAGCCTGGGCGGAAGCGGCACCGGCACCGGGGGGCGCAGAGGGGGACGGCCGGGCTGGAAGGAAGCGGCGGCAAACCCCCGCTGCCCGCCTCGTGCAAAGCGTGCCAGAAGACGTGTAACGGGGCCACGCCGCAGCCCTACGAACTCAACACGGCCATCAACTGCCGGGACGAGGTGGTGTCGCCCCTGCTGCCGGCCGCAGGGGAGGCTCAGCCTGGGCAGCAGGCCTCTGGGGGCGCCACACCGTCGGGCACTTCTGTGGCCTCCTGGACGGCCGGGGGCAGCAGCAGCAGCCGCCACCACCGCAAGCGGCGCAGGACTAGTAGCAAGTCAGAGGGAGGAGGAGGAGGCCGGCATCCGGGGGCCTCCACGTCCGGCGAGCAGCCCTGCCGAAGCAGCCCGGACCGGGGGCACAGCGTGCCGAGGGGCCGCCACCCTGCGGCTGCTTCTGGCCAGTCGGTCCGGCGCCAGCCGCCGCGCCACAAGTTCCAGTACGGCAACTACTGCAAGTACTACGGCTACCGCAACCCCAACTGCGAAGACCCGCGCCTGCGGGTGATGAAACCCGAGTGGTTCCAGGGCAAGGAGGTTCTGGACGTGGGCTGCAACGTGGGGCACCTCACCTTGAGCGTGGCCAAGAAGTGGGGGCCCGCCAGAATAGTGGGGGTGGACATTGACGGCGCCCTCATCCACTCGGCCCGCCAGAACATCCGGCACTACCTTTCGGAGGAGATGCAGGAGCAGCAGCAGCGGGACCACGATGGTGGTGGCACCAACAGCGAAGGGGCCAGGCGTGCCAAGAAAACCTTCCCGGCCTCCCTCATGGCCAGCCGAGGGCCCATCGCTGCACCAAGGGTACCCCAGGACGGGGTGGACGCCACGGTCTTCCCCAACAACGTGTTTTTCGTCAAGGTAAGGCGAGAGAGGAGACCTCCAAAATTATGATTTCTCAGCTTGTAGAAGCTCTAGGGAAGATGTCTGAAAACCTGGCTTTTTCAGCTCTGACTTTTAAGGTGCAACTTTAAAATACGCCAGTTTAAAGTTGATTTGGCACCAGTTGCCTTGTCACAGTTCCTTTTCCCAACATTCCTTAGAACTGCCATTTCCCAGCATTCCTCAGTGCAAGGGGTGGTAGGCTTAGAATTCTAGAATTGTGGGCTTTGAAGATTTCACCAGGGGTCATCTAGCCCAACCCCCTGCAAGACAGCGGGGGGGGCAGATTCGGGGGGGGGGTTCCACATGGCAGTTACTTTCCTACATGTGCAGGCATGCCGTGAAGGAATAAGGATGGGGAGGAGGCGGCAACATCCCGTCCTGTTCTACCAAGGCCACCTCTCGGAAGGGAGGAGCCAATGAGGCTTTTTCTTCTTACTGGGCGACCTCGGCAGAGTGACATGATTGGCCCAATTGGGGTGGGAGGATTAGGAGGCAACTTCCTGTCCAGGAGGAGGGGGAGTGGGCAAGATTGGACCAAGGTCTCCAGGCATCTGGCTTAGCTGTTTGGGAACAGCAGAAAGGCTTTTCCTGGGGAAAGCCACAAGGCCCCACACAAAGAACTGGGCCTTTGGGAGGATTTGGGGCAAGGCAGGTGAGACCCAATACCCATGTGCTTCTTCCTTCCAAGGAGTGAATGTGGGGGTGTAGAACGTCCCCCCCCCCTCGGTTAATTGGATCGTTAAGAACAATCACTGTTTGAGCCTGCAATAAATCCAGTTGCCAGATCAGCTTCCATAGCACAGATCATCCTCTGAATTCTGGTTGCTCAAGGCCGCAGGAGGGGAAAGAGAGCTCTTGCGCTTGAATTCCGCTTTCGGGCTTCTTGTAATCATCTAATTGGCCCCTGTGAAAACAAGGTGGATGGGCCACTGGCTTGATCCAACAGGCTGTTCTTGCGTTCATGCCCAGTGCAGTTTGGCGATTTAGTTCCCTTTCCCCTCTCTGTTGCTGATGGTGGCTTGCGATTTCCAGCGGCTGACATTCAGACGCATTGCTGCCTCTGACTGTGGACAATTGTGACAAGTAGCCATCAATAATAATAATAATAATAATAATAAATTTTATTTATATCCCGCCCTCCCCAGCCGAAGCCGGGCTCAGAGCGGCTAACAACACTAAAACGATAAAACATTCTAAAATCATTTCATTATAAAATTAATTCCAATCAAATTAATGGCAACCATTGGGCTAGATGTTCTGTGAAGATTGCCAGAGGAGGGAGTTAGGCTGTGCCCTGGCTAAAGGCCTGGTGGAACAGCTCTGTCTTGGAGGCCCTGCAGAAAGATGTCAAGTCCCGCAGGGCCCTGGTCTCTTGTGGCAGAGTGTTCCACCAGATTGGAGCCACAGCCGAAAAAGCCCTGGCTCTGGTGGAGGCCAGCCTAACCTCTCTGTGGCCTGGGACCTTCAAGATGTTTTTGTTTGAAGACCGTAAGTTCCTCTGTGGGACATATCAGGAGAGGCGGTCCCGTAGGTACGAGGGTCCTAGGCCGTCTAGGGCCTAGCCCTCTCCTCCATGAATTTGCCTAGTTCTCTTCTAATGCCATCCAGGCTGGTGGCCATGTGGGAGGGAGTTCCGCAGTTTAACTTCAGTTCCTTGACTGGACCTGTTTGCTTAATGTTTCTCCAGGGATGGAGATGGTAGGGAAAAGGATGTCCTGACAATTGCTTGGGTTTTGTTTTTTTGCGGGGGGGGGGGTGCCTCCTTGTTACTCTTTTAAGTTTGTCCCATTGAGCGGGCAATGGGACTTCCCGGGGAGGAAGGGAGCCCACGGTCGCCCCTTGGCACCTCCGCTTGCAGGATCTTGGGCAGCTACAGCAGAGACACCCTTTACCCGGAGCCAGGCGGCGCTGGGTGGAACAGGCCACAAATCACGTGCGTCTTAATGGCTTCTCCTTCTGTGTAAAGCGTTGGCATGACAGGGCCCCCTGGTGCCTGGCGGCAGCCATGTGGGAGAAAATGTACAGAGAGGAGGATCCTTGGTTGCGTTGGCAGCGGAGTTGCAGTCAAGTTGAGGCCAGGATGGCCTTCCTGCAGAAATTGGAAGGACGCTCTGCAGGAGGAGGAAAGGGAGAGCTCAGCTGAAATCTTGCCCAGGCACCTTGTTCATAAAGAAACCCTCCCCTGTGCTGTTGTGACTGCAGCCTGCCCTCAGCCTTTGATGCGCTGGGCTCAAAGGGGAGATCAAGTGTCGTCCCCGCCTCATCTGGCCTAACAACAAGCCCAATTCCCCCTGAGCAAGGAGCTCTGTTGGAGCTGAGCAGCCCTCTGCCACATAGGTGGGCGGGCAGGATCTCTTGGCTGTCTCCTTCTGCAGCCAAGCTGCTGATTAGCTCTGCCCACTGGAAAGCTATACAGAGGTTGATTGGGGCTGGCTGGCTTCCCACCCACCCGACAGGTCCAGCGAGGGTGACGTGTGAAAGAGACACTTTCAACCCTGGAAAGCAGAGAGTGTGTGTGTGTGTGTGTGTGTGTGTGTGAAGTGGTCAGAGTTTGGGGCCTTTGCAACTCTGGAAAAAATACTTCATGCTGCGCCTTTGCCAACAGGTGCTGCCTCTGATTACAGTGGTACCTCGGGTTACGGACGCTTCAGGTTACAGACTCCGCTAACCGAGAAATAGTACCTTGGGTTAAGAACTTTGCTTCAGGATGAGAACAGAAATTGCACTGCAACGGGAGGCCCCATTAGCTAAAGTGGTACCTCGGGTTAACAGGGAGGTATGAGGAAGTCCAGAAAATAAGTAATTTAAAATTGGAAATGGAAAAGAGAGTTTGTTTTTAATTGTTATGCTTTGTGTTTTTTATTGTTGAGTTTTGTACTGTTTTTCGTGTGTGTTTTTTTTTCTTTTCTTTTCTTATGTTGTTTAAAACTTTAATAAAAAATTATAAAAAAAAAACAAAACAGTTTCAGGTTAACCCAGACCTCCAGAACAAATTAAGTTCTTAACCCGAGGTACCACCATATTATTATTATTATTATTATTATTATTATTATTATTACCATTACCACCAGCACTACTACTACTACTACTACTACTACTATTGTTTATTAAATTTGTATACAGTGGTACTTCAGGTTAAGAACTTAATTCGTTCTGGAGGTCCGTTCTTAACCTGAAACTGTTCTTAACCTGAGGTACCACTTTAGCTAACGGGGCCTCCCACTGCCGCCGTGTCGCCATTTCTGTTCTCACCCTGAAGCAAAGTTCTTAACCCGAGGTAATATTTCTGGGTTAGCGGAGTCTGTAACCTGAAGCGTATGTAACCCAAGGTACCTCTGTACTGCCAAAGATCAGAGGGGCGGTTCACAACATAAAAAGACAAAATGAGAGCACAAAACACTATAAAATAAAAACAATCCAATAAACTCCCCCCAAACGTTTGTGATTAAAACCTAGCTGTGTTCCTGGCCCTCTTCCCTGTCCCAGCAGGAGCAGAAGAGTGGACTTGCCTAGACAATATTCACCCCTCTCTCTCTGGGTGAGGTTGCCCCTCTCGCTGCCAGGGCTAGTTCCAGAGCTATCTAGCCAAGGTGTTGGAAGTGGCTTAATTGGCAGACTGGGGCATCTGGTTGGCCACAGTGAGAATAGGATGCTGGACTACAGGGGCCCACTTTGGCCTGAACCACCACATTCTCCTTGTGTTCTTACGGGACTATTGTGTTAGGTTTGTTTGCTTGTTTTGCAGGGGGTGGGGCACAGAATAGCACTTTCTCTCCTGCTACCCATGTTCTGATGCGGGTGGGTTAAACCACTGAGACCAGGGCTTGCCGATCGGAAGGTCAGCGGTTCGAATCCCCACAACGGGGTGAGCTCCCGTTGCTCGGTCCCTGCTCCTGCCAACCTAGCAGTTTGAAAGCACACCAGTGCAAGTAGATAAATAGGTACCACTCCGGCGGGAAGGTGAATGGTGTTTCCATGCGCTGCTCTGGTTCGCCAGAAGTGGCTCAGTCCTGCTGGCCACATGACCCGGAAGCTGCATGCCGGCTCCCTCGTCCAGTAAAGCGAGATGAGTGCCGCAACATCAGAGTCGGCCACGACTGGACCTAATGGTCAGGGGTCCCTTTACCTTTACCCATGTTCTGGAGTCTGGTTTTTTGCTCAGCTGAGGGGAGACTGTGGCCTTGCTACACTTTTCCTGTTTGGAGAGCCTGCCTTAGACTTTCAACATGTGCAGTGGAGATTGTGCAAGGAGACCGGCTCTCTTATTTTTATTCATTTTGGTGAGGGATGGGGCAGTTGGCATTTGGACTGCGCTGGGGAGAGGGCGCCAACGTGGGCCGCCCTTTGGGCAGCAGAATGTGCATCTAGCGGGTTAGTCTTCAGCTGGCCTTCTCTAATGGATCTCCCTCCCTACTTTTTCTCTTCCACATTCCCCCTTGCAGGGCAACTACGTGCTGGAGCAGGACGAGCTGCTGGAGGCCCAGAAGCCCGAGTACGACGTGATCCTGTGCCTCAGCCTCACCAAGTGGGTGCACCTCAACTGGGGCGACGAGGGCCTCAAGCGCCTCTTCAAGCGGTTCTACCGCCACCTGCACCCGGGCGGAATCCTGATCCTCGAACCCCAGGCCTGGTCCTCCTACGGCAAGAGGAAGAACCTGACGGTGAGCCCAGAGGTTTGAAGCTGGGCTGGGGGGGGGGGCGGAGAGCTTGGCTTCCTCTGCCTCCTCATCTCTTGTACAGCCATGTTGTTGTTTAGTCGTGTCCGCCTCTTCGTGACCCCCTGGACCAGAGCACACCAGGCCCTCCTGTCTTCCACTGCCTCCTGCAGTTTGGTCAAACTCATGCTGGTAGCTTCGAGAACACTGTCCCACCATCTCGTCCTCTGTCGTCCCCTTCTCCTTGCGCCCTCCATCTTTCCCAACATCAGGGTCTTTTCCAGGGAGTCTTCTCTTCTCATGAGGTGGCCAAAGTGCTGGAGCCTCAGCTTCAGGATCTGTCCTTCCAGTGAGCACTCAGGGCTGATTTCCTTCAGAATGGAGAGGTTGGATCTTCTTGCAGTCCATGGGACTCTCAAGAGTCTCCTCCAGCACCAGAATTCAAAAGCATCCATTCTTTGGCGATCAGCCTTCTTTGTGGTCCAGCTCTCACTTCCGTACATCACTACTGGGAAAACCAGAGCTTTAACTATACAGCCATACCTCGTGTTAAATGTGCTTCAGGTTGAGCGCTTTCGGGTTGCGCTCCGCGGCAACCCGGAAGTAACGGAGCTCATTACTTCTGGGTTTTGCTGCTTACGCATGTGCAGACAGTCAAAATGACGTCACACGCGAAAGCTGAGAATCACCAGGCGCGCAGTCACGGGTTGCATTCGCTTCTGGGTGCAAACGGGGCTCTGGAACGGATCCTGTTTGTATCCAGAGGTACCACTGTATGTGGCATAACCCACCCAGACCTGTGGGATATAAATAACAACAAAAATTAATTATTATTGTAGGCAGGTGGCTTAGTGTGGCCAGTTCCTAGTGGGGCAGTCGGGCATTGCTGCCCTCCTTGAGATACAGGCCTGTCTGCCATGTGGCCCAGGGAAATCGCAGCAGCATTGGGTGCAGGTGGCACAGTAGATCTGTGCGTCTGGCTGTTAACCAGAAGGTTGGTGGTTCGAGCCCACCCAGGGATGGCTGCGGGCAGGATTCTGCAGTGCAAAGGGGCTGGCCGAGATGACCCTCCGGATCCCTTCCAATTCTACAATTTTGGGACTCTTGAGTCCTGAAATTGCAAGCGACCTTTGAGGGCCATCCACACCTACCTCCTGCAATGCAGGAATCGCAGCTAAAGGATCCTTGGCAGGCAGCCCCCCTGCCCCAACCCCTGCTTAAAAACCTACGAAGGAGAGCGCGCCATCTACCGAGGGCATCATCATCATTTTTAATTTGTATACCGCCTTTCTATCTTACAATACTCAAGGCGGTTTACAAGCCGAAGAAAGAAAAAATGTACATCTTATAACGATCTGATGCAATACAAAAATGTGATAATAAAACATAACTTTAAAATAGGCAACCTCCATCAAAAGAGTAACATTCAACGATCATTAGAATAGTATAAAATAATAATATCAGCATATAAAAGTTAAACAGAAACCCACCCAACAGTTACAATAATATCTAAACTATAATCAATAAAACAACGGCAAGCCACAGTACATAAAACAATACAATACACATTGAGAAGCAGAGACTAGGGCAAGGCAGGTGGAAGGAGGCCTTGCCTGATGGAGTCTCTCCCCTCGCAGTTCTTCCTCCAGGAACAGTTCCCAGGAAGTTCTTCCTGCTGTTTAGGCAGAACCTCCTTTCCCGTCCTTCGGGTCTGTTGCTTTGGGTCCCCCACCCCTTCCAGGGCAACAGAAAGCAAGCTCGCTGCACCGTCCACGTGATGGCCCTTCAGATATCTGAAGATGGCTCTCGCATCACCATATCGCTCCTACCCGGAAGGCCTTGCTGCAGTTCAGCAGCCCAGGCCGAAACCGCCAGCCTTGCCTGTTCGAGGATGCCAGAGAGAAATAAAGATAGCAGGGAGGAGAGAGGCAGAGGTGGGCTCAAGGGAGCAGCCAACTTGGGGGGGGGGGGGGGGTTGATCACGGTGCCCAACAGGCAGAGGTCACTAAGCTTAACCACGAGCCATTTGCCCCTGGGCCAAGCGACCAGGTGAGATTGACGTGGCACAATCCCTTCCTGCTGCTAAGTTCCTCTTCTCCGCTCTAATTTTTGGCATCCTTGTGGGAGGACGTGGTCAGGATCCAAAACAGGAGCAAGGAAGCAACTTTGGACTTTCTGCATCCACGCCTCTGCCCCTCCCTCATGCGAAACGAGGGATGCCAGGGTCTGCTATGTCATCCCAAACGTGTTCAGAGCCAGTTGTGTTTTCTGTTTGGGTCAAGGGCCAGAGCACTCTGCACATGCTCGGGGCTGTTAACGGAGAAATCTGAGGGCTCCCTTGGACAAAAAACAAGGACACCAGCCAGGAATAGCAGAGCAAAACAGCAGCCAGTAGGCTTGGTCTTGACTGAAGACTGTCGCCACAGGACTCCCACCTGCCACCAGGTGAAGCAAGAGGGAAGCCCCGAACAAAAGAGAACCCAAACTTTTATTAGCTGCTAATCCTCATGTTACCCCCCTCCCCAAACTACATCACAGTTATATCATGAAAGGGGAGGTCTGGCGGCAGTAATCTGAGCATCCTGGACCCTGCCCCATGGTTCTCCTTGCCCTCCACCAAACACCCATCAAGTGTAACAAAAAATATATCTACATTTCCCTGTTTTCCAGCCAAGTTAATCACACCCTTTTGTCTTCATCTGGGTTTGTTATTTCTGGAATGACCACCTGTCTGGCACTCAGGTATCAGGATGCCAGGAATTATCACTCAGGCAGAGGGGCTGCTGAGCAGCTGAGCTCACAGGTCTATATGAATTTCTGAAGTTTTCCCTGTGAGCCAGCACAGAGATCCATTGATCAGTGAATTCTTACATTTGGTGTTGTGCAGCAAAGGCCCTTTGAATAGATAGGAAGAAACTGCGACGAAGTGTTTTGTGGGGACAAATCACAAAAGTCCCAAAAGTGATTGTGCTGGTTTTGGTAGTGGGCTGCATGTGCATGATATCTGCTGGAGGGGCAACCCCCCCCCAAACCTATACATAAATCCCTGCAACACCACCTACTGCATCATACAGTCGTACGCTGTGGCCGCTGCCGGCACTGATTTCTTCTCCCTCCTTTCCCAGGAAACAATATGCAGGCATTACTACCGGATCAAGCTGAAACCAGACCAGTTCCCCTCTTACCTGACTTCGCCGGAAGTGGGCTTCTGCAGCTACGAATTGGTGGCTACACCAAGGAACACATCGAAAGGTATCAAGCCCCTGAAGTGAACCTCTGGGTGGGAGCAGGAAGAAGGGGAGCCCCACCTCACATGTTTATAAGGCGAGGGTCTAGAGGGGTGAGGTTTGCAGCCTTCAGTTGTGCTGCCCTGAGAACCTCTTAAATCCTGGGCTAGGCTTGACTCTGAGCTGAATTGCAACAGGCCCTGAGAGTTTTCAAAAAGAGAGAGAAATGGAGGGAGGGTCTAGATTGTGAGATTGGACAGAATGGAAGCAGCAGACAACCTGCATTTTGGGGGCGGGGAGGGTAACCACTGGAATACAGTGGTACTTTGGGTTACATACGCTTCAGGTTACATACGCTTCAGGTTACAGACTTCACTAACCCAGAAATAGTGCTTCAGGTTAAGAACTTTGCTTCAGGATGAGAACAGAAATCGTGCTCCGGCAGAGCTCCGGCAGCAGGAGGCCCCGTTAGCTAAAGTGGTGCTTCAGGTAAAGAACAGTTTCAGGTTAAGAACGGACCTCCGGAACGAATTAAGTACTTAACCCGAGGTACCACTCTATTGGGATGCGGGTGGCGCTGTGGATTAAACCACAGAGCCTAGGACTTGCCGATCAAAGTGCAAGTAGATAAATAGGTACCGCTCTGGCGGGAAGGTAAACTGCGTTTCCGTGCGCTGCTCTGGTTCGCCAGAACCGTCTTAGTCATGCTGGGCACATGACCCGGAAGCTGCACGCCAGCTCCCTTGGCCAATAAAGCGAGATGACCGCCACAACCCCAGAGTCGGTCACGACTGGACCTAATGGTCAGGGGTCCCTTTACCTTTACCACTGTATTACCCTGCAAAAAACCCCAGCCCATTATGCCTAGTGGCGATTTGCACAGCCCACTAAGGAAGCGAATGGCGCAGCCGAGTTCAAAATGGTAGCAATTAATTGCACGTCCGTTCAAAGCCCAATTAAAACTTAGTGGGTTCAATTCGACAAAATGGATGAGCGAGCTTCATTCCGTGATGGCAGCTTTCCAAAGTCTTGATAAGCCACTGAGATCTCCAGAGGCCATGGAGTTAATTCCACTGCCCTCCATGTGGGGGCAGCACCACCCCCTTTGGGAAGCACTGCTCTAGAGGCCCCTCTTCCAGGCTTCCTGAGGTTTTTCAAGGGGTGGGGGGCTTCTCAACGCACCCTCTGCCGCCTCCTTAACTCTTCTCCTCTTCCCCGCAGGATTCCAGCGACCCATCTATCTCTTCCACAAGGCCGGCCCTGGCGCCCACTGAGAGCGTCTCTGCCGCTGACGCCTCGCCCCTCCTTTTCGAATCAGCCACTTGCTGGGGCCGGGGGGGGGGCTAACGCGACCCCCCTCACGGATGAATGTTGGACACTTTGCTGGCAGAGGGGAGAGCCTTTCCTCCCGGCCAGGACGGAGCAAGCCAGACTTCAAAGACAGCCAGAGACTGCAGTGGGGCAGCGGAGATTCGCCCTGGAGCAGGACCTTGACTACTGTTATGGGGTGGGGTGGGGGGTTGAGAGGTTATGGGGTGCACTCCAGGGGGGTGGCGTTTGCACCGAGGTGTCGTTTTCTTAGTCCCTGGAGCGGGGAGAGCATGGGCTGCAGCTCCCCCACCCCCAATATGTCGGGTGCTCAGCTCCCTGTCGCTCAAGCCAACAGTTTAGCAACATTTGGGGGGGAAGAGGCAGGGTGGGCAGCTGGGAGACCGGATGGCTGGGAGTTTTAGCACAGCAGAAGAAGTTCTTTCTCTGTCCCTTTTGCCATTTCCTGTTCAAGAGGCGTCCACGTCCCAGCGGGCGCCTTCTGGGCGCTGCTGTGCTACAACTCCCACCAGCACCGCAGCCAGGGAGAGAGAAGAATTCAAAAGCTGGTGCAAAAGGGGGGCATCTGCGGCACCGATCGTCCCTTGATAGCTTCAGGTTGGGTTGGAAGAAGAACAGGGAAACCTAGCCTTTCGTTGCTGCTTCCACCCACCTCCTGCAAAGGGTGTCTTAACATCTGTATTGGGGAGCGGGGGGGGCGCTCCCCTGCCTTGGCCAGCAGCAGATGTTCAAGGCCTCCCCTCTCCCTACTCCAGAGTCCCTGGGGCAACGAGGATTCTGCCCCCACACAGCCAGCAGGAAGACGCATGCCTGGA
Source organism: Podarcis pityusensis (assembly GCF_964106645.2). NCBI lineage: Eukaryota > Metazoa > Chordata > Lepidosauria > Squamata > Lacertidae > Podarcis > Podarcis pityusensis. The sequence goes on along the minus strand of NC_138038.1, from coordinate 53,270,808 downwards.
TTGCGGACGTACCCTGCCCATCTTCGTCAAGTCTGATGCCTTGCTCAGCAGAGTGTTGCCTTCAGCGTGTGACGGGGAGACGACTTTTAACAACACCACCACCATCTTGTTTCCCACGAAAAAAACACCACCTTTCTGGGGAACCTTTCTGCCTTTTTGGGGGTGTATCTGAAGGGGACCCCTTCTCTGGAGTTCTTTCTTTAAAAAAAAAAAAGTTGATTCTATATATAAATAAAAGCCTACGGATTATTACCAATCTATGTGTTTTGTGTGCAGGTTGGGCCAAACGCCACATTCGGGGGAAGAGGGTCTGCGCGGTTTTTTAAGAGAGACTCGAGGGCGGCTGTTGGCGTTCAGGCGAAGACACGCCACCCTGTTGATCAATAACTGGGAGACTGGAGAGGACATGTGCTTCGAATTAAGTTTTATGTATGAAAAGCGAACTGTGGGGAAAGGGTGCAAAAGGGAGTCCCGTTTGAATAAATAGTCCTGCACCACACAGCAGTCTTGAGTCCAGTTTTGGGGGGCAGACGGGCCATCATCCCCTAAGGCCCTTTAACTCTCCCACTGGCGCAGCTTTCGGTACATGAAGAAAGTGGTGGCTGGGTCCCGAGTTCGAGGTTGCAGCTTCAGAGGGGGCAGACCCTCCACTTCCAGGAAGGGGCTCTCCGTGAACAGCTGCTCTGGGTCGTAGAAGGCCAGGAGGTCGGGGCCTGTGCAATCCAGCTCCTAGCAGAGAAGAGACGGGACGGTTGCTTAGGAGGGAAAGTCCTTAATGAAGCACAATGTCATCCAATGCTTTACCAACTGCACTGGCTCCCGGTGGAGTACAGGGTCAGGTTTAAGGTGCTGGCTTTGACCTTTAAAGCCCTATGTGGCCTAGGACCCACGTACCTATGGGACCGCCTGTCCTGGTATGCCCCACGGAGGACCTTGAGGTCCACAAATAACACTGGTGGTCCCAAGCCTCAAGGAGGTTAGATTGGTCTCAACTACGGCCAGGGCCTTTTCAGTAGTGGCCCCGACTTGGTGGAACGCTCTGTCACAAGAGACCAGGGCCCTGCGGGACTTGACATCTTTCCGCAGGGCCTGCAAGACGGAGCTGTTCCGCCTGGCCTTTGGTTTGGACTCGGTTTGACCCCTATGTTTCCCTCCCCTTATAGTTTTGATCTATGGGCTACTATTAAAATGAGGCTGCATTTTAAATTGTATTTTAACCCAGTATTTTAAATTGGGTTTTTTTTCTCCCTCTCTTTTTCCCCTATTACTGTGATTTTATTTTATTGGTGGTGTTAGCCGCCCTGAGCCCGTCTCTGGCCGGGGTATAAATAAAAATTATTATTATTATTAAACTGTGGAACCCCAAGGGACATCTGGTCCAACCCTTGCAATTCAGGAATGCCAACCATTTGCAACCTTAGCTTTGCAAACGTGCTGGCAATCTTATTGCTGCACCGCTAGGAGGATTAGACAAATTCCTGGGAGAAGAGAGCTGACGGTAGTGTCAGAGGGCAGTCAACCTTGTGAACACCGGTTGCAGGAAACCACAAGAGGGGAAGAGTGCTCTCACGCTCGAATCCTGCCTGTGGGTTTTCCAAAAGAGTCATCTGGTTGGCCACTCTTGAGAACAGGGTGCTTGCTGTTAGAAGACATCCGAAGGCAGCCCTGTTTAGGGAAGCTTTTGATGTTTGATGTATTACTGTATTTTAATATTTGGTTGGAAGCCGCCCAGAGTGGCTGGGGAAGCCCAGCCAGATAGGTGGGGTATAAATAATAAATTATGATGATGATGATGATGATGATGATGATGATCTTAAGGGAGCGCTTTCCCGTCCTCCACAGGACATCACTCAGCACATTCACCCCCGTTGCTGGACCTTCAGTTTGGAGAGACGCTCATAACACTGGTGTAAACCCATTGGACCATTGATTGACACCCCACCTATTTCCAAATTTGGGGGGTGGGGTTAAAGTCACCTGTCTCGATGAAAGTATATGATGTGGGACATGATTGAGAATCGTAGACTCAGGGACGGAGAATTATAAAGCGTCAAAATAGTGTCTGGAGGATGGATGGCGGCTAACAGATTGAGGTTGAATCCTGACAAGACAGAAGTACTGTTTTGGGGGGACAGGGGGCGGGCAGGTGTGGAGGACTCCCTGGTCCTGAATGAGGCAACTGTGCCCCTGAAGGACCAGGTGTGCAGCCTGGGAGTCATTTTGGACTCACCGCTGTCCATAGAGGCGCAGGTTAACTCTGTGTCCAGGGCAGCTGTCTACCAGCTCCATCTGGTACGCAGGATGAGACCCTCCCTGCCTGCAGACTGTCTGGCCAGAGTGGTGCATGCTCTGGTTAGCTCCCGCTTGGACTACTGCAACACGCTCTACGTGGGGCTACCTTTGAAGGTGACTCGGAAACTGCAATTAATCTAGACTGGTGACTGGGACCACATAACACCGGTCCTGAGAGACCTCCATTGGCTCCCAGGACGTTTCCGAGCACAATTCAAAGTGTTGGTGCTGACCTTGAAAGCCCTAAACGGCCCCAAAGGCCCAGGATACCTGAAGGAGTGTCTCCACCCCCATCGTTCTGCCCGGACACAGAGATCCAACTCCGAGGGCCTCCTGGCGGTTCCCTGGTTGCGAGAAGTGAGGTTACAGGGAACCTGGCACAGGGCCTTCTCGGTGGTGGCGCCCGCCCTGTGGAACGCCCTCCCACCAGATGTGAAAGAAATAAGCAGCTATCTTCTCTTTAAAAGACATCTGAAGGCAGCCCTGTTCAGGGAAGTTTTTAATATTTAACGCTGTATTGTTTTTAACACTTGATTGGGAGCCGCCCAGAGTGGCTGGGGAAACTCAGCCAGATGGGCGGGGTATAAATAATAAATTATTATTATTATTATTATTATTATTATTATTATTATTATTATTTTATTAGTGTAAAATATGGAAGCAACAAGGAGAGGCAGGACTGAGATGTGGAGATATGCTTCAGAGATCCAGACTGTGGGGAGTTCCAAAAAATTAATAATTATAATTTGGACTAGAAAATTGTCTTTTTTTATTTTAGTTTTTTTTTTTTAATTTTAATTGGAGTATTATGATTGGATATATTAATGGGATGTTTTTTATTGTAGAATCAATAAAAATGATTTAAAAAAAAATAAAGTCACCCATCTCCTCCAGCTCTGGGGAATCCTCAATGCCGCCCCCCCTTCCCTGCTCACCTTCCTGGGTTCAGGACGGGTCCGGACAAGGGCGAGTTTCTCCTGCACGGCTGAGCTGAGCAATTCAACTTCTGGCACTTCCAGGCTGACGAGGCCTTGATAGAGTTGTTGCTCCCGACGGATGTTCATACCTGCGAAAGGTGTGTTGGGAGAAAAGGCCGAGGAGTTTATAAAACAGGGAATTGCGTGGAGAAAATGGATGGAGAGAGAAGTTCTCATGCCTCTCGTCGCACTCAAACCTCGGCCATCCACTGGAGCTGAATGTTCGAAGACTAAGGACAGGTAATAATAAATTTATTATTTGTACCCCGCCCATCTGGCTGGGTTTCGCCAGCCACTCTGGGCGGCTTCCAACAAAGATGAAAAACACATCAAAATGTCACACATTATAAACTTCCCTAAACAGGGCTGCCTTCACATGTCTTCTAAAAGTCGGATAGTTGTTTATTTCCTTGACATCCGAAGGACGGGCGCCACCACCGAGAAGGCCCTCTGCCTGGTTCCCTGTAGCTTTGCTTCTCGCAATGAGGGAACCGTCAGAAGGCCCTCGGTGCTGGACCTCAGTGTCCGGGCTGAACGATTGGGGTGGAGACGCTCCTTCAGGTCTACTGGACCGAGGCTATTTATGCAGCTGGGATTAAGCCGCCTTGCTTCCTCCAGATGTGGAGGCAATCCTGGCCAGCGACCATTGATAACCCTCCTGAGGCAGAGAGTTCCATAGGTTAACCACGCGCTGCCCAAAGAAGGGCTTTCTTTTTACCTCCCAACGCTCATCTCCCGATACTCACCCTCGCCAGCCCGGGCTTCCACAGCGCAGCGAGCAACAAAAGAGCGCTGCACCAGTTGTTCAGCCGCCTGCCGGGCGTTAAAGCCCTGCTCCCGCACGGCGCGCACTTCTGCCACCAGAGCAAGAGTGCTGTGGGGAACGGGGCCGGCCAGCAGGTTGTGGGGCGGACACGATCCCTCTTCTGTCTCCTCCTCCTCCCCTGCCGGACTCAGGGAGGGCTCTCTCGCCAGCGTGATGGTGATGGGAGATTCTCCTGCACTGCTGTGGACCACCTCCACTCTGGGCTTGGGGGGGTTGAGGCTGACCATCCGGACATCGTCCGACCGGGATCCCCGCCTCGCAGGAACGGCAACCTCCGTTCCAGGCTGCGGGGCATCTGAGGGGACCGGCCCGATGTCATCGGATTTGGATCCCAGCCTGAAACGAACCTGGAAATGGACAGTCGAGATGGGGAAGAAGAGGTGAATTGTGAACAACTTGCTAAAATGAGAAACATCTTCCGCAGAAGAAAAGGCTCAGGAGGAAATCCAGGAACAAGTCCCTAAGACCAGGCATGTCCAAAGTCCATTTGGGGCCTAATCTTCCACTGAACTACATCCCTTCCCCTCTGGAGAGGGTGTGGGCAAGTCCTACCTCTGTGCCTTCCTGCATAAAGGTAACGGGACCCCTGACCATTAGGTCCAGTCGCGGCCGACTCTGGGGTTGCGGCGCTCATCTCGCTTTACTGGCCGAGGGAGCCGGTGTACAGCTTCCGGGTCATGTGGCCAGCAGGACTAAGCCGCTTCTGGCGAACCAGAACAGCGCACGGAAACGCCGTTGACCTTCCCACCGGAGTGGTACCTATTTATCTACTTGCACTGGTGTGCTTTTGAACTGCTAGGTTGGCAGGAGCAGGGACCGAGCAACGGGAGCTCACCCCGTTGCGGGGATTCAAACCGCCGACCTTCTAATTGGCAAGCCCTGGGCTCTGTGATTTAACCCACAGCGCCACCCGCGTCCCTACTTCCTGCATAGATTTCCCAATTAATGGGAAATCTGGCGACGGATTTGGTAGTTTCAAACCACCTCCTCTCCACTTTCCTCCTCATGCTCCCAGCTCCCACTCACCTGTCTACGGTGTGCTTTCCCCTGCTGGGGTCGCCGAAGGATCCCGCCCCCCGGCCTCCTCACACAGGCTCGCTCGGGGGTGAGCACCATCTCAGGCTCGGGGACCAAGCCTTGGGGAGTCGGGGGTGGGAGGGGCACGGGTGCAGCGCAAGGGAGGCTGTCTCTGTCGTCGCTGCAGGTGAGAGTGGGGGCAGCAGCCATCATGGGACGAATGCAACCTGTAGATAAGAGAAAAGAGTATTCAAACCAGTGGTTTCCAATTTTTGAGGCCAGGTGGGGCCGACTCTACTGCCCCTTTGTTCGATAAACTCCCCACCCTATAAAAAAACATTATGCAGAACAGCTAAGGGAGAGAAGTAACGCAATGACATTCAAAACACAATTAATCCCACCGGCCCCTAGGGGGCACTGCTGCCCACTCTGGGAGCCACTGATGCAATATGTAAGCAGCAGCAGTGCAAACTTCCAGTCATCCACCAGCAGAGGGCGCTGTTTCCAAACGTCTGCTCTGAGCAGACAGTCATAGCCTGGTGCTCACCACTTGTTTTGCACTAGCTTCTGGGGCTGATGGGAGTTGTAGTCCAAAACATCTGGATTTCACCAGGCTGTCCTAACTAAGCCCTGTTTTTATTGGAGGGAGCCCATCCTCAGCGCATTGCAAACATGCGCTGGATTATGGAGAAAGCGAGAGAGTACCAGGAAGACATCTACTTCTGCTTCATTGACTATGCAAAAGCCTTTGACTGTGTCGACCACAGCAAACTATGGCAAGCTCTTAAAGAAATGGGAGTGCCTGATCACCTCATCTGTCTCCTGAGAAATCTCTATGTGGGACAAGAAGCTACAGTTAGAACTGGATATGGAACAACTGATTGGTTCAAAATTGGGAAAGGAGTACGGCAAGGCTGTATATTGTCTCCCTGCTTATTTAACTTATATGCAGAATTCATCATGCGAAAGGCTGGGCTGGATGAATCCCAAGCCGGAATTAAGATCGCCAGAAGAAATATCAACAACCTCAGATATGCAGATGACACAACCTTGATAGCAGGAAATGAAGAGGAATTAAAGAACCTTTTATTGAGGGTGAAAGAGGAGAGCGCCAAATATGGTCTGAAGCTCAACATCAAAAAAACGAAGATCATGGCCACTGGGCCCATCACCTCCTGGCAAATAGAAGGGGAAGAAATGGAGGCAGTGAGAGATTTTACTTTCTTTGGCTCCATGATCACTGCAGATGGTGACAGCAGCCACGAAATTAAAAGACGCCTGCTTCCTGGGAGAAAAGCAATGACAAACCTAGACAGCATCTTGAAAAGCAGAGACATCACCTTGCCAACAAAGGTCCGTATAGTAAAAGCTCTGGTTTTCCCAGCAGTGATGTATGGAAGTGAGAGCTGGACCATAAAGAAGGCTGATCGAGGAAGAATGGATGCTTTTGAATTCTGGTGCTGGAGGAGACTCTTGAGAGTCCCATGGACTGCAAGAAGATACAACCTCTCCATTCTGAAGGAAATCAGCCCTGAGTGCTCACCGGAAGGACAGATCCTGAAGCTGAGGCTCCAAGACTTTGGCCACCTCATGAGAAGAGAAGACTCCCTGGAAAAGATCCTGATGTTGGGAAAGATGGAGGGCACAAGGAGAAGGGGATGAAGGCAGAGGATGAGATGGTGGGACAGTGTTCTTGAAGCTACCAACATGAGTTTGACCAAACTGCGGGAGGCAGTGGAAGACAGGAGAGCTGGCGTGCTCTGGTCCAGGGGGTCACGAAGAGTCGGACACGACTAAATGACAACAACAACAAATCCTCATGGATAGTTGTGGAATTCACTGCCATAATAAATAATAATAATTTATTATTTCTACCCCGCCCACCTGGCAGCGACTGCTGCTTGTTTAGGGCACCAGAAAAGCAGGGACATGAGAAAAATGGGATTTTATTTTTATGAATTTGATATTGGGACTGCATCCCAGTATTCATCAAGGGAAAAACCAGAACTTCATTAAGACTTCCTAACCCTCCACTCTACACCCATTTTTCTGCTCTCTTTTTATTCCTTATCCCCACCTAAACCGGAGGGGGGTGGGGTGGACGGTGTCCTAACATTAAATCGAAATAATGCGAAGAAATCAGATCCAACCCGGCTTTGCGCGTGACATCCATGCATGCCCGTTTCAGCATACATGTAAGCCTTGGGCCATTTTGGAAAACAGTGTTTAGTTTAGTGTTTTGTTTTGTTTTTATTTTGAATTACATATTGGTAGGGGCAGGGAGCCTCACAGCATAATTTTCCCAGGTGCTTGCAAATGTCTTAGTCCGGCCCTGGGTCGAATCCAGCTGCCACAGGGATCTTTTGATGTTTTACGGGGGGAGTATTTTGCAGGAGGGGACGCGGGTGGCGCTGTGGGTTGAACCACAGAGCCTAGGACTTGCCAATCAGAGGGTTGGCGGTTCGAATCCCCACGACAGGGTGATCTCCCGTTGCTCGGTCCCTGCTCCTGCCCACCTAGCAGTTCGAAAGCACTCCAAAAAGTGCAAGTAGATAAATAGGTACCGCTCCGGCGGGAAGGTAAACGGCGTTTCCGTGCGCTGCTCTGGTTCGCCAGAATGACTTCGTCCTGCTGGCCACATGACCAGCTGTACGCCGGCTCCCTCGGCCAATAAAGCGAGATGAATGTCGCAACCCCAGAGTCGGCCACGACTGGACCTAATGGTCAGGGGTCCCTTTACCTTTTATTTTGCAGGATGTGGGACAAGAAGCTACAGTTAGAACTGGATATGGAACAACTGATTGGTTCAAAATTGGGAAAGGAGTACGACAAGGCTGTATATTGTCTCCCTGCTTATTTAACTTATATGCAGAATTCATCATGCGAAAGTTTAGCGTTTTGTTTTGTTTTTATTTTGAATTACATATTAGGAGGGGGCGGGGAGCCTCACAGCATAAATTTTTGCGGTGCTTGCAAAAGTCTTAGTCCGGCCCTGGGTCGAATCCGGATGCCGCAGGGATCTTTTGATGTTTTAGGGGGGGAGTATTTTGCAGGATCCCAGTTTGCAACCCCCCGCCTTTGCACATTTTCTGCAAAGCCCAAATTGCACATTGCACACCTTCCTCCCCCCACCCCCCAGTTTCCAACCCGGCCCCTTACCCCCTTTTATCTCCAAGCCCCTCCACTTCTCGGCTTCTCCCTCGTCTAAACTCCACTCTTTGCCTCCGGCTGGGAAGAATCTGGGGACGGTTGAAGCGGGCGGTGCAAAAGGAAGCGAGCAGCCTCGTTTTCGGTCCAAGATGGCGCCTGTCCTGAAAACGCCCTATCTAAAGCCATGGAGAGCCATAGAGTCGCGCGGCGCAGCAAGTCCCAGTCCGGCAATTCCCGCGGCGTAACATTCGCGCCCTCTAAGGAAAGGTCGGAGGCTTTGCAAGCGTAACCTCAGAGGGGCGGGGCTGGGGCGTAGCCTCGTTGTGAATCGAAGATGGCGGCCGAGCTGGGAGCGCTCTATCTAGAGAATGAGCGGCGGGAAAGGGAGGGAGGGAGGCAAGGGCGGCCTTCTGGGTTAATTAGGGTGGTGCGGAAGCTGCGCCTGCGCATCAGGTTCTTTCTGAATGCAAGATGGCGGCCCAAAAAGACACTTCTCCGCCGGTTCGAAACCAGCTCTCGGCATAGATACTAATAATAATAAATAACAAATAATTAATAATATTCATAGCTATTATTATAAAAGTAATTATTAATAATAATTGCAGGAGGCTCAGGAAACTGTTCTAGGTGTCCACTTGAATCCACTGCAACTTTTAAGTTCTATGATTCAGTGGTTCTAATAATTTTTTATTATTATTATTATTTTTAATTAAATCTGCAGTAGGTTTATTTTAAAAGCAATCAGGAACCCGACACTTACCACTCCCTACCAAACCAATTCGACTTTAGGCTGCCATATCCAAATCAGAAAGTGGTTTTTTTATTTTAAAAAATGTTGATTTCCTCCCCCCCATCTTTTTCCAGAGGTACCACTGAGGTCAGTGGGAACATGCCCAGCAAGATTTAAAGACACCCCTGCATATATTTGAACCTTGCCGCATATGAACCATTCCTTATTCAAGAACGTTTGTAGTGAGATTTTATATATGTGCCATATATTATATGCAGCGTAATAACTGTAATAAGGCTGTAATAAGAAAAAACAAAGAATAAATCAAAACCGGAATTTGTTTCAAAATGGGAGGTGAAATATACTCAGAGTCGCAAAGTGATTTCATGCTCTTTATTCAGCTCATAGTGGTAAGGAGGAATGAATGAAAGTCCCCTCAAAGAATCTGCTTTATATACATTATTTACACAATGGGCTGCACATGATTGGCTAATTCTGGAATTCTACTGTAAGCCAATCAGGTTGTGGATTCACTTCTATCTGGAGCATGATTGGGTGGTTCCTGCCAACCAATCATACTGCTGCATTGTTCTAGGACCAATCAGACTGCTGCATTCTGAATCCTATTGTTCTAGGACCAATCAGACTGCTGCAGTTTGGATCCTATTCAACTCAGTGCATAACAGGAGGTTTTCAAAGAATATTTGAAAAATAGATATAGTAGTTTAAATTCTGTTTCAGCATTCGAGGAACTTCGGTAATAGTTGCAAGGTAGATATAAGAAATTAGATATATTAAGAAAAAGTTTAATTATGATAAAAGTGTGTATTGGCAATAAGTAATACGAAATCGAAACATGGAATAGACGGGAGGTTGGGTCTTTAGTCTTAAGACCAATATATGTTTTATCGTTTGTTAAGAAAATTATGTGTCTATGCTTATTCCTGTGTGTAATTTGGTATTTGTGTTTTTTCTTTTTTTCTTTTTTGCTGTATCAATAAAAATTTAAAAAGAAAAAAATAAAGAACTGTAATAAGGCTCTCGGTGGAAAACCAGTTGCCTTTTAATCTCCCCGGCCCCGGAAAAACAAAACAAAACAAAACTCAAGAGGGGTTTGTGCTTTTAGCTATGACATGAGGAAATTTATTGCCAATTTATTGCCTGGTACAAGATTCGCCAGCCTGCTGCCCTCCAGGTGCGTTGGACTACAACTCCCATCAGTGCTTTTCAGGGGCTGATGGGAGTTGTAGTCTGACACACCTGGAAGCCCCCCAGATTGGCATTTGAAGGACGAGGAGGTTAAGTCGGTTATGATTCACTGGGCCAAAGATTTTGGGTATAATATACAGCTGAGTGATTGGGTGAAATTATGGAAAGGAGGTTTAAAATTTACTGCATGCAATGCCCTAAAAGAAAATGTGATGAAAATGATTTATAGATCGTATAAAACACCTGTCAAGTTAGTGAAAATGTATAAAATTAGTAATAAATGTTGGAAATGTAAAGAAAAAGAGGGAACATTTTATCACATGTGGTGGGAATGCAAAAAGGTGAAATGCTTCTGGGAAATGATATATAACGAGATGAAAAAAATGTTGAAATATACATTTATAAAGAAACCAGAAGCATTTTTACTAGGCATTGTTGGGAGTGATATAAATAGAAAGGGATGTAAGCTCTTTTTATATGCAATAACAGCCGCAAGAATATTATTGGCCCAAAAATGGAAGCAAGAAGAACTACCGATGATTGAAGAATGGAGGATGAAGTTAATGGACTATGCAGAACTAGATAAACTAACAGGAAGGATTCGAAACTGGCGGGACCAGAAATTCACGGAAGACTGGAGTAAATTTACGGACTATTTGAAAAGTATTTGTGAAGATCAGATGACGTTTGTAGGTTTGCAAGAAGTTTTGTGAGGAGTATTATTGGAAGAATTGCAAAAATGGAGAAGGGGGATGGTTAGTTAAGATATTTAAAGGTAATATAAAGTTAAGAAATGCATAAGAAGTGGTTAAAACGGTGGATCATCAGAGGTGCTGATGTAAGTCCAAAAAGATTGTATAAGTGATAAGTTTTGTGGTACATTTTATAATTTATATGTTAAAATCAATAAAAATTATTATTATTATTTTTAAAAAAGGAAGCTCCCCAGATTGGCCAGGGCCGGGTTAGAAAAAGGTGCCCTTGAAAAATACTACCGTGTCCTCACAAGGGAAGCTTTCTCAAATTTGAACCCACAGAGGGTGATGGACTACAACTCCCATCTTCCACAGGGACTGGGATCTGAAGAACCGCTGGCAGATGCAGCCAATGCCCATTGAGTCAAGGACCCTGGCAAAGCACTGCTTGCGACTGAAGCCTTGGAGTTCCCTCTGCCGGCCAGACTCAGTTTTCAGGCCCCTTCATCTGTGAAATGGGCGCAGCCGCAGGAGGCGGGGAGATCCAGTGAGCGGCGGCGAGCGGCGCTGAGTCTTTGTCCGAAGAGCCTCTGGAAAAAAATCCCTTTTTTTTGCACACGGATAGATCTGCCCTCTCCTCTGTGATAAAGGTTTCCGCTGCAGTTGGTGGCAGAACAATAACTCGCCGCGGATGAATGCCTGGCAGCGGGTGCAGGAATTTCCTGAGCGCTGGGTGGATGGGAACGGGAGAGGTCTGCAGGGGAGATATATAATGGAAGCAGCCAAATAATAGATTTTGCTGACTGTCAGAAATGATAGCGCAGGGCTTCCCCTGTTTTGGCTAGCAGCCGAGATAGAAAACTCTGTTTTTAGTCGAGCGTATGTGTTATGTCTCCTGTCTTAAGGGCCGGACTCCTGGGTCCCCTGCGGAAGGGCGACAGGACTCTCCAGAGCTTGCCAAAAAATCCAGGTAATTCTGTCCCCGAGCTGAAATCCCTGCAGTCTCATCCTAACCATCTTTTCTCAATTTATTCCTATGGGGTTTATTTCCCATAAACGTTCATAGGGTTGAATTCGAGGAAGCGGAGTTCTGGGCCTTTTTCAGAGCAGGAGGAGCAAAGACTAGAATATGCTGGGATATTTCATAGAATCGTAGATTTGCAGAGTTAGACGAGACCCCCAGCGGTCATCTATTCCAACCCCCTGCAATTATTGTTGTTATTTATTAAATTTGCATACCGCCCAAGTTCTCACAGCGTAAAAAATACGAGAGAAAAACGCAGAATACGTAATAAAAACAGGAGCAAAAAGGAAACAAAGCAATAACCCGCCTCCCGGGTAAGAAATGTGATGTGTGGTTCCAGCGATACGAAGCAATAACAAGATTTTCCTGCGACAGATTTGCATAGATTAATTAGCAGACGAGGAAAACCATCAAGCAGAGGGCTGGTTACACCTTCGCTTTTCTTTGTTGGCGTTCCTTCTCCGCACTTGCGGTTTAAATGGCAATGCTTCTTGGGAAGATGGCGTTTCTAATCCAATATTATTATTATTATTATTATTATTATTATTATTATTATTAGGAAAGCTAAATGGTAATGAGAATAAGAACCTGGGCTGCTGGATCCGGTCCAAGGGGCTCCATCTTGTCCAGAGTGGCCGACCAGATGCGCATGACGGGAAATCCTAAAATTGGGACCTGAGTGCGAGAGCAACACTTGTGATTTCCAGTAACTAGTGTTCAAAGGTATACTGATGCTGGAGGTTTGGTTTGATGCTTCTTTATGCTTCATATATTCTGTAAGCCACCCAGAGTGGTTGGGGAAACCCAGCCAGATGGGTGAGAGATAAATAATACAATTATTAATTGTTGTTGTTGTAGTAGTATACAGCAGCTGTGGTGTGTAGCCATCGATAGCCCATAAATTTGTCTTTCTTGGGCTCCATGATCACTGCAGATGGTGACAGCAGCCATGAAATTAAAAGACGCCTGCTTCTTGGGAGAAAAGCAATGACAAACCTAGACAGCATCTTAAAAAGCAACGATCACCTTGCCAACAAAGGTCCGTATAGTTAAAGCCATGGTTTTCCCAGTAGTGATGTATGGAAGTGAGAGCTGGACCACAAAGAAGGCTGATCGCCGAAGAATGGATGCTTTTGAATTCTGGTGCTGGAGGAGACTCTGGAGAGTCCCATGGACTGCAAGAAGATCAAACCTGAAGGAAATCAGCCCTGAGTGCTCACTGGAAGGACAGATCCTGAAGCTGAGGCTCCAAGACTTTGGCCACCTCATGAGAAGAGAAGACTCCCTGGAAAAGACCCTGATGTTGGAAAAGATGGAGGGCGCAAGGAGAAGGGGACGACGGAGGACGAGATGGTGGGACAGTGTTCTCGAAGCTACCAGCATGAGTTTGACCAAACTGCGGGAGGCAGTGGAAGACAGGAGGGCCTGGCGTGCTCTGGTCCAGGGGGCCACGAAGAGGCGGACACGACTAAATGACTAAACAACAACAATAGCCTAGCCATCCAAATTGATGTCCATCGGCTGCCTGCTGTGGGAGGGAGTTCCACAGTCTAACTAGGCGCCGTGCGAAGGTCTCTTTTTGCCCTTTCCAATCACAAGTAGGGAGAAGGCTGCCCTTGCGCTTGGGTTTTGCTTCCAGTCTTCGTAGGGGCACCTGCTTGGCCAGCAAGGGTTGATGGACTTGTCTCTTCTGCTACTCCGGAGAGCAGGACTCGAACCCATGGCTTCAAGTTACAAGAAAGAAGATTCGGACTCCACATCAGGAAGAAATTTCTGGGGGTTAAGAGCCGTTTGAGACCCCCCTGGAAGCTGGCGGGCTCTCCTTTGTTGGAGAGGTTGGGTGGCCCCCTGCCGGCGGTTCTTTAGCCACGATTTTTGCCTAGCCCCTGTGATCCATGCGACGGACTTGAGATATTTGTAGAATAAATTTTGAAGAAATTCTTCCAATTTTTCTTCTTCTTTTTCTCCTTTCTTCTTTTCTGTTCTTTTTTATATGTGTGTCCTTATCTGAAATACATATGTATGTCTTTGCAGTATTTTGCTTGTATTTTGTAATAATTATGTTAAATAAATTTAAAACCTCCAGCGAAGGGGATTCCACCACCATCCGAGCTCCTGGCATCACAGGACTGTCGAGTTGGAACGGGACCCCCGATGGTCATCCATTCCAACCCGCTGCAAGCCAGGAATCTTTGGCCCGACGTGGGACTCGAACCCACCACCTTCAGCCTCGCGCTCTACCGAGTCAGTTTCTGTGCCGTCCAGCGCCTAGCAACCCAGTGGCACCCACACAAATGGGGAGATTGGGGGGGGGTTGCCGTTTGTTCAGATCCCCCCCATTTTCCTTTAAGGCCTCTTTCGCTGGGAAAACCGGGGTAGGCCTCATAACTCGAGGCACAAATTGATTCCAGACAGCAATGTCCAGGAAAGGCGGAGGTGGGGGGGGGGGTTGAGTGTTTTTTAGGGTGGGGGGAGACGGCGGTCTCCGACTGGCTAGTTTTGAGCGCTCCATAAAAACATAGCCTGTTTCGAATTAGGCTGGCCTCACTCCCCACTCTGCCCCACATCACCCCGATAAATTTCTACCCCGCATCCGGACTTGGAGGGGATACTGGACCTCCACCCCGCTTCCTGACATGAGATAAAAGAGGAAGGAGACCCCCCCCCCCAATTAAGATTTAAGGGCACCGATAGCGGACCCCTTTGCGTGCGAGGTTTTTTTGGGGGGCGGAAAGAGGCCTCGTGATGGGATGGGAAAGTGTGGGGTGGTTTGTTGGGGGCAGGAAAGAGAAATGGATCCCGGATGGAGAGGAGGGGGGCGTTTGCCCACCCCCCAAAAACACACCGGCCCAGATGGTCTTCATCTGTCGAGCATCCCTACGTGTTTTTAATATCTCCATTTATCTTTTCTCCGGGATGATATTTAAGACCCTCGAGAGCAGGGAAATGGATCCGGGTGCGAGGGGGGAGAGAGAATGGGCTGCTGAAAGTCAGTGCGGACACCCCACCCCCCGTCCGCCCCTCTTGGGGGGTGAGGAAGAAGAAGACGGGGGTCTATTCTAGATAATCTGATCGAAATCAGACTCTGCGTCCTCTAAAAACTGCCTAAAAACCCACCCGCACTCCTCCTTTTCCCCACATGTCTTCTTAAAACAGGCATCCTGCAACTTACGTAGGACTCGAATCCAGAACCCGGCACCCCTTTTGCCTTCACAGAGCAAATCATTGCAGCAGCACCCCCAGTCCACTTCCTAAGGGGGTTTTCAGAAATCCGGTCTCCAGAGTCATGCGACCCTCTTTCTAATCCAGGCTTCGCCAACCCGGCGCCCCTCTGTTGGGAGTTGTAGTACGAAGCCTCTGGGGTGGCGCCGGGTTGGCGAAGCCTGTTCTAAGCCAACAAATCTCTGAAAACTTTTGCTTTTGGCTCTTAATAATCTGAGGGCCCTGGGTTCGAGAAACATATTGGGTAAAAGGTTCCTGCCATTGCAAGAGGAGGGTTGGGCTGGATGACCTTTGAGGGTCCCTCCCAACCCTACAATTCTTTAAAATCGGTGCCTTTTTCTAGCAGGAAGCGCCCCGCTGGCTATTTTAAATCGCCTGTGGTTCCCATGAAACAATTGCGATATCTCTCCCCCCAAAAAATGGCTTGTTTCTGGTCTTCGTAGGCTAGCAGTGCCCCTTCTGTTTCTTGACCCACGGCTGACCCACAGGAGGCTGATTGCAGCTGGCCAGGCCAGATAACCCAAGGGGCAACGGGGAGGAGAGCAAAGTGCCGCCAAGCCGGCCACAGTTTTTCTGGCTGCTGACCTTCCATAATGGCTGGATTTTCCCCCGACAAGTTCTGTGGGGCAGAGAGGGGTCTCTGAAGGAGGTTGTTGGCCAACGGGCTGGATAATTCACCATTATTCAGTTTACAGGGAGACGGAGATACTGTATAGGAAGGCCGCATTTTGCGCCAGGGGTCTGAGCGCACGCCAGAAACTTTTAGCGTGTGCCGTTAAAGTGGATTAAATAAATTCATTTTTTAAAAAAAGAAACTGGTGTGGGGTTTTTGCTGTTCAGGAAGTGAGAAGGAAATGTGTTCAGTGCATAGAGAAAAGTTTTTTCTCGCTCTCTCGTAACACTCCTGGATATCTGGTGAGGTGAACGGGATTGTGTGTGAACACCCCACACAGGAAATCGGGATTAAGGCTCACATAATGGCCCAACAAAACAAATTGGATCCAGTTTTCTCTATATTTTGGAACGGCGGTTTTCCTGTATTTTGGCCGGCTGCCATTTTGAATCAAGATGGCGGACAAACGTCACTTGGGTGTGACTTGGCCCTTGTTTTGGGATAAATTCGGCCGCCTCTTGAGATATTGTCTCCAAATCCTCGCCAACGAGTTTTCCTGAAGGGGGTAGATTTCGTTGGCGCGTCAACGCCAGGCGCCATTTTGAACCAAAAGCGACTTTGGCGCTTTTGTTTTTCGGTGCGTCCGAATTTAAAAATTGCACTATCCATTCGAATATCACAGAATTTTGGTTTTTAAGCATTCCCAGGCAGAGGCAGGCACACCCCACTAGTACTTGACAAAGTCCAATCTAGTCTAACCACCGCGTAAGCAAATCAAGATGTTTGGGGAATAAGCGGGCCAAAATAAATAATTTCATTTGAGGTCAGGTTGGCCACTGAGCCAATTTTCAGAAGCCCTGGTAAAGTCAGGAGTGCCTCTGAGCATGCAATGAGTGCTGCCCAGTCACCGTGGAGGAATGGCCACACAGCCATGATCGGAGGAGACTTCTCCTTTCAGAAATGAAGCCATGACTTGTTTGTGCACACGCCAGCAGTTTCACTTAGCCGAGAGCCGAAACGGCTCGGAGGATTGAGAACCAGGAACCTCTTGGCTTGGATTCGAGTCCCACACCTGCCGCAGACTTAGGATGTGGCCTTGGGAAATGGGGTTTCCCACTTCTCAGCCTCGGTTTCCCCTACTGGTGCTGAATTTAGATTAATAATAATAATAATAATTTATTATTTATACCCCGTCCATCTGGCTGGGCTTCCCCAGCCACTCTGGGCGGCTTCCAACAAAATATTAAAATACCGTCATAAAAGCTTCCCTAAAAAGAAAATTGGGGGGTACTAATTAAATTTCACCCGTTCCCTAAACTTGGCAACCTTCTGTTTTAGGCAAGGGCTCAGAAGCAGAACACCTGCCTGGCTTGCAGAAGGTCCCAGCTCCAATCCCTGACTTTCCAGGGAATTCAAACTGGGGTCTCTCCCAGACCTACCTGAAGATGCAGGTAGGTCTGGGGGAGACCCCGGGTTCGAATCCCCAGGACAGTCGCTGCTGCCGGTCAGTGTAGGTTTGACTCCCAAGGCAGCTTCCATCAATCCAGTTCATTTGTTTGCAGCCATGAGGACTAAAATCTTGTTCCGTGTAGAGACAGTACTGAGATAGATAAGAGACCCAGCGGTTTATGGTTAGAAGCGTGAGCTGTGAGCCTCTTTCCGCTCCTCCCTTTGCTGCTGGGAACTCACTCCGGCTTCCGTCTGAGCAAACAGGAGTGAGACATTCCCGAAAAACAGGGCCTGGGAATACCGAGACGTGTCTATTGCAAGATGACATGTGTGATAACACATAGGAGATACTATATAAATGCTAATGATTGCTTTCCCTGAAGCTCGTTGGGGTTGCTCAGTGGAGCAGGAGGCAGGTGTGTGAACTTTGCACATGCTCCTCAGAGGAAAGCCGCTTTCCCCCTGTTACATCACAAGAAAGAGTTTCAAAGGCTGAGCCTTGGCCAACCTGCTGCCAATGTACTGTGATAATAGTGGGTGCCATTTTGGGGGGTGAAAATTATTTTTTTTGCAATTTTATTCAATTGTTGTTGTTGTTGTTTAGTCGTTTGGTCGTGTCCGACTCTTCGTGACCCCCTGGGCCAGAGCACGCCAGGCACTTCTGTCTTCCACTGCCTCCCGCAGTTCGGTCAAACTCATGCTGGTAGCTTCGAGAACACTGTCCCACCATCTCGTCCTCCGTCATCCCCTTCTCCTTGTGCCCTCCATCTTTCCCAACATCAGGGTCTTTTCCAGGGAGTCTTCTCTTCTCATGAGATGGCCAAAGTCTTGGAGCCTCAGCTTCAGGATCTGTCCTTCCAGTGAGCACTCAGGGCTGATTTCCTTCAGAATGGAGAGGTTTGATCTTCTTGCAGTCCATGGGACTCTCAAGAGTCTCCTCCAGCACCAGAATTCAAAAGCATCCATTCTTCGGCGATCAGCCTTGTTCATGGTCCAGCTCTCACTTCCATACATCACTACTGGGAAAACCAGAGCTTTAACTAAACGGACCTTTGTTGGCAAGGTGATGTCTCTGCTTTTTAAGATGCTGTCTAGCTTTGTCATCGCTTTTCTCCCAAGAAGCAGGTGTCTTTTAATTTCATGGCTGCTGTCACCATCTGCAGTGATCATGGAGCCCAAGAAAGTAAAATCTCTCACTGCCTCCATTTCTTCCCCTTCTATTTGCCAGGAGGTAATGGGCCCAGTGGCCACGATCTTCGTTTCTTTGATGTTGAGCTTCAGACCATATTTTGCGCTCTCCTCTTTCACCTCATTGTCGCGTTAAGAAAGGGCAAATGGTCAAGGCTCCCCCTTTGAGAAAAGGACGCAGCGTTCAGGGCTTTTAAGCTCAGGGGAAGGATGAGTAAGAGGCCACAATGGCGGAAGTTTATGAAATTAAGCCTGGCCTGGAGAAAGTGGAGAGAGGAATGTTCTCCTCTTGTAACTGAATGCTTGCTGGCCACCAATTTTCGGATGGCTTTAGAAGAGGATCTGGCAAATTCATGGAGAAGATCAAGGGCTAGCAGCCACAATGGTGTCTGGAGGCGGTTGGAGGATGGATGGCAGCTAACAGATTGAGGTTGAATCCTGACAAGACAGAAGTACAGGAGGCGGGCAGGTGTGGAGGACTCCCTGGTCCTGAATGGGGCAACTGTGCCCCTGAAGGACCAGATGTGCAGCCTGGGAGTCATTTTGGACTCAGCGCTGTCCATGGAGGAGCAGGTCAGTTCTGCGTCCAGGGCAGCTGTCTGCCAGCTCCATGTGGTACGCAGGATGAGACACTATCTGCCCGCAGACTGTCTGGCCAGAGTGGTGCATGCTCTGGTTATCTCTCTTGGACTACTGCAATTCGCTCTACGTGGGGCTACCTTTGAAGGTGACCCAGAAACTGCAACTAATCCAGAATGCGGCAGCCAGACTGGTGACTGGGAGCGACCGCCGAGACCACATAACACCGGTCCTGAAAGACCTACATTGGCTCCCAGTACGTTTCCGAGCACAATTCAAAGTGTTGGTGTTGACCTTGAAAGCCCTAAATGGCCTCAAAGGCCCAGTAGACCTGAAGGAGTGTCTCCACCCCCATCGTCCAGCCTGGACACTGAGGTCCAGCTCCGAGGGCCTTCTGGCAGTTCCCTCCCTGCGAGAAGTGAGGTTACAGGGAACCAGGCAGAGGGCCTTCTTGGTGGTGGCGCCCGCCCTGTGGAACACCCTCCCACCAGATGTCAAAGAGAAAAATAACTACCAAACTTTTAGAAGACAGCTGAAGGCAGCTCTGTATAGGTTATTGTATTTTAGTGTTCTGTTGGAAGCCGTCCAGAGTGGCTGGGGAAACCACATATTATTATCAAAAGAAAAAGATGAATAAGATCCAGAAAGTAAATACAGTAATGTCCGATTCTTCCATCTCTCCGCTATATGAAACTAATATTCGCTTCGTCCGGTCCAATTTAACAGCCAACACAAACAAACACTATTTTCAGTCCTACCAATTTTATCTCCCAATGATCTCAAGGTGCCGTTCGAGGTTCTCTCCCCCCCCCCCCACATTTCGAACCCGGCTCTCCTCCCAGGTCATTGCCCGGTGCTCTAACCATTGCGCCACACTGCCTCCCAAAAGAATGGCTGGTTTTCCCCTCCCCTCCAGCTCCTGTGTCTGCGTGTCTCCCTTGCCAGCACAGACACAATCTCCCCCCCCCAAAAAAAAACTGCATTTCCGCCTTCATCATCTTCTCGGCACAGTTTTGTCGGCTGCTGCCAGAAAGGAAAGGGCAGGGAATTGTTTCATTCAGGATGGCTGGAGCCAAGCAGGAAACGAGATGAAATCCAGCCTCTCCCGGGTCAGAGGCCTAGTTCTGCCGCTGCCCCCTTGCTGCTGACCCACACATCCCGCCTGCCCCCCCGGAGTCCCCATATCTCTGCCTTCTGGGGGGACAGACGGACGGACGGACGGGGTGCCTTTTGGATAGGTACCTGAGCAACATTTGTGCCATTGCAGCGGGTTGGACTAGATGACCCCAGGCTCCCTCCCCTCGCCTCGTACAAAACCTGCGGGCGTGTCAGCTGCAACGCTTCTCTGCCAGGTACACAGATATATTTTTAGATAGGCAAGGCGCCAGCCTTGTGGTTCGCAGCCAAGCCTCCGCCGCCGGTTCCCACACGGTCGCCCTCAATCTCTTGCCTCAGTTGTCAGGAGCTGTGAAATGGGCACAGCAGGCAGATTCCAAAGTTCCTATCAGGGCAGGGCCTTGGTTGCGCCAACCGAAAATGTGACTCTTCACAAGGCTGGGCAGTGAAAAACAACAAGAGGGTGGTTTATTATTATTCTTTTGCACTGGTTTTTCTGTGGGCACCTTCGTCCCCCAGGCGAGCACTTTTGGCAGAACCGCTTTCCAAAGTTTCTGGCCCACATTGATCTGCCAGCTCTTTTAGCTAGGCTTTCTGTGGCATTGTAGGAGATGATATAAAGAGAAAGGATTGTAAATGATTTCTATATGCAATGACGGCAGCAAGAATATTATTGGCACAAAATTGGAAACAAAAAGAATTACTGACAAAAGAAGAATGGAGGATGAAATTGGTGGACTATGCAGAATTAGATAAATTAACAGGAAGAATTTGAAATCTGCGGGACCAGAGATTCACAGAAGACTGGCATAAATTTACGGACTATTTGGAGAGTAATTGTGATGGTCATATTACGCTTGTAGGTTTGCGAGAAGTTTTCTAAGGTGGACTATTTGAAATATTGCAAAGAAAGGTAACGAGGGGGACGGATAGTTAAGATAATTAAAGGCAATAGGAATTTAAGAAATGCAGAATAAGTGATAAGAACGGAAGGCCATCAGAGGGGCTGATGGAAGTCCAAAAAGATTGTATAAGATGTGAAGTTTTGTTGTATGAATGATAACTAACATGTAAAAATTAATAAAAATTATATTTAAAAAAATTAGTTAGGCTTTCTGCATCCACCCTCCCTGTGTCCCCGAAACCATAGGGCAAATTTTCTCCCCTAATCTCTTTCTGAGGTGGAAGCTTTCCCATGCACGAGAGCAGCAGAAATTACAATTTATTTCTTTTTTAAATTCGACCCATGTAGACTCCCCCTTAGGAGTCAGGGCTTCGGAGAATGGTGGCACACAGAGAAATGGGACGAGGCGCATAAATACCCCCCCCCCCATATTGCACCGAGGGGAAATGCACCAAGCTGGCTCCCACCAGGTTGTTGTTGTTGAGTCGTTTAGTCGTGTCCGCCTCTTCGTGACCCCCTGGACCAGAGCACGCCAGGCCCTCCTGTCTTCCACTGCCTCCCGCAGTTCGGTCAAACTCATGCTGGTCGCTTCGAGAACACTGTCCCACCATCTCGTCCTCCGTCGTCCCCTTCTCCTTGCACCCTCCATCTTTCCCAACATCAGGGTGTTTTCCAGGGAGTCTTCTCTTCTCATGAGGTGGCCAAAGTCTTGGAGCCTCAGCTTCAGGATCTGTCCTTCCAGTGAGCACTCAGGGCTGATTTCCTTCAGAATGGAGAGGTTGGATCTTCTTACAGTCCATGGGACTCTCCAGAGTCTCCTCCAGCACCAGAATTCAAAAGCATCCATTCTTTGGCGATCAGCCTTCTTTATGGTCCATCTCTCACTTCCATACATCACTCCTGGGAAAACCAGAGCTTGAACTATATGGACCTTTGTTGGGAAGGTGATGTCTCTGCTTTTTAAGATGCTGTCTAGGTTTGTCATCGCTTTTCTCCCAAGAAGCAGGCGTCTTTTAATTTCATGGCTGCTGTCACCATCCGCAGTGATCATGGAGCCCAAGAAAGCAAAACCTCTCACTGCCTCCATTTCTTCCCCTTCTATTTGCCAGGAGGTGATGGGCCCAGTGGCCATGATCTTCGTTTTTTTGATGTTGAGCTTCAGACCATATTTTGCGCTCTCCTCTTTCACCCTCATTCAAAGGTTCTTTAATTCCTCCTCGCTTTCTGCCATCAAGGTTGTGTCATCTGCATATCTGAGATTGTTGATATTTCTTCCGGCAATCTTAATTCCGGCTTGGGATTCATCCAGCCCAGCCTTTCGCATGAAGAATTCCGCATATGAGTTAAATAAGCAGGGAGACAATATACAGCCTTGTCGTACTCCTTTCCCAATTTTGAACCAATCACTACAACTCCCATCAGTTCCCAGCTAGTTGGCTCTGAAGTGCCTCCTTCCCCATTAAACAGTTTGCGTCTTACCCCCCCATATTGCAGTCGGTTTGGCTGCCACTGAGAGAGAGCCTGGCCACAGTAGTTCATGCACTGGTTACTTTAAGGATAGACTACTGCAATGTGCTCTCCCTGGGGCATCCCTTGTGCTTGATCCAGAAGCAGCCGTCAGTGCAGAACGCTGCAGCACGATTGCTGACAGGGATCTACCACAGGGGTAGGCAAACTAAGGCCCGGGGGCCGAATCCGGCCCAATCACCTTCTAAATCCGGCCCGCGGACGGTCCGGGAATCAGCATGTTTTTACATGAGTAGAATATGTGCTTTTATTTAAAATGCATCTCTGGGTTATTTGTGGGGCATAGGAATTCATTCATTTCCCCCCCCCCAAAATATAGTCCAGCCCCCCAGAAGGTCTGAGGGACAGTGGACCGGCCCCCTGCTGAAAAGGTTTGCTGATTCCTGATCTACCAAATTGCCTCGCGCAGGCATAGGCAAATTCGGCCCTCCCGATGTTTTGAGACTACAATTCCCATCATCCCTGACCACTGGTCCTGTTAGCCAGGGATAATGGGAGTTGTAGTCCCAAAACATCTGGAGGGCCGAGTTTGCCTATGAGTTTTGCAGTCTATTCTGTTGTGGTTTTAGCTCTCTGAACGTTTTAACTTGTGGTTGTAAACATTGAACGATAATTATATTGTTTTATCTGTTTTGTAAACGACTCTGAGGGTTTCCCCCTGCAATAAAGCAGTATGCAAAATTTATGAAATAAATATATGACGACAGCCTTCCATTTTTAATGTATATAAGAGATACACACACCGCCCAGTATTACATTCCGCAGCCTCACAGGGGTCACTACGGAAAGCAGAGTGCTGCGAATTAATTTTACGTTTACTTTTTACTATCGTAATTTTATGGGTAAAATAGCAAGGCGTCCTAATTGCGCCATTAAAAGGGGGAAAAAACAACCTGTTTTCACTTTCCAGGGTTTTCCCCCAAACAGGCGAACCTCTGATGTCAACCATTTTTATTTCATTGTTTCTAAAAAGACAAAAACCTGTGTCTTTAAAGTATTCTAAACCTAAGTGTCTTAAAAGTATTGTTTTTTTTTACAAACATAGCATGCTGCCTACATTTAAGATCGATTCCTTAAACATCCAGCCGCCAATTTGGGTGGCATTAAGACGATGAGGCTATTCATGGCTGCTGGGAGGGGAGAGCGCTGGGTTCGAGTCCTGCTCGCCGGTTCCCCATAACGGGCATCTCGTTGGCCCCTGTGAGGACAGGAGTCTGGCCTCGAGGGGGCTGATCCAGAAGGCTCATCTCGTGTTTAAAACGAGAATGGGAAAATTGGAGGAGGGTGTGGCGTGGAGGGTAAGGAAATCTGAAATTTCTGGTTTTTTTCCATGGTGACGTTTTGGGGTTTGTTTTTTTGTTTGTTAAATTGGATATAAATCATAAAATACCGTATTTTTTGCTCTATAAGACCCACTTTTTCCATCCTAAAAAGTAAGGGGAAATGTGTGTGCGTCTTATGGAGCGAATGCAGGCTGCGCAACTATCCCAGAAGCCAGAACAGCAAGAGGGATCGCTGCTTTCACTGCGCAGCAATCCCTCTTGCTGTTCTGGCTTCTGAAATTCAGAATATTTTTTTTCTTGTTTTCCTCCTCCAAAAACGAGGTGCATCTTGTGGTCTGGTGCATCTTATAGAGCGAAAAATACGGTAATTTAAAGGTGGAGGGGATCCACCTTTTTTCCTGGTCCCCTGAGCATGCGCTTGCTCTGCCTATTGGATAATCTGGTGCTGTTTCGTACTCTGAAAAGTGCCCTGGCGAGTAAATTGCTGCGGGAGGAGGAGGGTAAAGGAGAAAAAATCTGAGCGGAGGGGTGGGGGGGCAAGATGCCCAGTTTGCCATCTTTGGGGTGCCTTCTTCCTCCTCTAGGGGCGCGGGTGGCACTGTGGGTTAAACCACAGAGCCTAGGACTTGCCGATCAGGTCGGCGGTTCGAATCCCCGCAATGACGGGGTGAGCTCCCGTTGCTCGGTCCCTGCTCCTGCCAACCTAGCAGTTCGAAAGCACGTCAAAGTGCAAGTAGATCAATAGGTACCACTCCGGCGGGAAGGTAAGCGGCGTTTCCATGCGCTGCTCTGGTTCACCAGAAGTGGCTTAGTCCTGCTGGCCACATGACCCGGAAGCTGTACGCCGGCTCCCTCAGCCAATAAAGCGAGATGAGCGCCGCAACCCCAGAGTCATCCACGACTGGACTTAACGGTCAGGGATCACTTTACCCTTTACCTCCCTCCTCTGGAAAGCCCTGCCTCTCAAACCTCTGGAATTGGAGAGGGCAGGTGGCTTGGGGTGCAGAATGAGGCCACCTCGAGGAAGTGCCAACCAGAGCGGCTGCCCAGAAATGCCAGCCTAGGTTGAGATTTCCTGTGTGAGATTTTGAGCCGGTTTTGCTTTTTGGGGCCTTGGGTGGCGCCCCGGGGGAGACCCATCGGGCGTGTCGGAATTAACAGGAACCGATATCGATGCACCTTGAGGAATAATTTTGGATTAAGGCTGCGGTACTTTGGGTTACAGACGCTTCAGGTTACAGACTCTGCTAACCCAGAAATAGTGCTTCAGGTTAAGAACTTTGCTTCAGGATGAGAACAGAAATCGCAAGGCAGCGGGAGGCCCCATTAGCTAAAGTGGTGCTTCAGGCTAAGAACAGTTTCAGGTTAAGAACGGACCTCCGGAACGAATTAAGTACTTAACTTGAGGTACCACTGTATTATTATGATTTATGGGGCACCCTTTTGTGGCTGCTGGAGGTGCCTGCCGCTGTTTTCAGCGAAGCAATTGCAGGCTTGGAAGACACCCCCAAAGCTCAAAGTGGCATAGATGGTCCCCCCCCATCATTTAATCCCAACCACAACGTCCCTGCCAGGCAGGTTAGGCCAAGAAGCAGCGACCGGTAGCTTGGTAGCCATGAGGAGGATTTGAACCCGTGTCTCTGCCAGGTCATAATCCGGTATTCTCGCCACAGTGGTTTTCCGGTTCTGTATACATCTGAGCTTTTTCTTTTTTCCAAATTCATTTTTATTAAATTTTCCACTTTAACAATCCAATCACATTAGATATTCCAAATTATACATATCAAATAATCCAAATATTCTGCCAAATTATAACTTTTTTAATAGGACTTCCCATTCTTCAAGTTCGGAGGGTTTTGATCATCTCACACTTCTACTACATCTGAGCTTTTTCAATTACTCAGTATTGTCCAAATTAGCAAACAAACAAAAAATTATGGGAACGATAACGACGGTATTTCATACATCTTTTTTTATTATTGTTAACAACTACAACAGAAGCAGCAAGCAAGCAAGCACAATTACCGGTACCACAACGTTCCTGCCAGGTAGTTAGGCCAAGAGGCAGCGACCGGTAGCTTCATAGCCACGAGTGGGATTTGAACCCGTGTCTCTGCCAGGTCCTATTCCGTCATTCTAGCCACACTGACTTTCCAGCTCTGTATACATCTGAGCTTTTTCTTTTTAACAAATTCATTTTTATTAAATTTTCCACTTTAACAATCCAATCCGATCACATTAAATATTCCAAATTATACATATCGAATAATCCGAATTTTCTGCCAAATTATAATTTTCCCATGGTTCAAGTTCGGAGGGTTCTGATCATCTCACACTTCTACTGTTTTACATCTGAGCTTTTTCAATTAGTATTGTCCAAATCAGCAAACATATTAAAAAAAATATGGGAAAGGTAACGACGATATTTCATACATCTTTTTTTATTATTGTTAACAACTACAACAGAAGCAGCAAGCAAGCAAGGACAAAGAATATTGTTGTTGCTGCTGCTGCAGCTCCGTGCACGTAGCCCTTGGGCGCGTTCACACGTGCGCGGGCTTCCCGCGTGTTCCGCGCGTGCCTCCCGGCGGCCCCGCCCCTCTCACGAGTTCGTTCTAGCAGCCGAGCCCCGCGCGGGGTGCAAGTCGCAGGACCCCCAATTCATCCTCCCCATCTCTCGTCAGACGGGGGGGGCGCCTTCGGGGGACCCCCCCTCCCCAGTAGTTTTGCAAGGTTTTTAAAAATTATTCTTATGTAGAATTTGGTACTTCCAATTCCCCCAATTCTTTGCAAAAAAGCAAAATTGTTCCTACCCCCTTTGCAAATATTTTTTTGGGGGGGGGCGTTCCTTTTGTAGACTTACTACCCCTCTCAAAGCTTGTGTGCGCGGGATCTGCAAATATTTAGGGGAGAAGTGCAAGTATTTGGGGGGTGGGGGTCCTGAAAGTATTTGGGGGGGGGGTCCGTTTTGCAAATATTCCGGAGAGAAACCTTTGCAATGTTGGGGGGGGGGCCTTCTGCTTTTGCAAATATTCAGGGGGGGGATTCAGTTTCGCAAATATTTAGGAGATAACCCTTTGCAAGTCTTTTTTGGGGGAGGGGTCCTCCCTTTGCAAACATATCAGGGAGAAGCCTTTGCTGCGCAGCTTTTTCCGGGGGGGGGGAGTTTGCTATCCTGCCTTTGCAAATATTTTTCCAGGCGAGCCCCCACTTTTCCCTGCTTTGGGGAGAAGGCAGAAATCCTTTTACAACCTTTGGGAAGGCCTGGAAAAAGTGTCCCGGATAGCTGAGCAAAGTTCCCCCCCTTTGTGTGTGTGGTTTTTTTTGGGGGGGGGGGTAAATAGAGTGAAGAGCCTCTAATTTATTCCGGCAAAGTATTTGCTTCACAGTTTCTTTTCCTGTGCAAATCTGGGCGAGAATTTCCTTTCCCCATTTTTTGGGGAAAATTGTGGTTTTTTGTGGGGTGGGGGCAAGAGTCCAGACCTGCACAGAAGCTGGTAAAAAAAGAGTGACACTACTTTGGATTTTTTTTTTTTTACAGATTCCTAACCCGGATCCACTTATCCCGCCCCCCTCCCGCCTCTGCCCCCCCCTCCAAAGTCTCCTGGCTCTCATCCAACCCAGCATAGACTTTTTCTGATCCGCACCACAACGGCTGCTTCTTCCAGAGTCTCCTGCGCTGCAGTTTAGGGGGGTTCCTTTGTCCTTTGCTTGGGATTTTTCTGCCATTCCGGACTTTCTGGTTTGCAAGAGCAACGCTGCTCCCATCGTGGATTTCATTTTTGGGAAACATTGGAGTCTTTGTCCTGGGACGGACCTGGTGGTTTCCCCCTTAAAAGTATTGCGTGCACGGTCTTCCCCGAACAATCGCAACGCCCGAAAAGTTGCAAGGATCCCTATTGTTGCAAAAAAGGTCTTCTTTTTTTTTAAGGGGTGCAATCCATATTTCCTGCCTCGGTTTCGGGGGTCCCGCACCCCGCAAAAAGCGACACATCGCATTGTCTCGGCCGAAAAGCTACCTTGCGGAGAGGAAAGCCAGACAGAGCTCCGAAAGTTCGTCCAAGGCAGGAGTTTGCCGAACAATTTTTTAATTTTGCGTTTGTGGGTGCTTTGTGTTGTTCGGAATTTTTATTTTATCTTTGGCGGCGCATATATTCCGCAACAGGATTTAATTTTTCGGGTGTGCGTTGCGAGGAATCTAGACGCGCCTCAACCATGTTTGGAATCACTGTTTCATGACCCCCTTGAACTGGGTTCCTGGGATCTGATTTCTTCCTCCACAGGGATCTTTTCTCGCGGCTGTGGATCCTGAGATTCCCTCCTCCTCCTCCTCCTGCTGGGACTCATTCTGGCTTTCCTGGAGCGATGGCTGGCTGGCTTCTCTGCTTCTGGATCCCCTTCGCCTTGGCTGCGGAAGGTGAGGTACCACACGGGGTCCGGGTTCCGATCCAGACCCCAAAACCCGCCACGCTCACACACACAAGTGGAACGAAATCTCCCAACTTGGGAGTCAGCAGGACTCCTGGGTCCCTTCGGGGGTAAAGTGCAATTGTTGTTGAGAAGTGCGTTTGGGGGTGTTGCGCCAGGATTCCTGGGTTTTCCAGAAGTTGGGCTGGAGCCCCGGACTCCTGGGTCCTCTCCCCGCTAAGAGAGAGATTTTGGGTTTTGCGGATTTTCCCTTCCCTCTGATGTTTCCCCTTCTGGCCCCCCATTCCTTTTCCCTCCTCGAGGCCTGATCTATTTTTGAAGCGCGCGTTCAAAGTGTTTTTTAAAGTCCCGCATCGATCTTGGGTAATGAGCCTCTGCGAGGCGATAGATTTTTCTTTCCTCTTTCCCCCCCTGATATCGGCGCTTCCTTCTGCGCTCTCTTGCCCCCCCCCAGGAAAAAAAGGACAACGATTTGCAATAGGCTTTCATCTCTCCAAATTCCGATCCTCTCCCTCGTCCATCAATCTTCGCTGCCTGTCGTGTCCCCCCCACCCAAGTTGTCCCAAAGGACTTGGGGTGGGGCTTCCCTTCCCATTGTTGTAAAATAAAGTGCTTTTTTTTCTCTTCCCGGGGTTGGGGGGTGGGGTGGGCGGATTTGGGCTTGGTGGGCTGCTGTGGAGTGAAGGATTCTGGGAGTCCGGACACCTGAGCTCCCCTGGGTGGAGAAGGGAGGGGCCTGGGGGCAGGTGAAGGCCGTGCCCCGGGGCGTTGGGGGGGGATTTGCAGGACTCCTGGGTTCCCTGGAGGGAGGGGGGAGAAATGAGGGGGCAGCTCAGCATCTTGGACCTATAGAAGCTGAGAACCAAGAGTCCTTGGGCAGATTGTCGGGGGTCAGGCTGGATGACCCTCAGGTGTCCCCTTACAACTCTGCAATTCCATAGCAAGAAAGTATGTAAGGACGGGGAGGAGGTGTTGTTACTGGGCTGGAGCCCAGAGGAAGGCAAGTGGCTGGAATCCTGAATTAGTTGGGGAATTTAGAATTGGCGAATTGGAAGGGACCCCCAACGGTCATCCAGACTGACCCACTGCAGGGCAGGAATCGCATCCCTGGCAGGCAGCCTCCTGCCCTCTGCTTATATCCATCTCTTAAGGAAGGAGAGCCCGCCAGCTCCCGAGAGAGTCCATTCCACCATCATACAGCTCTCACTTTCTGCCAGCATTGTGTTAGGCTGCAGAGAAGGAGCGGTGCCTAGTGGGTACAGCAGCTTCCGCCAACTGGGTGCTGAACACTTGATGGGCAAGGCCGGGGTGGCAGGAATGCAGAAGGGGCTGTTGAGGTGGGAGGTAAAGCGCAGAAAAGTTTCCACCTTGACGTGTTAGAAAAGTTTGAGCGCTTTGCCTGGGTCTCAGCGGCTTCGTTTTAAGGAAAAAGCCTTGGCTTAGTGCTGGAGCGGCTGCTGGGAGTGCAGAAGGTTCCTGACTCAGCCTCCAGTGTCATCTCCAGGCTGGGAGAGCTATCTGCCCAAATGCCTCTTAAAAAACAACAATTGCTGCTGAGCCAGGAGAGAGGTTCTTGCTGAGCAGCAGGACAGCTGCCTTGAGTGCAGAAGGCTCCCCAAGTAGGGCTGAGAATCTCTCCTTTTTTGAAACATGCCATCTCTTGCCAGTCCAGAACCCAGGAGTCCTGCGCCCCCCTGGTTCCCCAAAGGGCCAAGACCCCCCCTAGTAATCTGAACACCCAGATCCCGAATCTGCTTCTACCTCCTGCTCACCCCTCCACCTAATTTCCCCTTCATTTCCCCCTCTTTTCTCCCATCCAGAAAAGCTAAAACCTCATTGAAAAGGGATTAAAATCCAGGCCAAAGTGGAAAAAAACCCCTTCGTAGCTTTCAGCCCCAAACAACCCCAAGCCAAGAGAAAGCAAGGAATTTTATTGGGGGGGGGGTGCATTTGAAGCACGGTCCCTTTCTGCAAAAAAAGACCCCCCCTTTTTCTTAAGAAGCTCAGAAAGGAACCATCTTTTTCCCACCCACCCCAGGACTGTAAAATCTCTTTTTTTTGTCTTATCTCGCCCCCCCCCACTCCAAAAATCGCCCCCCACTTTTCTTCCACTATCTCTGCCTCCTTCCCTGATCTCCTCCTCGGAGGTCAGGTCTGTCCCAAGGCTGTGAAGGGGCAGCGGAGCGTGTAACGCATTAATTGAATCCTCTATTGTGGCTCCAGAAAAAAAAACCATCCTTTTGCAACCCACCAAGATGGGAATTTTTTTGGGGGGGTCCCGCGATGCTCACCGCTCCGTGTCTCAAAAGCTTGCAAAGGGGGGGTTGTGAAAGTAAGAAAAAGAGCGCAGCTTTCTGGAGCAGGAATCTGGGCATGATTTGTAGCATTGTAGAGATGGATAGGGACCCCCAAAGGTCATCCAGACCAACCCCGAATCGGTGCAGAAGAAAACCCTGACAGGTTATGTATGACCTCTGTTTAAAAATCTCTGGCGAAGGAGAACACCCGACACGTGTTCTCGCAGCGGGCAGCCGGGTGCCGTTATGGGAAAACCCGCCACGGGCAGGATTCGAACGCAAGGCCGGCACCCCTGCAGTTTCCAGCAACTGGTATTCAGATGCATTGCTGCCTCTTGACTGGGGAGGGCACAGAATAGCCCCCCGTTGTCCTCGTCTCCTTTGTGAATTTGCCCACGTTGTTGGCTCCTGTGGCAGGGAGTTCCGCAGTTTAACTATGAAGCATGAAGAATATGAGGGTCAGGCCAATGGTTCTCACAGTGGCCAACCAGATACTCATTGTGGGGCACCAGGAAGCGGGATCCGAGTTCAAGAGCCGCTCTCCAGCAGCTGGGGTTCAGAACCATCACTGCCTCTAAGCGTGGGCTCCTGAGGGTCATCCAGACCAACCCCCTGGAATAGCAGCTGTCTAGATCACCACGTTCCACACCGGTTGACGGAGGCTTTCCAGGATTTCGGACCAGGATTAAACGATAAGGGACGCGGGTGGCGCTGTGGGTTAAACCACAGAGCCTAGGACTTGCTGATCAGAAGGTCGGAGGTTCAAATCCCCGCAACGGGGTGAGCTCCCCTGCTCAGTCCCTGCTCCTGCCCACCTAGCAGTTCGAAAGCACATCAAAGTGCAAGTAGATAAATAGGCACCACTCTGGTGGGAAGGTAAATGGTGTTTCCGTGCGCTACTCTGGTTTCACCAGAAGCGGCTTAGTCCTGCTGGCCACATGACCCGGAAGCTGTACGCCGGCTCCCTCGGCCAGTAAAGCGAGATGAGCGCCACAACCTCAGAGTCGGTCACGACTGGACCTAATGGTCAGGGGTCCCTTTACCTTTATGTGCTCGGAATCTCCAGCGGGGCTTGCGTTCGAATCCTGCTTGTGGGTTTCTGGTTGTTGGATGGGACGGGCCGCTGGGCTGATCATCAGCCGGGCTTAAATTACGTCCGCCCTTCTCAAGCTTTTGAGGCATGCAGCAGCCATCAGTCTCTTTTTGTCTGCTTAACCTCCGTGCTTCTGCATGTCCCGAAGACCTGACGAAACCGCTGCATGTCAATGCAGACTATTGCGTCACTTGAGTCCAGAGCCGTCCACTTTTTTTGAGGTTATACTTCGGACCAGGATCTTTCCTGCTCGGTCGAGCTGAGATTACTCTATCCAGTTTGGGAGACTTCTGCATGAAAAGCACGGGCCCTGCCTGCTGACCGATGGACTCGGTGGTCAGGGAGCGCCTGTTTGGCATGTAGAATGCCCCGGGTTCAGCCCCCGACGGCGTCATTTCATTCCGAACAATGTGGACTAGAACCTTGCTTTGTTTTAAAGGGGGTTTGGGCGTAGCTCGGTGGGTAGAACAGGTGTTTGGCATGCAGAAGGCCCCAGGTTGGCATCACCGGGTAGGTAACCCCCTGCCCCAAACCCCGGGGAGAGAGGCTGTTAGAATTTCATTGCATTTATTCAAAACATTTATAAAACACCCAATGTGCAGCTGCTTTGAGGAGTTTGCAAAACCAATAAAAGAACGAGTTGGAAGGGACCCAGCGGTCATCTAGTCCAACCCCCTGCAATGCAGGAATCTTTTGCCCAATGTGGGGGCTCGAATCCACAACCCTGAGATTAAAAGGCTGTAATAGAGGTATAGCGCTCAGCTAGACCGAAAGGAAGCTTTCCGAGTACCAGGAGTTGGGATTCGAACCCGTGGCTCGCGGGCAGAAGCTCTGCTAGACTGAATGGAAGCTTTCCAGGTACCGGGAGGTGGGATTCGAACCCGTGGCTCGCGGGCAGAAGCTCAGCCAGTCTGAATGGAAGCTTTCCGGGTACCGGGAGGTGGAATTCGAACCCGTGGCTCGTGGGCAGAAACTCAGCTAGACTAAATGGAAGCATTCTGGGTACCGGGAGGTGGGATTCGAACCCGTGGCTCGCGGGCAGAAGCTCAGCTAGACTGAATGGAAGCTTTCCGGGTACCGGGAGGTGGGATTCGAACCTGTGGCTCGCGGGCAGAAGCTCAGCTAGACTGAATGGAAGCTTTCCGGGTACCGGGCGGTGGGATTCGAACCTGTGGCTCGCGGGCAGAAGCTCAGCTAGACTGAATGGAAGCTTTCCGGGTACCGGGAGGTGGGATTCGAACCTGTGGCTCGCGGGCAGAAGCTCAGCTAGACTGAATGGAAGCTTTCCGGGTACCGGGCGGTGGGATTCGAACCCGTGGCTCGCGGGCAGAAGCTCAGCTAGACTGAATGGAAGCTTTCCGGGTACCGGGAGGTGGGATTCGAACCTGTGGCTCGCGGGCAGAAGCTGAGAAAAATTCCCGCTGGGGACCCGACGTGTCTGGTCCCCCACATTCGCACACCGTGGCTGAATTTGGGGTGTGTGTCTGTGATTCGAACTCGGGTCTCTCCCAGGTCTTGGCCCAACTCTCTGCAGGGGAAAGACTAGAAACTTGAGTCCTAGGTCTCTGTCCTGCGTGGGGGTGAGAAACTAGGTTTCTCTCTCTTGCCAGGCGCGGTGCCAGCGCCCGGGTCATGTGGGGCGGCAAGAAATTCG
The DNA here is from genome assembly GCF_964106645.2 of Podarcis pityusensis. Classification (NCBI taxonomy): domain Eukaryota; kingdom Metazoa; phylum Chordata; class Lepidosauria; order Squamata; family Lacertidae; genus Podarcis; species Podarcis pityusensis. The sequence goes on along the minus strand of NC_138038.1, from coordinate 53,237,535 downwards.
GGGAGCTGCCTCCACATCCTGGGACGGGGATTGGCGGGCACACCTCTGACCGCAGAGAGACGGAGGCGGGTTCTAATCTCAGCGCCTGGCTCAGCCATCAAAGGCACAGATTCCCCTGCCTTGCATCTGCCCAGGCCTGTAACGCTGCTTTTCTGCTATCAAAGGAGGCGAGATCGAGATCCGCCCCACGGTTGCAAGCAGAGACTATCTCCTGCCCCATTAGCAAAGAGCTAGCGTATTTTCCCGTGTATAAGACGCCCCCATGTATAAGATGACCCCTAATTTTTTTTTTTGAGCCCAGAATTAAGAAATAAATAATTGCAACATGTAAGATGACCCCTATTTTTTATGAGCCCCAAATTAAGAAATAAATAATTGCAACACTCCATGCGTAACACGACCCCTATTCTTTTTGAGCCCCAAATTAAGAAATAAATAATTGCAACATTCTGTGTGTAAGGCAACCCTTATTTTTTCTGAGCCCCAAATTAAGAAATAAATAATTGCAACATTCTGTGTGTAAGGCAACCCTTATTTTTTTTGAGCCCCAAATTAAGGAATAAATAATTGCAACATTCTGTGTGTGAGACGACCCCCCAATTTTAAACTTAAAAAAATTAGAGGGAAATATAGCCTTATACATGGAATAAAATCAGTATTTTGTGGGGAGGGGGCGCTGGGGGGCGGGCAGGCGCCGAAACAGGGCTCTGCTGTTGGCACTGAAGCACCAAGCGAAAAAGTGGGGCAGCTTTGGAAGTGGGGAGCATAAGAAGGGGGCCCATCCAGTTGGGAGAGGGACCCCCAGAAATCATCTAGACCAACCCGCTGCAATGTAGGAATCTCAACTAAAGCATCCAAGATGAGGGGGAGAGTTCTGCCGAAAAACCTGGGAATCGGGGTAGACTGTGTCTGAACTTGGAGGTTCCATCATAGGAAGAGCCAGCAGTGTCTGAACAGATGCCCCAAGGAGGATTCGAACACAGGACCAGCACTCTGAGGTTTCCAGAAACTGGGATTCGGAATTGGCGCGGCCTCTGGCCGTGGAGGGAAAGGATAGCCATTTAACTTATATGCAGAATTCATCATGTGAAAAGCTGGGCTGGATGAATCCCAAGCCGGAATTAAGATTGCCGGAAGAAATATCAACAACCTCAGATAGGCAGATGACACAACCTTGATGGCAGAAAGTGAGGAGGAATTAAAGAACCTTTTAATGAGGGTGAAAGAGGAGAGCGCAAAATATGGTCTGAAGCTCAGCATCAAAAAAACGAAGATCATGGCCACCGGGCCCATCACCTCCTGGCAAAGAGAAGGGGAAGAAATGGAGGCAGTGAGAGATTTTACTTTCTTGGGCTCCATGATCACTGCAGATGGTGACAGCAGCCACGAAATTAAAAGACGCCTGCTTCTTGGGAGAAAAGCAATGACAAATCTTAAATCTTAAAAAGCAGAGACACCACCTTGCCAACAAAGGTCCGTATAGTGAAAGCTCTGGTTTTCCCAGCAGTGATGTATGGAAGTGAGAGCTGGACCATAAAGAAGGCTGATCGCCAAAGAATGGATGCTTTTGAATTCTGGTGCTGGAGGAGACTCTGGAGAGTCCCATGGACTGCAAGAAGATCCAACCTCTCCATTCGGAAGGAAATCAGCCCTGAGTGCTCACTGGAAGGACAGATCCTGAAGCTGAGGTGGCCAAACTTTGGCCACCTCATGAGAAGAGAAGACTCCCTGGAAAAGACCCTGATGTTAGGAAAGATAGAGGGCACAAGGAGAAGGGGACGACGGAGGACAAGATGGTTGGACAGTGTTCTCGAAGCGACCAGCATGAGTTTGACCAAACTGGGAGGCAGTGGAAGACAGGAGGGCCTGGCGTGCTCTGGCCCAGGGGGTCACAAAGAGGCGGACACGACTAAACGACTAAACAAGAACAGCAACAAATGCAGGCATCCCCAAACTTGGCCCTCCAGCTGTTTTGGGGACTACAACTCCCATCATCCCTAGCTAACAGGACCACTGGTCAGGGATGATGGGAATTGTAGTCCCAAAACATCTGGAGGACCGAGTTTGGGGGTGCAGCCGCAGAACCCCCGGCGGATAAAAGCGCTTGCTGCTTTGGCTTGGCAGGACACACACCGGTTAGTAATCAAAAAACAATACTGTCGGTTATCATAGCGCCGTTGCAGCAAAACCGCATTTTCGAACGCTAGGGTTCTGGGCACCTCGTCTCGGAACGGACGTGGAAGAGTTGCAAAAAGGGTCAGAAGCAGAGCAAGGGCATGGAGCGAGAATGCGTTCTCCAGAAAAGTTGCAGCGTTTAGG